>NC_136795.1:31821211-32361615 GCF_951216825.1 Electrona antarctica
AACTAGTAAAAAATAGAAGATCTACGAAGATTTACGAGCTTGTAATTTGGCTATTTTCACTACCTCTTATTTTTGTAATTTATTTTTTTCTTAGATGTATTTGTTTTATTTTTTATTTTATTAAATCTTTATGTAAAACATTTTTAAATGTAAGATAAGAAAATGGGGTTTTTACTCGAGTCGTGACCCATAAAAATGTGTCCTGTGACCCACAGATGGGTCCCGACCCATTGTTTGGGAAACAGTCTGGGTCTAGATGTGAGTGATGTGAGTAGGGAAACCAGATGTATTAATTAAAGTAAAGTGTCTGTCTCTATGCTGCTGGTAGTGAAACAAACACTTTGGTTCTTTGTGAGGTCAGCATCCCTGCTGCCCTAATGACATGGTGGAGTTACATTAGCCACATTACTGTATGTGAAGTGACAGCTCCAAGCTCGTCATTACCATTCCTCTCTTTCCTTCTGCCTGACCTGTCCCTCTCCTCCGTGTCTCCCCCCTCCATCTCTCCTAGCTGCCTGACCTGTCCCTCTCCTCCGTGTGTCTCCCCCCTCCATCTCTCCTAGCTGCCTGACCTGTCCCTCTCCTCCGTGTGTCTCCCCCCTCCATCTCTCCTAGCTGCCTGACCTGTCCCTCTCCTCCGTGTGTCTCCCCCCTCCATCTCTCCTAGCTGCCTGACCTGTCCCTCTCCTCCGTGTGTCTCCCCCCTCCATCTCTCCTAGCTGCCTGACCTGTCCCTCTCCTCCGTGTGTCTCCCCCCTCCATCTCTCCTAGCTGCCTGACCTGTCCCTCTCCTCCGTGTGTCTCCCCCCCCTCATCTCTCCTAGCTGCCTGACCTGTCCCTCTCCTCCGTGTGTCTCCCCCCTCCATCTCTCCTAGCTGCCTGACCTGTCCCTCTCCTCCGTGTGTCTCCCCCCCCCCCATCTCTCCTAGCTGCCTGACCTGTCCCTCTCCTCCGTGTGTCTCCCCCCTCCATCTCTCCTAGCTGCCTGACCTGTCCCTCTCCTCCGTGTGTCTCCCCCCTCCATCTCTCCTAGCTGCCCCGCAGTGGTGGGAAAAGTACTCACATTTTTTACTTAAGTTAAAGTATCAATACTGTAATGTCGAATTACTTCTTTGCAAGTAAAAGCACGGAATTAAATGTACTTGAGTAAAAGCACAAAAGTATTGGACATCAAACTACTTAAAGTACCAAAAGTGGAAAGCACTCACAGTGCAGAATGTCCCATTTCAAGTTTTCAAATATATAAAAATATTTAGAAAATAGCAGATCTACAAGCTAGATTGTCTATTTTCAAATGGCCGAAATATATACGTACAGTATATATATAGGGCTGAAGTGGTATTATGTTTTGCAACAGTAATCAAAATCTACAAATAACTAGTAACTAAAGTTTTCAAATAATTGTAGTGGAGTATAAGTACAATATTTGGATCTGAGATGTAGTGGAGTAGAAGTAAAAGTATTAAAACTGGAAATAGTCACGTGAAGTACAAATACCTCCAATTTGTACTTAAGTAAATGTACTTAGTTACTTAGTCCGTGTCAGCTTTCTCAGAAGCAGCTCCCTCACACCTTACATAATGGGGAAAATTCCTTTACGCTTATGTTCCTGATTATGCTCCCTTTACGGAGAGAGTGCACCAATGTCAGAGCAGTCACGGCCAGGGGATTCAGAGAACTATTTCTCCTCCAGGCTCCTCCGGGAGAAGTCACCACCTCCAGTCCAGACAGCCTGGCTCGCTGAAACGTTATTTTAAACTTCATTTTTCACCTTCTGCCTTCACACATTCAGGCTCAGTCTTAGATTTCCATGGGTTTTACACCATAGCCTAATACACTATCTTTGTGTCACTGTCATCTGGATAATCTTATCTGTCACGCCATCTATGACTAAAGCCTGATTTATACTTTGTTGTGTGACCACGTCGCGCCAAGAGTATAAATCCGGCGTAACTGTGCACATTAAGGATGTGCCGCTGACCCAAATAACATCATAATCCATCCCCATTGGAATGTACTCAATTGACATCCCATTGACAGATAAAATGGGCTCTTAACACCCTCGTAACCCTCTAAACTCAACATGGGTCTCCCGGCCTGTCCCTTCAATTTAGTTCATTCCTGTTAACATTCCAGCACTGCACTGAAGCAGTGTCACGACATGTACGACCCTGGTCATAAGCAATCTTCAGGATCTATCCAAAATACCACGGTCTGTTGACAGTGATGGCTGCCAGTGACAGGTAGAAGAGGTCACGGGGAGGAGGGGACGACAGGGCAGCACCTTTAGAAATATTAACTTTAGTTGACCCATAGGGTCACACCTCTGGCTTCCATAACCATGTGAGTAATTCTCCAATAAGACTCAACCTTGCAATTCCTTAAAGCTCAGCTTGGAATTCTCTACACATGCACCCTGGGACGTTGTAGTGTAGCCTACCGTCCAGGACGTCCTATGAGGAACATTGCTTTCACGTGTCACAGCAGTGCTTTGAAAAAGGAAAGCGGAGAGCGAGAATTGGGAAAAGGAAAAAAGGGGGGGCGAAAGACTCTGTAACCACTGGTAATATGTTTCTCATGGCAGTGCATTCTTAGCAGGGAGGGAGGCGAATGCCTTTGGTTAAGCGGATCTATTTATTCTGTCCCTGGAAACAGCTCGAGAAGAACAAAAGCATTCTCAAAAGGGTGACTTATACTCAGTTGTGCGCCGGTGCCGCGCAACAAAACTAGCAGATCTACAAGCTCACAATGCATCGCAGCACGAAGCAATGTGAACGTGTAGATCTGCTATTTGTGGCGCACGACACCAGCACGCAACCAAGTATAAATCAGGGGAAATAGTGGCGTGGCCTGATGCTAGGGCCTGTTTTGCTCCGTCTGCGGTGACTGTATCCTGCCACAACATTGGGGGCACTGTTGGCTCAGATGATACTAAAGAAAAAAATTAACTTTACAATAGGATATATAATAGGCATCCGCATCTCAGAGAGAACTGTTCAACTCTGTCTGCAGCTTTGAGAGAGACCCAAGCAAAACAAGCGTGGCACTGCAGAGTGTGTGTGTGTGTGTGTGTGTGTGTGTGTGTGTGTGTAGGGTTCAATCTCAGTGTGGCTAAGCTCACGGAAAGACACTAAGACACTGCCAGTCCCCTTGTTTGGATTACGCGTGTGTGTGTGTGCGCGCCTGTGTGTGTGTGTGTGTGTGTGTGTGTGTGTGTGTGTGTGTACTGTGTACACAAATGTACCCACGCTGAACTCTGTGGGCTGACTATGAATTTTGCCTCTGCAAACTTGGGAAGCACTCCATGTGTTTGTACACGGCAGGGGGAACGGAACAGATTCTGGTGGTCTTAGACTTCTGGCGCTCTTTGTTTTCAACCGAGTCACAGTGCGATCTATGCACAGTCAAATCCACAGTGTCAATTTAACCAAATGGACCCTTATGGTTACGATTTGTTGCGAGGTCACTCTATTACTGGGTTCTAGGGGAACGGGGTCACATACACGTTGTGAGCATGCTCAAGTGCACACACACACACACACACACACACACGCACACACACACACACGCACATGCACACACACACACACACACACACAATTCACCCTTGTGCTCAAGAGGTTGTTTGGTCAAAGTGACCGTTAGCTGTTTGTATAGTGCTGCAACGCATTGTGAGCTTGTAGATAGTCTTATTTTCGGTGCACGACACCCAACTAAGTATAACTCAGGCTTAATAATTGTTTTGTCTGGCAGTAGGTAGACCAGCTGCGGTCGTTGGTATAGGCAACATTGTAGGGTGCCCTCTCGTTAAGGGCCAGCGTCCTTGGCCCCCACACACACACACGCTGATCCACACCACGCCTTACTCTCACAAATTACAGTCCTGCACTCAGGCGCCCACTCTGTTTGTCCAAAACATTGACCCGCACCACCGGCCGCATGCAACAGAGAGGCGGGGAAGGGCCTGTCAATCTGACTAAAACTTAAAATTTGGAATGTTCATATTCTGAAACTTGAACAACCAAAAGCGCTTCCTCCCCCTGGCCTCATAGGCAATAGGCCTCCCCAAATTAATAGTTGCAAATTGATTGAAGTAATTATCATGAATAGTTAATTGGGGCTACTTAAGATTAGCTTTGGGACATGACCCCTGATGATTGACACTTATGGGGATTCGGGGAATCAGTCTGTTCATTATGCAAAAGGGTGGAAAAGTGGGGGCTTTTCCATAGAACATGTGGAGCTGTTTACTCCAGGGTTTTTAGAGGACAAGCTTAGCCTATATCTGAACCTGTTGATGTGGTGAAATATTTGAATAGATTATTTTGTGTTTTATTTTTCTACATGTTTACATATACATACTCAGAGAAGGAAATACAGCATGTGCACGCACGCACGCGCACGCACACACACGACTTCAGGACGACTGGGCATTAGGGAAAACTAGGCACTAGGAAGAGTGGGCATTAGGGAAATGTGGGCACCCGGGAGAATGGGCACATGGGGCCGCCACCGCCTCACCCCTTATCCCTAAACTTGTTTGCCATTTTTTACTTCAAATAGCCGATCTACAAGCTCACAATGTGTCGAATTAGATTGGCTAGTTGAACCATTTCAAAATGTTTTTTCAGTATAGTAAAATATGAGTTTAGCGATAAGGGGTAAAGTGGCGTGCAAGATAGGGCCTCTGAAGTCTTAGGATTCATTTCCATATAGTGTTTTGCATGTGATAAAAAAATAAATTGAAAGAATGAGCATGAATAGAACCACCACGAACTACTGAAACATTGTCTTTACATGCCGTTATGTGTTCATGTGTGAAGCCAGTGCAATGACGTCATGTCACAAGTTTCTGAGCTGCTCTTACTAAGCCTGACACTCAGCCTAAATGTATTTGGTTTCACTCCACGTTTCAGTGGCTGGAGCCAGGCTAGCGCTTACAATTTCAGCTCCCAAACCAGGAACACGTTCGTGCACGCCCATTCACGCACATTCACACACATGCACACGCAAGACCACAGTCGTAATTATGGCATTCTTCATGTTTTCTGATTGGTTAGGTGAGCACGTACAGTACATGAACAAAACATGATAAACGTCTCTATGCAACCAACGAAACCAATCAATTGTTATTTTAGACATATACTACAGCGGACTACTGAGCGTGTGTTATTTTAGACATATACTACAGAGGACTACTGAGCGTGTGTTATTTTAGACATACTACAGCGGACTACTGAGCGTGTGTTATTTTAGACATACTACAGCGGACTACTGAGCGTGTGTTATTTTAGACATATACTACAGCGGACTACTGAGCGTGTGTTATTTTAGACATATACTACAGCGGACTACTGAGCGTGTGACAGCTTGGCACGCAGTCTCACAGGTAGTAACTAGCCATTGGAGACATTCGGACTCATGTTGACCAGTGGTGTAAGTAACTACGTACATTTACTCAAGTACTGTACAATTGAGGCATCTTTTTTTACTTTACTCCACTACATCCGAGGCAAATATTGTACTTTTACTCCACTACAATTATTTGCAAACTTTACTTTGTAGATTTTGATTATTACAAAACATAATTAGCCACTTCAGCTTTATACATCTTTGATAACATTCTGCATAATGATCCAGTAACTAAGTATATTTTGATGTGATTTGATGGCCGGTTCCATATACATCTCCAGTGTCATGAGGCGTGAAGATGTGGCGTGACGTGTCACGAGGTGTGACCAAATATGGAGGTGTGACGTGAAGTGACACAACACGACTGACGGGAAATGCAGGTTTTCATAGTAACTGTGACCTATGGTCGCAATTAATGTCCTTCCTCTTCTATAACGTTACTTTAATGAGTTAAAAAGGGTTTTATGTGAGCACCAATGGTTTTCCTCTTTCCTCCTTCTTCTTAGAAAGTAAAATTCTCAGTGTTAATTTGACTCAGAGTGTTAAATTAGCCCCTTTCGGGACCCTTGGTTACCTTTT
Source organism: Electrona antarctica (assembly GCF_951216825.1). Lineage (NCBI taxonomy): Eukaryota > Metazoa > Chordata > Actinopteri > Myctophiformes > Myctophidae > Electrona > Electrona antarctica. The sequence continues at coordinate 31,827,204 of NC_136795.1, forward strand.
CTGTATTTGGGATGTTAGGACCGACATCCCAAATACAGAAAAGGTAACCAAGGGTCCCGAAAGGGGCTAAGAGTTAAATGAACACTGAGGATTTTACTGTTACGCAACCACATAGGTATGGCGGGGTGTGTGTGTGTGTGTGTGTGTGTGTGTGTGTGTGTGTGTGCGCTGTGTGTGTGTGTGTGATATAGTAATTACTGTCAGATTCCCATGTTGTGTAAAGCTTGCTGATGTAATCGGCCAAATCACTGTGTGTGAACAAAACCCTGGAAACAATGGTTGGGGGGTCATTTGGGTCGTGGAAAAGTGGGAACAATGTAGACCTGGTAATAAGAATACCAATGATGAGGAAAAAACATGTCGTCAAAATGTTTCATAATACTACGTAATACTGTGCAACAGAAATTAACCGTGGCCGACATGACTAACTATACTTTGACATCAACAAATATCTGAATCAAAATTCCCTCAAAAACAAAACCACCTACTACATAATCGAATTCGCACCATATGCCATACCAATGCCATTATACATGCTAATACATAACATGTACAGTATGTTGTTAAAGAAAACAAGCCATGCTATACTAATCCATCAGACCCACTGCCATGCATGTTTTGAAATCCATCAGACCCACTGCCATGCATGTTTTGAAATCCATCATGCAAGAGTGCAAGTTCTCAGAGAAACTCCTCCAAGCTGAAGAACAGTGTTGTGACAGGCTTATCACACAGAACATGATCCCAGAAGAACAGTGTTGTGACAGGCTTATCACGCAGAACATGAGCCCAGCAGTGTGAGATCAAGCCTGCCATATACAGTAGTGTCCCAGTCCAGTGTTCATATACAGTAGTGTCCCAGTCCAGTGTTCATTTACAGTAGTGTCCCAGTCCAGTGTTCATTTACAGTAGTGTCCCAGTCCAGTGTTCATATACAGTAGTGTCCCAGTCCAGTGTTCATATACAGTAGTGTCCCAGTCCAGTGTTCATATACAGTAGTGTCCCAGTCCAGTGTTCATATACAGTAGTGTCCCAGTCCAGTGTTCATTTCGTCAAGATGTTCGCCGATAACCTTTTTTCACTGACGAAAACGAAATAAACACTAAGCTATGATGACTAAAACTATAAGACTATATCGTCAACAAATAAAAACTAGACTAAAATGCGAGGGAGGGACTAGTGGAGAAGAGATTCATAGAACTAAAAGACAAGTCATTTTATGTTTGGTTGCACTCGGATTATGTTGTGCTGTGAAAATAGCAGATCTACAAGCTCACGTGTTGCGCTGCTTTGTGTTGTGAGCTTGTAGATCGGCTATTTTCAGCATGCAACCAAATGCAAAATCTGCCATTATGACCCCATCAAGACCAAGTCCTGCCAAAATATTTTTTTGTTGTAGACAAAATCAACTGCACATTTAGTCGACTGAAACTACAACTTTTCAGATGACTAAAATATTACTAAAACTACATGAAATTTATTCAAAAGACATGACAAAACTAAATCAGAATCTGCCGTCAAAATGAACACTGCCACTGGTGTGATCAATTGTGGTTCAGTCAAAAATCAGTGAGCTCACTCAGTAGCTTACAATCCTTCAAAGTGAGCCATCCCACCCATGAACGAAAATAGTATTATAAAAACAAAATGCCAGACAAACGACAGACTGGCTAGAAGCACAGAGGTTCATCCATTTTCACTCCTGAGTTTTAAAAATGTCTCATTTAGTTTCGTCAGTTAGAAGAGGACAGAATCATTTGTATTCTTGATTCATAAATGAAGATACCTAGTGTACATCTGTATACTCTTCAGAGTTGAACATAATTGCACTGTTAAACTATAGGCAATCACAGATACACAAAACACGATCAGCCTACATTGCACATTGCAGTTCATGTGGTTTCACATAGCGATTCTGTGACAGATAACTACATAACTGTCAATCATTTTGGCCTATTTCTGTTGATCAAAGGAGAACAGCAGGTTTTGATTAGAACAGCTGTAATAGCATTTATTTTATCCAAAGAAACTCCTACTAGATTCGCAGGAGAAACTCTACATTCCGAAAGATGATTTATGCCAAGCTAAAGAACGCCACATATTTGCATTAGATAAAGGGAGCAAAATAATAAGCCCAATGTTGTTAAGGTTTGTGCTTTGAAACATGACCGCTGGAGATTAGAGGTCCCTGGAAGTACACGCACAGTGGGAATTAGAGGTCCCTGGAAGTACACACACAGTGGGAATTAGGTCCCTGGAAGTACACGCACAGTGGGAATTAGAGGTCCCCTGAACTACACGCACAGTGGGAATTAGAGGTCCCTGGAAGTACACGCACAGTGGGAATTAGAGGTCCCTGGAAGTACACGCACAGTGGGAATTAGAGGTCCCCTGAACTACACGCACAGTGGGAATTAGAGGTCCCTGGAAGTACACGCACAGTGGGAATTAGAGGTCCCTGGAAGTAAACGCACAGTGGGAATTAGAGGTCCCTGGAAGTACACGCACAGTGGGAATTAGAGGTCCCTGGAAGTATACGTACAGTGGGAATTAGAGGTCCCCTGAAGTACACGCACAGTGGGAATTAGAGGTCCCTGGAAGTACACACACAGTGGGAATTAGAGGTCCCCTGAAGTACACGTACAGTGGGAATTAGAGGTCCCCTGAAGTACACGCACAGTGGGAATTAGAGGTCCCTGGAAGTACACACACAGTGGGAATTAGAGGTCCCCTGAAGTACACACACAGTGGGAATTAGAGGTCCCTGGAAGTACACACACAGTGGGAATTAGAGGTCCCCTGAAGTACACGCACAGTGGAAGTACACGCACAGTGGGAATTAGAGGTCCCTGGAAGTACACGCACAGTGGAAGTACACGCACAGTGGGAATTAGAGGTCCCTGGAAGTACACGCACAGTGGGAATTAGAGGTCCCTGGAAGTACAAGCAGTGGGAATTAGAGGTCCCTGGAAGTACACGCACAGTGGGAATTAGAGGTCCCTGGAAGTACACGCACAGTGGAAGTACACGCACAGTGGGAATTAGAGGTCCCTGGAAGTACAGTGGGAATTAGAGGTCCCCTGAAGTACACGCAGTGGGAATTAGAGGTCCCTGGAAGTACACGCACAGTGGGAATTAGAGGTCCCTAGAAGTACACGCACAGTGGGAATTAGAGGTCCCTAGAAGTACACACAGTGGGAATTAGAGGTCCCTAGAAGTACACACAGTGGGAATTAGGTCCCTGGAAGTACACACAGTGGGAATTAGAGGTCCCTAGAAGTACACGCAGTGGGAATTAGAGGTCCCTGGAAGTACACGCACAGTGGGAATTAGAGGTCCCTGGAAGTACACACACAGTGGGAATTAGGTCCCTGGAAGTACACACAGTGGGAATTAGAGGTCCCTAGAAGTACACGCACAGTGGGAATTAGGTCCCTGGAAGTACACGCAGTGGGAATTAGGTCCCTGAAGTACACGCACAGTGGGAATTAGAGGTCCCCTGAAGTACACGCACAGTGGGAATTAGAGGTCCCCTGAAGTACACGCACAGTGGGAATTAGGTCCCTGGAAGTACACGCACAGTGGGAATTAGAGGTCCCCTGAAGTACACGCACAGTGGGAATTAGAGGTCCCCTGAAGTACACGCACAGTGGGAATTAGGTCCCTGGAAGTACACGCACAGTGGGAATTAGAGGTCCCCTGAAGTACACGCAGTGGGAATTCTAGGGCTCTTATGCAAGCTTGCTCTCAGCATTGCTTATACATGACATGCTGGGAAATATCAAATTAAATGGGCCTGCGCAAAAAAAAGAAAAAAGTAAGATAAATAAAGAGCTATATTATTACCCTGGGCTGTTATAGAGAAAAGACCCCCCCCCAACCTCTCCCCAAGCAAAAACATTCTTCCATGGGAGGACATGGTGTTCCTGGTCCCAGGGTGGTCAGGTCTTTTAATGGAGGTTTAATGGGGGCAGCATCTCCAACCCAAAGAGACCAGAATGGTTGTGAAAGGGCCAGGCAAGCCCCTGAGAAGATGATTGAGATATATACTGTAAAAACAGGTTTATATTTGGAGTCATGTCATATTAATAACACATCATTGGATAAACCTGTTGGTCATGAATTAAGTGGCTTAAGTAAAGCAAGTCAGATTATGTGAAAACTCCCATAATTCACACTGCACTGCAATCAACCCACCCGGCTATGCAATATCCATTGTACCCGTGTCAGAGTACCCGTTCCACCCATCTGCCTGTGTCCCTTTTATGCCCATATATGGAGATTTGTGTCAGGCATGCCCAAATATGGAGTGTTGTCAGAACCCTGGGCAGGGGCCTGGGCAGAGGCCTTTTGGGGCAGTTCTGGACAACCATGGGTCCGACCGACTCAACACCGGGCACTGCACTCCCTGTGGGGGTGTGGAACGTGCATGTCGAATTTGAAGTCAGTGGGGCGAACGGTTCTCGAGTTACGTGGATTACAGCCGTACACACGTACATACAGACGTACAGAGACATGTTGCATTTATAGATAGATGTAGGCCTATCTGTCACAGGCAAGAAGGGCTTATATTGCAAGTCTTACCAGACAAAACCACGAAAAGACAACCCCTAATATATGCATAGAGCATTTCCCATACACAAACTTTGAAGTATAGAGCAGAGGGAATTGCATACTCATCTACAAGCACTTAATGTGTTATGAATAATCAATACATATTAAAACCACCTCTTCATTCCTTCATAACAGAGCCAGAGCAAAGTACAGTTGTCTCATCACATAAATGCCTGTCCTGTAGCGCCATCTACAGGTCTATAGACAAAGTGGCTCATGAGTCATGTTGCATGAGGTAGTCTGCTACTTTTCCATATGTAACCACCAGAGGGCGATCTACTCATGTTTGAATTTCAAAGATTTTAACTTTTAAAAGTTAAGAAACTTAATGTAGGCCTAAATAAACCGACAAAAAGGGAGGGGGGAAAAAAGATAATTGTGGCAGCAATTAAACCAGCTCCTATCTGTTTATTACCAAGCACACAGTTTACACAGATTAACTACAATTCTTGCAAGGTGAGCAGAACATACAATGGAATGAGTCCATTCTCACAACTTTGTAAACTTTTACAGGAACATCAATCATTAAACATGAGGAAGAACACGGGAGAATAATCAACAAAACACAATCTCACGTAATCCCAGAGTGCTATAGTATAGAATATCAGATAATTGCAAAAGTTGCAAATGTAATATCTTAATATTTGAACAGGACGAGAACAGTGGATACGAGGGGAAAAACATCCACTGCAATGTTAGGATACACAACCCCGGCTCACTTGTGCTACTTTTCATATAATTGTCTGATAGCTTGATACAATAATATGATAGGCTGTTTCCCTTTGGACCTTTACAGTACAGCTGTGTGGGGATACTGTGCAAATCGTTAGTTTATGTAGCGTGTGCGATGTGCGTGTGTGATGAAATATTTGAGCAGCTCTGTGTTGGTAAAGGACCAGTCTGAAAGAGAGAGAGAGACAGACAGACAGACAGACAGACAGACAGAGGGACCAACAGGATATAATAACATGATGATACAGGTGACAGAAAATATACACTCCGTTCCGTCTCTCATGTTCTCACTTCACTTGATGTGGATCAACAAGGGATTTACATATAGCTATATGGCAAGGGCCACCTCATTTTAGGATGATCGGTCAGTAGTGCAACTCTCAGTGAGAATGAAGGAAACAGAGCAGGATTCACAAACAAAAACGAGAAAAAAAGCATAAATAATACTATACCAAAAACAAAACAAAACAGAAATAATGAAACCAAAAAACTACACTAAGCTGTGTCAAGACAAATCCTATTTTCCTGCAGACAAATGAATGAATGAATAGCTGTGTATTATACTTAGCATATCTGAGAAGACAGCTGGATAATATTTCAATATATAAGAAATCTCTTTGTACATGTTGCAGATCCAGAAGAGGAAGTCTAAAAAAAGAAAATCATAACAGCTTTAAAACAAATGGTAGTTTGATGGACCATAGCAAAGTTTGGGGAAGTGTCAATCTTACAGCTGTGTAAAGAGACCCTCACTGTGGCGACATTACTTCACAGAGAGATCACTACTCAGCAGGAGTTTTCAAGTGACGATGTGGTGATGCTGCCGGAAGAATTGTGCAACGGCGCTCATTCGTCGCCCTCCAAGATGCTCTCAAATGCAAAAGGGAGGAACTTAAAGCCCTGGCCTGTGTAGAACTTATTCTGGAACTCCACCCTGGGGAGGGGGGAGAGAGAGAGAGAGAGAGAGAGAGAGAGAGAGAGAGAGAGGGGGAGAGGGAGAGGGAGAGGGAGAGAGGGAGAGAGAGAGGGAGAGAGAGAGAGAGAGAGAGAGAGAGAGAGAGAGAGAGAGAGAGAGAGAGAGAGAGAGAGAGAGAGAGAGAGAGAGAGAGGGAGAGAGAGATTAGTTTCTTGTTATAAAAGAAAGAGACAATCCAAATAAGAAGAAACTGGTTTTAATGTCTTATTATAATAATGCCTGCAAATGCCAGCACAAGCTCATGGTGGAAGTCTACAGCTCTCGCCTGGTATACAGTACAGGGTTAATGACTCTGCAGAATGCTGAGCTGAGCATTATGCGACAGATGACCCCTGTTCTCCATTCCACAGTCTGCCTCTGCAGAAGCACCCGTGACCACATCTCTGCTCCTCTTAGAAAAACAGGGCCCAGTCCAGGGGCCAGAAACCTAATCCTCTGTCAGAGGGGAAACCGATCAGGCTCTATTTTTAATAACTCATTGCTAAGTAACAGGCAGATGACCTTCCAAACAGACGATCCCTTAAATACTTGCCGTTCCATCGTCTGTCTGTCTGTCTGGGGTTGGGAAGGTGGACTGATGTAGGAAGGTACAGTAGGCTGCAAGATGGCATTATATTATTGACAATATCTAGCTAATGGTTGAAATTGTGGCAATTAGTGCAATAGATATAACATTGCATTTGATTTGCTTTTTTTGCTTTTTGGCAGCTTATTGCCTTACTGGAAGATTTATGGGAGGGAACTGAAGCCGTAACCACTTAAAACACACTATACTTAGTCAACTTGGTCCTCACATTGTTTCCCTCTACACCAAATATCTTTGCCGAAAATAGCCGATCCACAATCTCACAACACTTTGCGTTGTGAACTTGTAGATTAGGTTATTTCTGACAAATGTTCCCCTCAGAATAGGGATGCAATTTACAGGTAGCAGTGTGTGAACAATGCAAACAACTGTCTCTCTAAAGAACATCTACTACTACTACTACTGTAAGTTCAGAGGTAACCATCTGGCTGTCATGTCAGAGACAACTACAGAGATGAGTGATGTGACACCGGCATGCTCTGTGAACGGGCCAGTGGATTATCAACCACAAATTCAGGCAAACATTCAGTGACACAAGATAAGTGCCTTAATGAGGGGCCAACAAAATGCTCTCCAGTGCTTTTACCCAAGGAGTCACAGGCAGTCACAGTCAGTCTGACAGTACAAATTACATTATCAACAGGCCTGCATAAACACTACACAGAGCCCCACTTATTCCAGGCTCCAGGCCAGGAAAGACACCGGGTGCTGCCTGGTAATCCACTCATTGTTAAAGTAAGGTTACACATTGGTTACTTTACTGGGATCAGATGGGATGAGATCAGATGGTGGGGGGTCAACTTAGATGAGACGCTGTAGAAATGCAAAAAAAAAAAAAAAAAGAAAAGGAACGGTCTATCCACCTTCAGAGGGAGCTAGAGACCTGTCATGATGTGTGGGATACACAGGCTGAACAGACAGCAACTCCATTCTCGGAAACCAGGGTTTCCTAAGCCTTTCTATGCCAAGGACACGTCACAAAGCCATAGCCTCTGGCTGCAGCCCCACTTTTGAATAATTTAATCACGTCAAAAATAGGGGACGGCAGGCTAAAAGTGGAATTATTATTATTTTATACTGTATGTAATTTTCTCCTTTTTCCCCCCATTCTCCTCTACTTCCACAACTCTGGAAACCTGTGCTATAGAAGCTTCATTTGGTCCAATATTTCCACATGCAATGCTTCTAAGGATGGATGAGATATTGTGACATTATCACGGTTAGAAAGCTAGACCAGTTTGAATCTACAAAGGTCTTCGAGATTTGATGAAATATATATTATACAAACATAATATATTTTCATCAAATCATGCACCTTATGTACATCGGTTATATTTTCATCAAATCATGCACCTTACATTGGTTATTTTCTGCTATTTTAACTGCCTCATCCACGGCCATTTTTAGCTCTGTACTTTATGTATATAGCATGCACTTTTTACTACATTTCACCCTGCCCATATCTGACCAGTTTATTCACCCTGCCCATATCTGACCAGTTTATTCACCCTGCCCATATCTGACCAGTTTATTCACCCTGCCCATATCTGACCAGTTTATTCACCCTGCCCATATCTGACCATTTTATTCACCCTGCCCATATCTGACCAGTTTATTCACCCTGCCCATATCTGACCAGTTTATTCTGTTTCTTTTTACTACATTTCACCCTGCCCATATCTGACCAGTTTATTCACCCTGCCCATATCTGACCAGTTTATTCTGTTTCTTTTTACTACATTTCACCCTGCCCATATCTGACCAGTGTATTCACCCTGCCCATATCTGACCAGTTTATTCACCCTGCCCATATCTGACCAGTTTATTCACCCTGCCCATATCTGACCAGTTTATTCACCCTGCCCATATCTGACCAGTTTATTCACCCTGCCCATATCTGACCAGTTTATTCACCCTGCCCATATCTGACCAGTTTATTCACCCTGCCCATATCTGACCAGTTTATTCACCCTGCCCATATCTGACCAGTTTATTCTGTTTCTTTTTACTACATTTCACCCTGCCCATATCTGACCAGTTTATTCACCCTGCCCATATCTGACCAGTTTATTCTGTTTCTTTTTACTACATTTCACCCTGCCCATATCTGACCAGTTTATTCTGTTTCTTTTTACTACATTTCACCCTGCCCATATCTGACCAGTTTATTCACCCTGCCCATATCTGACCAGTTTATTCTGTTTCTTTTTACTACATTTCACCCTGCCCATATCTGACCAGTTTATTCTGTTTTTACTACATTTCACCCTGCCCATATCTGACCAGTTTATTCCGTTTCTTTACTACATTTCACCCTGCCCATATGTATCTGACCAGTTTATTCACCCTGCCCATATCTGACCAGTTTATTCCGTTTCTTTTTCTCTACCTATAATTTCACCCAGTATTTTCACCTGTGATGAGATAATGTTGACTTGAGACAGAAAGTAAAACAGATACACACAGCAACATACACATACAGTAGGCCCGTCACAATTATTACATAATCGCCTAATCACAATTATTTGAGATAATCGCAATTATTTTTTTGATAATCCTCAATCGTTGCCATGTTGAAAAATGTCCATACATTTTCAAAGATAGCTACTAATAGATCTACACGAAGTGACGTGTTGTAAGCTTGTAGAACAACAATTTCCACTATTTTGCAAAATTTTTTGGAAATAAAAAAATAAAAACGATTGTCATTGTATATTTAAGCTATTTGTCACATGACCATGTGACATGACCTGACCTGTGCAATTTGCGAGTACGAAGCCTAAAGCCCAAACCACACCAATAGGTCGCCATGCATCTCCTCGCAACCAAACCGTTTCGAGTAGATGCCTGGCGACCCATTGGTGTGGTTTGGGCCATTGAATTGAACCAGTTGAACCACTTGGGTCGACGTGCAACAGGACATGTCACACCGCTGGGACGAACGCTAAAACCATCTCGTCCCGTCTCGACCCTTTGGTGTGGTTTGGGCTTAAAAGCCAAACAGAAATAAAAATTGTAACGTGCCAATGTTAATTAAAAAAAAAACAACAACACACGATTAAATCATGAATCGCAATTATTTGTGTGACAATCAATGTAATGGTGACAGCCCTAATAACACAGTGACTCACCAGTGCAGACGCAGTGCGTGCAGGAAGGCCGACAGGCCCTCCATGATGAGCAGGATGCACACTGTGAGGACAGCGAAGGCAGCAAAGACCAGGACCAGGAGAAAGAAGCCTGCGAAGCTCCGGGAGGACAGGCCGATGCGCATCACCATGGTCCACAGCACCTCCGACAACTCTGCATGGGACGGGCGCACATTACAGCACTGCTTCTCAACCAGTGGTCCACGCAGGGACCACCAGTGGTCCCTGGAGGGGGTTCCAGGTGGTCCCCAGTTCAACTTTAATGGAGAGTTGGTAACCAAATGGACCCTTATAGATCTTTAACTCTTGAGAATGTAAGAGAACTTAAATTATTGTAAAACATTTGAATTACTTAATTTACAAGAAGACTACACGATTAGGGAATCATAAGAATGATGTCTTCAAATGGTGGTCTGTGGCTTAAATGCAGAATAAATAATGGGCCTCGACATGAAAAGGGTTGAAAATCACTGCATTAGAGGTGTAAGAACCTGGGTTTCCATGTACACGTTGTCTCATACATACACATATATATATATATATATATATATATATACACACATACATATATATATATATACACATACATACATATATACATACATACATACATATAGATATATAGAGAGAGAGAGAGAGAGAGAGAGAGAGAGAGAGAGAGAGAGACACAGACAGCGTCGGAAGCTGTATGCTCAAGGAAAACATGCTGTGTCACAAATGTTGCATGTGCATTTGTAGAAAGTAAAAATAGTTAAAACTCTTGCCACTGTGTGCGCATAGCGCACCAGAAGTCAGAGCGCGCTGGTTACAAGAAATGTAATTTGTCGCTACAAGTACAAACAAGCCTGTTTGACAGTGGCTTATAATCCCACTGACAGTGGCTTAAGATCCCTCCCACTCGCCTGAAAACAAAAGGCGACCGGGCGTTCTCGGTCGCTGCACCCAGACTTTGGAACGCCCTGCCACTAGGTGTGAAAGCTGCACCTTCTATGGACATTGTTAAATCTCGTTTACATGTTCTCCCTGGCCTTTTAACACCATATGCCCCTCCCCACTTTTTAATCATGTGTTGCTGTGCTCGCCCATTCTACAGTTTTGTTCTGTACTTTTTATTTTTACTCGTGTAAAATGTTTTTACTGTATCTTCTCGTGCATTTTCCCTACTGTATATTACCGTTTGTTTTTATGCTGTGCAGCACTTTGGTCAACCTTGGTTGTTTTTTTTTTGTTTTTTTTATGTTTTTCTTGTGGCTTTCGCCTTTATTTTATATTATTTTCATGGAGGGACAGACAGTAGGCTGACAGGAAATGGGGAGAGAGATGGGGAGAAGACATGCAGTAAAGGCCGTCGGGATCGGGAGTCGAACCCGCGGCACACTGCCAGACTGGATTACCAGCCAAGGTGCCTGGACCACTGAGCCATGGCCCAGGCAACCTTGGTTGTTTTAAATGTGCTCTAGAAATAAAATGGACTTGCCTTGACTATAATGACTGTATGAGGCTGCTACAGAGCTCCAAAAGCTCCAGTGCAAGCCAGCTGTTTGTCAGTGTTGAGGTGCTCACCTGCTCTGCTGTCGTATGTATAGATGTATGTGTAGGCCAGGGCATCATCGTATGTATAGATGTATGTGTAGGCCAGGGCATCATCTGAGTCAGTTAATGACATCATTGCTGTCTTAACTAACCCTATAGTATGTAGTTCTCCTCAAGACTGTGGAACCATTGGCGCACTTTGGTGTATTTCTATTCCTTTTAAAAAAAATGTATTATATTGTGTTTTTATTGTGATATGGATCTCCCTCAAGTCTGAAATAAAGATTGAATTGATTGAAATGTGCACGTCTGTATATTGTGCACCAAACAGAGCTGCTGGACAAGTTCACAGTGCAACGTGTTGTGAGCTTGCCCAGCAACTAGGTTCATAGGGAGGGATGTTTTTAACGTGTGTCAGACTTACGTGCGTGGGCTAGACTCAGGGCCCAAAGCCGCAGGTAGGAGGCTGTATTAGAGATGCAGCCCAAACAGTACTCTATGGTGTGGATGGCTTGGTGCACTGCCACGTCCCCAAAGTTAAACTGAAGATCAAACAGAACGTAAGACATTTAAACATCAGCATATGAGAGAAAAAAAGAAAAAAGAAAACTCTACAACGGTTCCCAAAAAAGGAAGTTTGGTCAATTTACATGTTTCTTCAGATCACAGAGGTTACATCATGTCATTGATTGAAGAAGCCATTTGATATGAACATGGGCAGCCTGATGTAGCACCCTTTAAACCAGAGGAATTAGCTACCCCACTGGACGCCACGTGCATCTTATACCCTCTACATGATTGGAACTGCCAGGAAGAAGCACTACAGTCTAAAGAAGCGGACCCCCCCAGCAGAAACACAAGCACACAGTACAGTACACCACACAACAACAGTTACAGTCTACAGATGTAATGGGTAAGGACAGAGAGACAGAGACAGACTTGCGGGACATGCGCTACGACAGAAGGGGTCTGGGATGTATGAGCTCCTGTCCTACCTCTTCCTCTTCCCGGGCCTTGAAAGCAAGTGACAAAACGTTAGGTTTGGTTAATAACATGCACAGACTAACATAATGTCAGGAAAAGGTGTCAGACAGTGCATTATTAAAAAAGGATAAGCAGGAAGCATGGATTTTGGCCAGTCAATCTAAGGTTTGACCTAAAATAAATTGCAATAGTAATCGTTCAAGGTTTTTTATGATCCTTAGTGTCAACCAAATTAAATAACATGTTGTTGTGAATGAAATACTTAGTGGTTGGCCATAGCCGTCATCACAAATGTGATGAGGTCATCACATTTGGGCACATTTGTCACATGCTACTTAAAGCATAATGACATATTGAAATGTTTTGCCTTGCCTGTTAATGGTACCCTAACTTTCAACCCCTGAATTTACCATGCTCCACTAAGTATTTCATTCACAATTTGTTGTGTTATTTGGATGACCCTAAGGATCATAAAAAACCTTGAATGATTACTATTGCAATTTATTTTGCGCTCATGTCCCTTTTTAGCTTAGATTGACTGGCCTAATTAGAAGTGACTGATACTCTGGGGCATTTCTGTGAGTTTACTGCCCTCTAGTGGAGAAATTACTGTATAAGGTTAAATGGTGCCCAGACATGCACAGGTACTACTAGTTACAGGATGTAAGAAAGAGGCAAACATTGTGAAAATAGCCGCTCTACAAGCTCGCAGTGTGAGACGTTGTGAGCTTGTAGTGCTGCTAGTTTTACAATATTTATCTGTGGAACCGAGTCAAACAAAAATAATGTAATACCTACAATTTCAAGTGCTTGTCAGTGTGTGGCATTATTTTGGGGGGTCGCATCCTGAAAGGTTTGGGAACCTTTGCCTTGCTTAGAAGGCAGCAAACTCACAAAATTGGCGTAGGGATTAATTGATCCCCTTCAATGGCAAAGAACATGTAATGGCACTATCTCAAGTTCTGAATGTTAGTGGGGGCGCAGTCTACATGCTCAGTAATGCTAGGGTGTAAAAGCATTCTGCCAACGCTTGCCAGTCTTTTCATATAGGTCTTCCGGAATCCTGTCATGGACATTTGGCTCCGGTGTTTGTGTCTGTGGTTGCTGTGGGAGACGCCGGGGATGAATGGCCAAAGCCCTGACATGCTGTGACGGAGCCATTCTGACATGCATAGCAGATGGATGCCGCCTGTCGGAGTTATCCCCATATAACCATTCTGACATGCACAGCAGATGGATGCCGCCTGTCGGAGTTATCCCCATATAACAGCTGGCCGAGCAAGCCACACTGCTCTTTCAAAAGTCAAGACAGACTGAAGGGAGACAAGTAATAATCACATTACTTTACTTCTTCCTTATTCCATTATTTCTCTGATAAGATATATCATATCAATATTATTTTAAAAACAACTGGCAACTGACTACTATCACACTTGAGGAAATGGCTGAGTTAGCTCATATAGCATTAGTGGTGTGGTCAGTACATTTTTGCAGTTGGGTGGAAAGTTGGAAACCTTGTATGTCAAAAACCATACATTTTCAGGAAATGAGGGGGAAAAATAATTAAATTATTATTTAGTCACAAGCTCTTGTTAATACTTTTCATTGGTAAAATATTTATAAAACCCATAGACTTAACTACTTTCAGTTTCAACCAGGTGTCCCCATTTAGAATATTTTCAAATTTTCAAGAATGTAAACCTTGTGAGAGCTTGTAGATCTTCTATTTTCTAGGGTTGTCCCGATCCTACTTTTGCGTGAAACTGTCATGATACGACCAAGTATAAAACAGGGCATCCATTTTATGAATAACATACAAGATGTCTTGCCCGACAACAAAACATGGGGGCGTTCTCTGTGGTGGAACTTATGTGGGGGATTTGCAGCTCTGGCACCATGCCAACCCAGAGAACCTGTTCAGCCATATTAGGGTGGATGAAACACAGAAAACACACTCATGCACCATGCACACGCTATGCAGATCATGTGATGTCACTTGGTTACAGTACAGTAGTAAAACAAGAAACTGCTTAACCCATTTTGACCTGAGATCAGATTCTAAAAAATGTCTTCTACATCCTGAAAAAGCTATGTTTTTCTAAAATAGCAGACCTACAAGCTCGTAGCGCGCCACTCGGTGGCGCGCTATGAGCTTGTAGATCTGCTATTTTTCAATAGCTAAAGCATAACGTAACGCTAACACCAAAAGGGGTTCCCGCCCAAAATGGGTTAATGAAATAAAAGGAAAAGGGAAATAAAATACATACTCTAGAGAATGAGTCAAGTTTCAGGCAGCCACTCACATCCTTATGCTGCGCTCATCATTTACAAGCATGTTGAGCAATACTTAAACATGGTGACTCTGCAACAGTGCAACCATAGCACTGTGCTTCTTTAACATTAAAACCTTATACACTTCACTGACCGCGGTCCTCCAGGGGTATATACTTGGCACCCTACGATTGGTAGAATTGAGACGCTAGGGTTCAAGTGGTTAACCAAGAATGAAGTGCACAGGACTGGATAATAAATAGGAATAGTCACACAATCTCTCTAAAGCTCTGAGAATAAATTCCGTGGAAGTCAGACAATAGCCTTACATCTTCTGTGAACTAAAACGCATAGATAGCGCCAAAGCTAGGAAGAGCACTAGACTGAAAGATCGTGTTTACAGTGGCGTAGACAGTGTTTATAGTTATCAACAGCTCTATAAACAGCCACTTCCAATCATATCGAATGTCGCTTTGCTTTCCAAAAGGTCAGTAGACAGAACAATGCTTCAGGAAGAACTCTACTCTACTACCAGTTCACTGTGAAACAAGTAACTCAAAGGCTCTTGGTGGCCAGAACCTGAAATACTCGACAATCTGTAAAAGCCCAGTTTCCTTTTCCTTCCTTGTGGCCTTGGAGGTGCAGAAAACAAAACAAACAGATATGAAGTTCAACATTCACCAGAGGAGCCTGAAGCTATAACATTTAACCACAACTGCAGCTAGAACACACTGCTGTCTCACAAAGTAAACAACTACACAAAATCCACTTCGATAATTGTATTTCTTCTCACAACATCACTAAAACGTAAGACCGGACTACCAAGACTTCAGACGCATGTACATACAGTACTGGAGCACAGTTGTGGTCTAGTCCAGGGGTTCTCAACCCGTGGGTCGCGACCCCTCAGGGGGTCGCCAAATTATTTTGAGGGTTCCCCAAATTATTTAAAAAAAAAAAAAAAAAAAAGATTTTTTTAAAAAATTTAATTTCACGATTTTTCAAAAATAGCAGACCTACAAGCTCGTAGTGCGCCACTCGGTGGCGCGCTATGAGCTTGTAGATCTGCTATTTTTCAATAGCTAAATTATAACAATGCTTAAAACACCAAAAGGGTTTAAGGTTATTGTAGCAGTCAATTTATATTGGGGGTCGGGAGGGGGCGGGGCAGGGGTCCCGAGACATTGCCAAAGCATTTCCGGGGGTCCCCGGCCAAAAACGTTGAGAACCCCTGGTCTAGTCTAGACCATTTAAGTTTCAACAAACCCCACACCAGCTTCATCCATAATTGAGGCAAATTTCACGCTACTGTGGATGGGATGTGGAAACACGAGGCAACCGTTTTAAGTTTCCGACTCAGGTCTTGAATTATTCAAGGATATTCCATCTACTGCCCTGGACCATAGCAAGCACCTGTGATCCTCTTCATCAAACTACTGGGCTGCTAGGACTAAAGCTCCTCTAACAACTAGGTACAATGGATTGTACACAGCAAAATGTCCTGGGTCTGTTTTGCACTTTCAGAGTCAAACTAACATTGAGGGCTTTGCTGTGTATTTGTCAGAAGCAGAGGGGGATTATTTCGGTCTTAGGGAGGGCGGTGCCGTCCTGTGCTCACCTCAGGTTCATCGTCTGAGTGCTGCGACAGCTGGTCGTGTTGAATGATCTCCGCCTCGTCCTCTGTGGGCCCGTTACCCACCCGTATCCCCCCGAAGGTCTGTGTGCCCTGTTGAACGAGACATCAGTTAGAGAGATGAAGCTCTGTGTGCCCTGTTGAACGAGACATCAGTTAGAGAGATGAAGCACTGTGTGCCCTGTTGAACGAGACATCAGTTAGAGAGATGAAGCACTGTGTGCCCTGTTGAACGAGACATCAGTTAGAGATGAAGCTCTGTGTGCCCTGTTGAACAAGACATCAGTTAGAGAGATGAAGCACTGTGTGCCCTGTTGAACGAGACATCAGTTAGAGATGAAGCTCTGTGTGCCCTGTTGAACGAGACATCAGTTAGAGAGATGAAGCACTGTGTGCCCTGTTGAACGAGACATCAGTTAGAGAGATGAAGCACTGTGTGCCCTGTTGAACGAGACATCAGTTAGAGAGATGAAGCACTGTGTGCCCTGTTGAACGAGACATCAGTTAGAGAGATGAAGCACTGTGTGCCCTGTTGAACGAGACATCAGTTAGAGAGATGAAGCTCTGTGTGCCCTGTTGAACGAGACATCAGTTAGAGAGATGAAGCACTGTGTGCCCTGTTGAACGAGACATCAGTTAGAGAGATGAAGCTCTGTGTGCCCTGTTGAACGAGACATCAGTTAGAGAGATGAAGCACTGTGTGCCCTGTTGAACGAGACATCAGTTAGAGAGATGAAGCACTGTGTGCCCTGTTGAACGAGACATCAGTTAGAGATGAAGCTCTGTGTGCCCTGTTGAACGAGACATCAGTTAGAGAGATGAAGCTCTGTGTGCCCTGTTGAACGAGACATCAGTTAGAGATGAAGCTCTGTGTGCCCTGTTGAACGAGACATCAGTTAGAGATGAAGCTCTGTGTGCCCTGTTGAACGAGACATCAGTTAGAGAGATGAAGCTCTGTGTGCCCTGTTGAACGAGACATCAGTTAGAGATGAAGCTCTGTGTGCCCTGTTGAACGAGACATCAGTTAGAGATGAAGCTCTGTGTGCCCTGTTGAACGAGACATCAGTTAGAGATGAAGCTCTGTGTGCCCTGTTGAATATCAATATCATAATATGAGACTAGAACTCATCTGGGATTTTGCATACAGTATTTTAATATTGTGATGTGGCAAAAGTGTTGACTTCACTTATTTTATGAGCTTATATGGATCAGTGATTTTAGCTATTTTGAGAGTTTATATACATGAATGAAATGAAAATGAAATGGATTATCGTTCCAATATATGATATTAGTGATATCATATTTGGTCAAACATATCGTAATATTAGATTTTTGTCCATATCACCCAGCCCTAGTTCCATTCAAAATTCACAAGTCAACGTATGAACAATGCGATTAGCGAGCATCAATAACTACAGATATTTATATACCGGTACGTGCAATATTTCGATTCTTACCAGATTTTTTCTCCATAGGTATTGTCTCCGCAGAACCAGAGTTTTCACTATTAACATACAGGGTACGCACGACACGGCAATGATCACCAACAGCGACTGAAGGATCGCCTGCACAACCAAAGACCAAAACAAAGACATTAGGATTACTGTAGAATTTCTACAGTATGGCCATTCCAGGTTATTTGTTATTGTTGAGATTTTAACGTGTTAATACAATACAGAACTAACACAACTGCAGTGATTGGTGATAAGATTTTCAGGTAGGAACCCAAGCAGGCATTCTTAGCTTAGCAGCGGGGATTTCAGCTCTAGCACAGGAGACTCGGATAGGACATACTGTAAATGTTATGGATTGCAGCTTCAAGTGTTGAATTCATATGGATGGATTGAGGCGAGAACATGCTACGTCTAACCTGGCCTCTGTAGAGAGGTGTGCTACTAACCTGGCCTCTGTAGAGAGGTGTGCTACTAACCTGGCCTCTGTAGAGAGGTGTGCTACTAACCTGGCCTCTGTAGAGAGGTTTGCTACTAACCTAGCCTCTGTAGAGAGGTTTGCTACTAACCTAGCCTCTGTAGAGAGGTTTGCTACTAACCTAGCCTCTGTAGAGAGGTTTGCTACTAACCTGGCCTCTGTAGAGAGGTTTGCTACTAACCTGGCCTCTGTAGAGAGGTGTGCTACTAACCTGGCCTCTGTAGAGAGGTTTGCTACTAACCTGGCCTCTGTAGAGAGGTTTGCTACTAACCTGGCCTCTGTAGAGAGGTTTGCTACTAACCTGGCCTCTGTAGAGAGGTTTGCTACTAACCTGGCCTCAGTAGAGAGGTTTGCTAATAACCTGGCCTCTGTAGAGAGGTGTGCTACTAACCTGGCCTCTGTAGAGAGGTTTGCTACTCGGGTCGTTGTAGCTGAAGAGGAACATGTTGATGAAGGCGATCAGAAGGCTGGGGGCGTCCTTGGAGTTACGGACGTTATACGCCAACCACTTGTAGAAGATCAGCAGGGCCAGGTAGCCGAAGAGGCTGCACATGAACACGATCTCTGGGATAAAACCCAGGTAGATGTTCAGGGGTTTCTTGAAGTATCTGAATGCGAAGCACAAGGCAGTGGTTTGTCACTAAAACGTATTATTATAGAGATAATAATTTATATTAAGAAAGAGAAGTAAAAGACTAGAAACACTAGAAAAAGGTTACAAAGTCTTCCTTTCATGACCCTTTCTAAATGTTTTCCTTGACGAGGGCACTGGTAGAATTGGACAGATTTTGAATTTCTAAAGGGAGAGAAACGAGCTGCTGAAAATGTCTCACAGGTGGTTGAAGAGACTGAGCGTGACGCCAAACAGCATGTGGATGACGCCGAGGATGATGGACATCTTCATCTTGAATGAGTTGAGGAACGTCAGCTTGTTGGTGGCAATGTTCCAGATCTGTGGGAAACACAGATCAAGAAAACGCTCTTGGGTTTATCAAGACCTGAGGCAGATTCTAGCCTTTTCAAACATTTTTCTAAAATGTTCCAAAAATAGCAGATGTACAAGCTTGCAGCATGGGCCATGGCACTAAGTGACGTGCTGTGAGCTGCTATTTTTGAATAGCCAACACAAAAATCTAAAATGACACAGGTGCTTCCCCGGATTGAATGGGTTAATTAAGTCTATTTTTACTTCAGAAGAACATTAAAGAGAACTTGGGTAACCCACATCGACTGGTGGGTGCTGGGCTAAAGAATCTACAACATTAATGCTCACCCACTTGCCTGGGGCAATAATACATATTTCTTTCCCGCATCTTCTTTGCCTACAGGATGTGGTACATACATTACATCAGTAATGTTGATTTTTGTTTTACTAGAACAGTGGTTTAAAAACTTAGTTTTTTTCCCCACAAAGGACAAAAAGTCAAAAGATCTATATTCATGTGTGTGCAACATATCCTCTACTATATAACACATGTTGTAACTCACTATGTAAATGCTTTTTTTAATTTATACTAACACAAATACAAATTGTGATTACTTTTTTGGGGGGAGAGGCAGGCATTTACGGTATCATTTGCCTCTGTATTGGTGAATGAGTGCACATAAAGTACTGATAAGACCTGTTGCTCTTGTGTTCCCATGTGCACAATCACATCCTTTTTCCTCAGCAGAAATGTGTTTGCTTGAGTTGGACTCAAGGGACTTTTAAACCATGTGCTAAAAATCACTTAAACAAGGCCCCAGTGTCACCTTTATTATAGTAAAAACTATTTTGGCAAGTACAGTTGGGTGCCACCGATATTGTCCCTTATCATTTGACCCATTTAGGCCTGACCTCAACATTTAAAAAAAATCCTTCTAAATCCTCCAGTTTTCTGAAATAAATATTTTCACGATTTTTCAAAAATAGCAGACCTACAAGCTCGTAGCGCGCCACTCGGTGGCGCGCTATGAGCTTGTAGATCTGCTATTTTTCAATAGCTAAATTATAACAATGTTTAAAACACCAAAAGGGGTTCCCGCCCAAAATGGGTTAACTGTCCTTTTGCGCAGATCACGCAAACCTCAGCAAAAAGAAAAGGACAATATCGATGGCCTCCAACTGTACATACCCAATGATGGCCAAATACTTTTGAGACCTCATGCACATAAATGAAGAAAAAAAACAACTCACTGGATCAATGCCAATTGGGTACGCCCCCAGAAAGACACCGTCAACATTTGGGTCCAACTGCAGAACTTTATTGTCTTCAAGGTCCTTGAACCTGTGGTGAGAAAGGACATAGAGCAACTGAAAGTAGGTCTTGGGTTCGATTCCTGCTGGGGACGCTGTAGGTGCTGGGGGCGTGTTCCCTCCTCCGCGTCATCAGTGCCCATACCCGAGGCGGGGTTGGCGAAAGGGCCTTTCTGTGTGGAGTTTGCATGTTCTCCCCGTGTCCCCTAGGGTAGGTACCCTCACAAAAAACATGCAGTAATCCTGGTCTCTAAACTACCTCCCCCTGGCCAGCCGGGGCGCCTGATGGAGGGGAAAGGAACTGGTCGGAATAACGTGTTCCTTCCACGCGCTACGTCCGGCCAGGGAAACTCTCCCCTGTCAGGTGAAAAGAAGCAGCTTGGACTCCTCATGCATAGAAGGAAGCATGATGTCAGTCCGCTGCCCCCCAGGTTGGCAGAGGAAGTGTAGCGCCCAGGATTACATTAGATAATTGACATTGGGTGGAAAAAAAGGGGTTGCAAAATCGTGGCATAAAAAAATATATTTAATTTAAAAAAAACAGGCCATTAATTTTCAATGGCAGTGCTTTGAGAAGTTTAGGTCAGAATAGAACTTCCAGATTTCAGAGTTATTTAGCATAAGGATGTTATTCGACATCCAGAACTTTATGGCAGTAAGGCAAGCAATCAGAGAAACTGTGACCGAGTCTGAGGGAACTATGCAAAAATAGATCATCAAAATGGAAGGAAACACTTGACGAACAATATTCGTCAACTACCTTTTTTCACTGAGGAAAACTGAATAAAAATGAAACAAAATAAAAACTAAACTATGATGACTACAATGTTAGGAAGAAGAGAGAACTAAAAGACAAGTCAAATTATCCTTAGTTGCATGCTGAAAATAGCAGATCTACGTGCTCAACACTTCACGCTGTGACGCATTGTGAGCTTGTAGATCGGCTATTTTCAGCACGCAACCAACTCTAAAATATGTCATTAAGACACCATCAAGGCCTGCTAAAATACATTTTAGTCGACTAAATCAACTGTAGATTTAGTCGACTAAAACTAGACTAAACACAAAAACATGTCAGTTGACTAACTAAAATGTGACTAAAACTAAATGACAATCCATTCAAATTAAGACTAGGACTAAAACCATATCAAACGTTCCCATCAAAACCAACACTTACGTCCAGTTGCCTCCTAAGCGTTGGTTGAACATGGGCTTGACACTCCAGCCGGAGCCGAACACGTTGAGGGACTTGGAGAAGCAGTCGTTGTAGATGATGCCCGTGTACACCGAGAACAGTCCCATCAACAGGATGATGTAGCGGCCCGCAAACACCATGCTGAACATCTACACCACATATAGAACAACAACAACAACAACAACAACAACGCCACACTCTGTGATTCCATAGCCTGGCTAAGACGTGTGGGATATTAGTCTGGCTTACTAGCCAGGCTAGTGATCCCAGGCCAGAGAGAATGAAAACCATTCAGATGCACCGAAGAACAGTGATGGAGAAAGTATTCGATGTTTTGATGCAAGTAAAAGTATCAATACTGCCATAAAGAACTACTCTGTTACAAGTGAATTCTAATGTACTTGTAGTAAAAGTACAAAAGTGTCAAAATGCACTTGAAGTACCAAAAGTAAAAGTACTCATTATGCAGAATGTGATCTACAAGCTCACAATGCGTCGCATCGCATTGTGAGCTTGTAGATCGGCTATTTTCAAATGGCCGAAATTTATAGCTAAGAAGCAACCTTGCCCTTGAGGTCGCGTGCACGCATCCGCCTGGCGCTTTGTCATGGGGCGTCAGATCAAGATATGGAATGAATTCTGTACTGGCCATATATGGAGCGTGTCTTGAGTGTACAGGGTTTGATGAGGTCAGATCAACATATTGAATGTCAGAACAGGTCAGCTCCATATATGGAGATCTAAGGGTTTGAGGTCAGATCAGATGTAGAGTTGCTGGCCGGCTCCATATACAGTATGCAGATCTAGGTGATGATGCAGTCTTCTCCATGTATGGCTATCCAGGGTTTGGGGGACATACCGGGCAACACGGAGACATCCATACCTCATTGTGATGGGATGGTCATGGTGGGACACAACACAACACAGACACAGAGACATCCATACCTCATTGTCGTTCTTCTGGGCCATCAGCCTGCTCTCTCTCAGCACCAGGTAGAGGGCGCCAGCCGTCATGAGCACACCATGGCCAAAGTCACCAAACATGACCGCAAACAGGAAGGGGAAGGTGATGATGGTGAATGGTGCTGGAGACAAGGAGGCAGGCAGCATCGTATGAGAGGGAGGGTGAAACACAGGCGAAAACACACACAATGATAATGAACGACATGCATGATTCACAGCAGGTGTCCAAGAAGTGATGAGGTGCTAATGGGCGATAAAGCCGGTTCCATAGAAAGCGTTCTGTAGCGCTGAAAGGTCAATGCCTGTCAGTTGCCGTGGTTCAACACTGCAGTCAGCTGGGAAAACAGAGCCTGCCTTTTAGCACACAGAGCACAAAGCCCTGCAGCCGCCTCACATGACACCGGCACCGCTCAGATGAGAGAGGTGGAGAGAGAGGGCTAAGAGGAATGCACAGAGAGAGGTGAGACAAATGCACTTACCAGGGTTTATCTCACGGTAGTTGCCGATGCCGTAGGCGTCCACGATGTTCTGGAAGCCCGAGGTGAACTTGTTGGTCTTGTTGAAGGTGGGCGGGGTCTGCTTGGTCTGCATCCTGTTGAGGATGGAGGGCACGGTGGAGCCGCTCTTCTCCTGTTGAACACATCGACCGCACCACAGAGCGAGGGGGTTTCTGTTATTCACACATTTGGGTTCATTTCTCACACTTCTTATGTTCTATAATTTGAGTGCCAGTCTCTAGGAGCACTTTCAAAAGCTTAGGTGAGTACAGAGAATTCACTAAGAGTACTAGGGTACCCATTAAGCCATTAAGACCTGAGACCAGATTTGACAAAATGTCTTCTAAAAAAAAGAAAGAAAAAAAAGACAGTTTTCATAAAAACGTATCAGTTTCATGTCAAGGACACCCCGAATTATCTGTATTGGCCACGGACTCCATCTGAAAATATTTTGCTGCAGAGACCTCCCAGAAGCAAAGATTTGAGTTAAAACGCTAAAGTTTAAATACTGATTAAAGTGGTTACAAGCAAAGGTGACACAGATGCGTTCCAGGTCTTAATACCGGGATTGAAGTTTAATGAAAGTGTGCGAACTAACGATTGAGGAGGCATTCCGATCGTAGAATCGACCTCGGTTCTCAATGGGTTAAGCTTAGGGGTCAGGGACTCGCCTGGGAACTCCTTAAATGCTGCATCACACATAGTGTGTGTGCGCCTGACACACATTCTTGTGGATTTGCATCGGTTCGTCAAGCTAAGCGGTTCGTCGACAGAGGTTTCAACTAAGTACTTCTTCTTCTAACACTATCATTTGCAACTTGAACTAGTTGATGATGCGTGCGGCCATTCGCTCGCTTCCCCAGCGGCTCACTCGGGGAGGCCTCACAAGCTTCACGGTCTGCCTGGTTGTCAAGTGAAAAAGTCGTGCACGAAAACATGCTTTATAATATATTCAAACATTATGCCACATAATGTAAACAGACCAGCGAGAGAACACATGCCTTGTTCAGAAGCATGTGCCCATCCGGGTGAAACATCTGGTTTTGAGTTCCTAGCAGTCGACCGATTATAGATCTGATATGATGATCGGATTATTTGATAGATTATTGGTAATTTTGACTGACATGTCGGATCCTCTCATGCCCTCTTATCTCTTTTGATAACTGCCCTGAAGAACAATGGTTGACCCTTACTTAAGGCAGCCACCAATATATTATTAATACTAATATTATTCCTTTGATTAACAAAAGATTCCTTCCACTGTCATACTATATGACATATAGTTGCATTGCTAATTAACTCCAACATATCCTGGACGTGGAGCGTCCATTTTCTTAATCTCATGTCCCATAATGGAATCATGTGAATGTCAGCAGGAGCTTTCTCAGTGTCAAGGAATGAGAGGAATCCAGATGGCTTCTCTTATCATTGTGTGCTGGCCACTGGGAGGGGCAGCCTACCATGCCATACCATCAGATGAAGTAGCACACAGCGCCACAGATGAAGTAGCATACAGCACCACAGATGAAGTAGCATACAGCGACACAGATGAAGTAGCACACAGCGCCACAGATGAAGTAGCATACAGCACCACAGATGAAGTAGCATACAGCGCCACAGATGAAGTAGCATACAGCGCCACAGATGAAGTAGCACACAGCGCCACAGATGAAGTAGCACACAGCGCCACAGATGAAGTAGCACACAGCGCCACAGATGAAGTAGCACACAGCGCCACAGATGAAGTAGCATACAGCGCCACAGATGAAGTAGCATACAGCGCCACAGATGAAGTAGCACACAGCGCCACAGATGAAGTAGCACACAGCGCCACAGATGAAGTAGCATACAGCGCCACAGATGAAGTAGCATACAGCGCCACAGATGAAGTAGCACACAGCGCCACAGATGAAGTAGCATACAGCGCCACAGATGAAGTAGCACACAGCGCCACAGATGAAGTAGCACACAGCGCCACAGATGAAGTAGCATACAGCGCCACAGATGAAGTAGCATACACCGCCACAGATGAAGTAGCACACACCGCCACAGATGCTAACTGGGGAAATGGTAGAGGTGAGCTCTGGCTATATTAAAAGGGACACTTCACCCCTTTTGCAACCAGATCTTATTTGAATAATGTTTGGGAGACAAACAGGGTTTTTATGAGGGTAATATGTGTTTTTAGATATTTTAGTATTTCAAAGTGTCCATGATGTCATGGACACTGCAGGGCTCACTTACTTGCTGGACTACATGTTGTCTCAGTAAGACAGCCCTCCCCCTATCCACAAGGAGCAGCAGTGCACCAAAGCATTATGGGAATTGTAGTCCAGGAAGGAAGTGAGCCCAGTGTCCATGACCATGACATCATCTATAAACAGATTACCCACATAAAACCCCCAGGAAAGTGTTTCTTGTCTCCCAAACATCATTAAAATAAGATCTGGTTGCAAAAGGGGTGTAGTGTCCCTTTAACACATTGAGAGCCCACGCAAAACTGCCCAAAATCACTTTCACCTAGAAAATCCATTCACATTTTTTATAATTCAGCTGACTGTGGAGACACATGCTGGAACTTTTTACTTTGAAATGTTTTATAGTTTCTGAGTTATTTAATTTAAACGCCAAATGCATTCTCAATGGCGAAAACACAAACTTTGGCACCACGTGTTAAAAAAAATAAAAAATAAAGTGTTTTGATTTTTCTGATTTTTTTTAATAAAACGTTTTGGGCACAAAATGTGTTTTAAGATGCTCAGACTGGCAGCCCAAATCCGGTTTTTGGCCTGTAAAGATTCAAATCAGTCTGAACACCAAAAATACACCTGGAAACTGATTTGTACTAATCAGATGCAACATGCAACTGCATTCCTAGGTGGTTTGAAATGTGATTAAAGATGTGTATGGACTCTGGACACTTGGACATTGAAATCTGATTTATACTTTATCGTAGGGCAGTGTCGCTCAGCGAAAATAGCCGATCTACAAACTCACAATGCGGCACATTCATTGTGACATATTGTTACAATAGATCAGCTATTTTCCGAGAGCGACACCATCGCAAGACAAGAGTACAAAATATGCCTATATGTCATTAGGATGTTACAACAGCAACCAATGCAGATAGGTCGACAGGGTCTGAATATATAAATCCGATCTGATCGGTCAGTCCAAAACATTGTATTTGGGAGACAAATCGGACTTGCCTACAGCCTGAACAAAGACTAAAGGGTCAAAATAGTTTGTGGATAAATTCAGCGTGGAGAGAGAGAGTGAGAGAGAGAGCCATGCAGCGTGACAGATAACTAAGCCTCCACTGGCATGACAAAACCTACACATTTAATCAAGATCAGCACATCCGACACGGTTTGTAGGTCTGCTTCTGCTTGCACATCACACTAAGCCCACAAGACAGGATTAAAGATTTGGCCAGGGAGACACCTACAGTAGGAAGTTAGGAACCTCCTATCACATGTCTCACAGAGTGTTTAATTATGGACTCTGGCACCATTCCAGCACCCCCCCATCCTGCCTTTTGAACCTCTGTGTGATGTTCTGTGCGTGACTCTGAAGCATGCATGTCTCTCGTTTGAACCTGGCCTCCACAGGGGTGCTAAATCCTCACATATCTACAACTCACGCAGCATTTGTCCCGGCGGCCTGTTAGCGCTGTTGCTGGCTGGGCCCCGTTACACAACCTGACCACCTGCACCCCTTCACTAACGTCACATAGTGGTTGTCAAACGACAAACAGTGGTTGTCAAACGCTTTCATGTCAAGGACCCCCAAACGAATATGTATTTGGCACGCAGGCCTCCAATGGAAAGGATTTTGTGCCAGGGACCCCCATAAGATAACATTTGTGTTAAAGATGGATGTGTCTATGGTATGGCAGGGGTTCTCAACATTTTTTTAATAATTTGGGGACCCCCCCCCGTGGGGGGAGTAATGCGTTAACATTACTCTAATAGACCCGCAGGTGTGGTTATAATATTTAAATGTCTTCCCTGTGTATTTTTGGTTTCCTCCTGAAAGCTGAAAGCCTTGGAGTCAAAAGGCCCAAAAAATACACCACTTTAGTGACATCATAAAATCATCTCCTCCCCTAACCCCTCCTCCGCTTAAGTTCAGGTGGGTGGTGCTAAGGTGAAAACGAGGTATACTTAATTAACTGGTGTGTGTGGCCACATAAACATCATTTTATTACTTTTTTGAAAAACATCTTCCTCCTAGTATAATCATAGTACCTGATGATCATTGATTCACTGTTTTACTTTATTTAATGTACTGTTAAACAGTGTATTTCCCATAGCCATACTCATATTGGTATAGACTGCTGGCAGTATGAGGTTATTACAAGGCCATTTGTCATTGGCTCATTGAAAGCCCAGGCCTCACCTACCCTGTATTTAAAGACTTCCCTACAGTAAATGCTGGCACCTTTATGACTCTGATGAAGACCGCATAGGTCGAAGCGTTAGTCGTTTCGTATACTAGCACCCAATAAAAAGGCTTAAATTGTCCGTGGTGCTCCAGTGTCCTCTCCTTCTTCTAACTGATGATTATGTTTTAGGGGGGGAAAAAAATAATGGCACTCACAGCAATGTTTCAAGATGTTTCAAAAATCTCTTGTAGATCGGCTATTTTTTAATAACTTCATCATAAAATAGGGTTAATGTAGTTTAACTGATTGTGGTTCTGTATTAACTTTGTTTTCAAATATGATGCTTTGTATGGTCCCATTAATATTACCCTTGCATCAATATTTTTTGAAAGATTCATCGTTAGTCCTCATGCTAGGATAATTAAGAGCATTTGAATGAGGGCACAGTGAGCGACTCACCGTCCCCCTCCGCAGGGCAAACTGGATGGAGTCCAGGTCGGACACGGGGCACCACACCTCTGCGATCAGACACTTCTGGGTGACGTCGATGTTGCACAGGTTGAGGGTGTGGTAGATGGCCTTCATCTTCCTCACCTTGATGAACCAAACACGCACCGTCTTGGCCGCGGCCTGCAGGACCCTCTGTCTGTGGTCCTCAGTCTGGTTCAGCACCTGGACCATGCACACAACAGAGAGAGGCTGGTACACACGGCTGGAACTAAGAGATTCACTTAGAAATCAATATATTTTATTTACACGGAGAGACAAAAACAACATTTCACGAAATTCACGGCAGGAAGTAATTCTGTTTTTGAAAGTGGTGTGGTGGAAGGGTGGGTGTGGTGGAAGGGTGGGGGGTTTCTCTCCGTGGTGAGTGGGATTATAAAAGTGTGAGGTCACACTGAGACTGAAGTGTAGCGTCCTTTGGGCCACGCGGGCACAGGCCCAGTCAATTGAGATCTTGCCCAGTCTAGCTTTCGAAAGACGTGGGCGAAAGTAAAAATAAAAACAACAAGAGATACATTGGCACTGGCCGCCCCTCACCTGGTTTAGCCAACCACAGCAAGCAGTCTTTGTTTTAAATGGACCCGTTAAGTTGGCAAAACCGGTACCCCCCCCCTTGCAATTGTAATTGCAATGTGGGTCAGTCAAAATTGTAATCCACGCTACTCGCCTGCACTGAGAAGCAAAATAGGCCCAATAAAATGTTTTAAATTAAAAAATTAAAAAAAACTATTTTATTAACACAAGATGAAAACATGATGACCTGTTGGGCCCTGAATGATAGTCTCTCAAGTCAATCTAGACTGTTGGCTCACATCATTTTCAAATGCTTCTGGCGCCTAACAGGTTGGACATGGGATGCACTGAAAATGCAAAGAAAATAAAGCGGATGTCCTGCCTCCCGGCCACTTCCATTTCACCTTTGCAGACGCATAGTAATAAGTACTACTACTGTAAATCAAATTAGTCAAAGCCTATATCTAAATGAGCTTGTTGCTCAGCAGAAATGGAATTCAAAAATATATTTTAAATATATGACTGCTTCCTTCCTTCCTTGCAGGGCACAGTTACACTCGGTAGCATTTGGAAGATTGTGCGAGAGTTATCTGGCTTCAGAGACTAACCTGAATGATGACTATGATCTCTGTTGATATACAGTACAGTATGTGTGTAGAAAAGAAAGCAGGCCCATGTCAGTGTAAAGTGAGATTTTGCTAAGTGCCCTGTTTGTGTTCATGACAACTCTAAATGACTAAGATGAGTGATCAATAGCAAACACAAAATGACATTCTAAGAGTGATTACGTCCACACCAGCACATGCCAAGGTCAGCGCCCTATAGTCTGAGCTCATCCTGTCCATTCAGTGCTATAACTGTTGACACTGGATTGCACTGGTGTGCACCATATACCCGAAGACAGCTGCAGTAATGAATCATACAGTATATTCCTTGATATTCATAGAAGGGGAGTCATTATATGCCTGCACTTAGCTGATGGTGTTGGGCTATCCTTCCCGTAAGAGACAGTGGGACATTCCCAGGTATACCCTGTTAAGAGTGGGACATTCTCCGGTTTACCCTGCGTGACTCACTGTGACTCACAGCATGCCATGTTCCACGATCAGCAAATAGCAGGGGCACTTCTGCCGCTCTGCCCTGCGCCCACGCAGCCTTGCGTTGGTGTCGATGGACCTTCCTAACCCGTACATAGCTGACTGCTGTCCAAGGCACTTCTCACTTGACATTCTACCCTGCAGATCTCATGCTGCCCACGTAGCGACGGGCATAACAGCACCCCCGCAGACAGCGAGGTGTGCATACTGTGGTTAATCGCACACAATTGAGGATAAAAGGGAAGGGATACCAATCTATCTGGCACACACACCGTCGCCTGCCAAGCGTAGAGTCTCTGCTTCTCACTGGTAATCGATCTGTTGATCGTCCTACACATTGCGCTGCACAAGTATATAACGCGGCAACAGCCTTTCGCAACACTGGCAGGGAGAAAGGAGCGGCACACGGTTGACCGTTGACTCACTCTCGAGTATTTGAGTGTGGTCTTTCTGCCATTTTAGCATGCATCATGGATGTGTGAGTTTGTGTCTGTGCATGTGTGGGTGTGTGTGTGGGTGTGTAAGCAATGGTGGCTGAATACAAGTGTACAACATCCCCATGGGCAGCAGCTGCCAGCTGGTTCTCTATCTATATCATATGAGAGAGGGTTCCCGTTTTCCTAGCCAAAGAAGGCAAGGATGCCGCCGATCACCGGCCGCCCTGTACAGCAACCCCCCCCCCACACACACACACACACACACACACACACACACACACACACACACCAGGGGAGCAATTAAACGCTATGACACAACCACCACCATAGTGAGGTCTCACTGGGAATATTGTCTTCCATCAGTTATGTTGCTTCACACACGGCTAGGGGTGCAGCTGCAGTTAAACCACACTGCACTCTATGTGGAACCAGAGGGCTCACGTACTGCATGCCAGCGATGGGCATACAAAGTAGGGCATTCACTAAAAAATCGATTTATCGATTTCATTAACACAAGTCGATTCAGATTAGGAGGAGTCGAAAGTTGAAAAAAAATTTTGCTCTGTGTGCGTGGCTACAAAGACCTTTCCACCACATAAACCACAGTGAGATGAGCATCGTTTCCCAAATTACCAGACAAGACCGCCACGATAAAGCAGGGCATGAAACAGAGAGGATTAGCGGACAAAGGAGCATGGTGGTGGTGGTGTGGGAGCATGTGTGAAGAGTTGGAGGTCACTCCAACTCCCAAATTACACGTTTTTAATTGGCAGTTTAATTGCCAAAACAAATGTTAAGTTAAACAAAATATTGAGTTAATATTGAGATTGTGTGTTTTGTTTTCTTCCCCAAAACAATGTTTAATATGCATTTATTCAAATGTTTGCAAATAAATACCTAGACTTGCTATTTGCTACTCACAGAATAACTCTAAAATCCTGAGCGGCTGGCTGCAGTAGAAGTGGTTCTTCTACAACCCTATGATAGCGGCCAGTTTGTGAACGTGTGCAACGGATGTATCACCTATGAGTGTGTTTGCACAACACATGAAGATCTCCCACTGTGTGGAGTCAATTTGTCTCTCTAATCTGATCAACTGGTATTTCCTGTGAAATTCCTCATTTGATTTGTATACTCCAATTGCCACAGCAATACTATTTGAAGCTGCTGACATGATCAAATTTCCAGACTTGGCAGTGGGCCGCTGTTTGAAGTGCAACTCCTTACGACAACATTACTCTGAAATGGCAGGTCTTGGAAGAAAACATAAAGCATCAAAGCAGGTTTTATGGTTAGATTTCTCAGCCGATATGAGGAGGTATTTTGTACAGACTATGACAGTAGTGTACAATTCAAGCACAAGCATTTATAATATGCAATTTCCTGTACCATAAATCTTGGACAAATCCAACAGCACTGGCAGATGAAAGTTCAGAAATGGAGAAGTGAACTTAAATATTGCACAAGAGTAATATCTCACAGCCGACTGCAATTGATGTTTTTGTAAAAAAAAAAAAAGAACCATTTGTCTTTTAATTTATAATTTTTACCCAGTGTCAATTATCTAATGTAATCCTGGGCACTACACTTCCTCTGCCAACCTGGGGGGGGCAGCGGACAGACCTCATGCTTCCTTCTATGCATGAGGAGTCCAAGCTGCTTCAATTGTTTATCCTGTATCTTGTGTGATTTATTTCTCCTGGTTAGACAAAAAATGGTATCCCAACCATTTCCAACCTGAAAATGTATTTTCCATTTCATGGACAGACAGGGAGACCTCAGTTACTGAACAAACATTTTAACAAAAGAATATCACTTGGCCTGGGCCGTGGCTCAGCGGTCCAAGCACCCTGGCTGGTAGCCCAGTCTGGCAGTGTGCCACGGGTTCGACTCCCGCTCCCGACGGCCTTTACTGCATGTCACCCCCCCATTTCCTGTCAGCCTACTGTCTGTCCCTCTATAAAAATAAAGGCAAAAGCCACAAAAAAACATTTAAAAAAAAAATATCACTTGCACCACCTTGCTGCATGCATTATTATAAGGAAACTATCATATAGTCACTGACATTTTACGCTAATGATTTCACTGGGGTAAACTTCTCAGTGGCTCTCCTTTAAACAGGTTGATGTTATAGATTGTATGGGCGTGCCGAGCCAATGCGCACCCGCAAAATGCATCAGGGGAATTGTGGAAAATAGATAAAAGCTGAAAGAGAAAGTGTCCCAGCTTTAAGTGAACCGAGTGAGGGGTGATCTGTGTCATAGTCCTACCATCTGGAGGTCATCGATACGAGCAGCAACTCCTGCTGCCATCTCTTTCCTCTCCTGTGGAGTCTCAGGACAGGGATACAAGGATGCTCTGAACCTATGGACCAATACAGAGAGAGAGGGGGGCCAGGCTGCACAGTTAAGCAACAACAACAATTCAAAGTTTCAAAAATAGCAGATATACAAGCTCACAATGCATCACATCGCAGCTAAAATGTGCAATTTGTGAAGACTTTACAATTTTTTCTGTATTTGAATAGGACACCAGATTCAAAGTGGTTCAAATTTAACCAAACTGTGGTATATTAGATTTTCATGGAAACCAATGGCTATGACATAAAATTCTCCATTCATTGTCAATGGGAATTTAATGTTTGTGTAGGACAAAGTTTGTGAACATACACAAAAATCTGGATATAGGCGGGGCTATAGGAGGGGCTATGTGTGATATGTGGCCATTGCAGTGACAAAGATAGCTGTGACTAAGATATACAGGATGTGACAAGTTGGTTAGGGGTTCTCTCATTGACAGTATGTTCTTCTTCAGTCCCTTACCCCTCACATATCTTCTTGACACGAGTCTTCAGTTGGTCTCCCTGGAAGAAGATGATGAAAACAGACTTGTGGACCTGGTCACCCTGTTGGAGTAACATACAGCGACATAATGTGTGAGGACATACAACACTGGATTATGTTTGTGAAGCATGAAAGGTTATTATTTACAGAATTACACACTCTATGCTCTATCGACCTCTAAATGACACAGGTTAAAGGACAACTTTAGTTTTTTTCAACCACGGTTCATGTTTTAGGTTGTTATGAGAGAAAGTAAAAGATGAGTGTTCATTTTTTTTCATTTGCTGCTTTCTTTCGTTTTAGGGATTTTAGCTGTTTTTGACAGGGGGGCGGGGGCATTCGAGCATGGGGCTAAATATGTATTTCTTTACAAAATGTTATAGCGATTTCTTTTTTTATTATTTACTATAGTCCTACTAGACCCCAAGAAATTAAATCTGGCCACAGAAGATCACAGGATCTACTGGATGTGAAGGTAGCCTACTGGGGGGAAGCCACACTGTGTGTCATAGGCTCAATATGTCAGTTTGACACATTCAGTAGATCCTGTGATCTTTTGTGGCCAAATGTAATTTATTGGGGTCTAGTAGGACTATAGTAAATAATAAAAAAATAACTCGCTATAAAATGTTGTAAAGAAATACATATTTAGCCCTGTGTTCGAATGCCCCCGCCCCCCTGTCAAAAACAGCTAAAATCCCTAAAACTAAAGAAAGCAGCAAATGAAAAAAAATTACACTCACCTTTTACTTTCTCTCATAAAACCTTGGTTGAAAAAAACTAAAGTTGTCCTTTAATTACTTTTCTATGCTTGTTATTTATTTAAAAAATATATCCCACGATTTAATAAACCATATTTTCACCCGGTGCCAATGTCTAAACTGTAATCCTGGGCGCTACTCTCCCTCTGCCAACCTGGGGAGAGCCCCGAACTGAGCTCATGCTTCCTTCAATGCACGAGGAGTGAGCAGGCTGCTTCTGATCACCTGACAGCGTTTCCCGCCGTAGCACTGTGGACGTTATTCCAACTTGTTCCTCTCCCCTCCATCAGGCTGACCAGGAGGCAGTATAGAGACCAGTCCAGACCTTCTATGCTTGTTTAGTATGATTTTGGACACTATTGGATTATTCTTTATTAAGCGGTACTGACCGAGGTTGGGTCCTCCAGTGGATCTTCGATGTCTGCCTGTTTCAGGAACACATTTCCACGGCACACCCTCCACAGCATCCTCTCAAACGTAGGAATGCGTTCTCTGCCAATTACTCCAGCTACAAACCTAAAAAAAAAAAGGTGGCCAATTTTCACATTTGGTACTAGTAAAGATAATTACACATACTCTTCCCAGATTACATACAAGGTGAGATTGAAAACATGACCAATGAACGACAAAAAACTCCCATACTTACTGGGAGAAGTACAACAATGTGCTAACACAGCAGCAAGATTTGTGAAACCAGTTGTGATAAAATAAGGTTAGCTAATGGAAGTTGGACTACTAACCATTGAGTGTCCCACACTATTTGTACCAAGTAGACCTCTAGACCTACTGCACATATAAACAGAGCTGTCACCATTACAAACATTTTAAATCTGTGGCTGTTTTTGTATACCATTTATTTAAAAGGTTTTGAGAAAGAATGCTGCCATTTCTCCAAATGGCAGAAAATAGCAAAAGATAGCTGCTATTTCCCCATGCCAATAAAGCTCCTTTGAATTGAAATCATGTTTTGTAACTTGGGGCGCCAGGAGGCTCAGCCAGACCATGATCTCCCCTATGAGCCGTGGGAGTACCAGTACCGAGTACCAGTCAGACTCCTGGTCTTGTCTGACATGTCTCTCTTCCCTCTGTGTCCTTGTTTTCCTGTCTCTCTGAGAGAGACAGCAAACTAAAAGGGGGGGTTCTGCATTTTTATGCTCCATTTCTGAGACAGGAAAGTATAGAGTCTACAATCTCCAGTCTCAGACATACAGCATAAAAATGCAGAACTCCCAACAAATAAAATAAGGTCTTAACTGTCCGGTGTTCATTAATATATCACAGCTGAAGCCCATTCAAATTATTGATGGAGTTGGTGATTCTGAGCTCAGATCAATGACCAGGGAGAAACACAACTGATGAGGTGGTGATCTGCATTCCCGCTAAAAACAGGAACCTCAGCCCCTGATCAACAAATCATTAAAAGCCTCGCGTGGCCAGACTGTTGCCTTTCGCAATTTTCAAATGCTTCCATCAGTCTGGAGAACGGAAGCTCTTTCCATGAGTAAGCGATAAAGCGGATGTGATGCATCCCCTCATTTGGTGCAGCCGCAAAAACAAGTCCTACTCGAAGCAAAACAGTGTGTCAATTATTGAAGCCAAGATGGCTAGTTCGTTTTCTGCGTTATTTCTTCTTTCACTAGTTTTGTTGGTGATAATTCCATGATCTCGGTTGTGTTTCCAATGGCAATCCATTCTGTGAGCACCACGTCGTGATTCGTCAAATATCTTTCCGGTCTGAGCAGCAGAGACAGCTTCCGCTACTCAGCTCTTGGGAGCTGTAGTTCCAGACTCTATATACTGTAGCATTCGGAGATTGTGGAATAGTTGTCTGGCCATGCCAGACTAACAAATCGTGTAGTTATTTTTATTTATTTTCTATGAATTTAATATGAAGGACCCCAATGGAAACAAGCCATATGCGTTCTTGGGTTTTAAATCCTCTAACCACAAACTGATAATAAAGTAATCAATCAATCAAATTAAACTGAAAGCCAATAGTCTACTCTGTGTGGAATGCGATTTTCTGCTGAAAGTGACCTTAAAGGTATATTCAGTGATTTCACTTAATTCAAATATCACTTGTTTTTTGGATAATCCTCCCTACTATAAAGTGTGCTGACCATATAAGGAGTTTCTCCCTGTCCCCAGTGAGCCCCTGTGGTCAAAAAACCCTAGTTTGGGTTTGGGCTTTGGGTGGCAAAGCCTTCATCCAATCAGGATGAGAGGGGCCTTCCTCCAATCATGATCGAGTGGGGCGGGCATTGGTGCACGTGCTGTTGGTCTGTTGTACTTCCCCCACTGTAGAGCGTGTGCATGTGCACATCTTGTTACCGGGTGGACCGGGTTTTTTTTCCAAATCACTGAATGCTCCTTTAACCCTTAGAAGATGAAAGACGCCAATTGGCGTCTTCATCAGAATTCCGTAAATGATCAATGACGCCAATTGGCGTCTTCACAGTTTTTGATGAATCTAAACATATTAATATGCTCCGAAGCGCTGTTTAAATTCCTGAGCTTATATTCCAACTACATTACCCAGAAAACCCGTGTCACGTGACACACGTGTACGTGTTGCCATTGGAAGCTGGTCCCACCCCCTGTAAACAGTGGGGGCAGAGGGAGTCTTCATAGTTTTCATTGTTTTGCCTGTTTGCCGTCTCGCCCGAGCGATTTTCTAGCAGAAAAAGTTGAAAGCAGTACTATTTATTTGAGCGAGTTTTGTGGTAGTAGTATTGATCCATACGCGTCCCAGTCGCCTTCTCCAGGCGGAGTAGCCCTGGTCCAGTGCTTACAGCGAGACTCGCTGCTCCCTCCCTCCTTTTTTCATTGTCTCCCCATCGTCGTCCGATGAGCTATACCGGGAAACCATTGAAGAAGACGATCAACCCGGAATGTTTTGAGGTAATCTTATTGTAGAAAATGCCCTTCTATAGTGATCAGAAATCATAAGATGATCGCTACAAATAGATGCTTGGATAATTACTACTACTAGTCAGATCATGACGCCAGAATGACTCACCACGATGGCCCCCAGCCATTAGCCAGCACCGAAGGTGCTGGCTAATGGTGTTGGTCGGTGCATTGGTGCTGGCTAAGGGCTGGAGGGGGGGGTTGGTGTCGATCGGTTGGTTGGTGCAGTACAAATGTATCGTAGCAGGCATGCACGCATGGCAGTACAAGTATTTTATATTGTAGCGTGCCTTATAGGCGATCTGATCTTTAGAGTAATGTTCGCTCCTTTTATTTACTGTCTACAAAGACGGAGAACAAACATGCATCGTTTACTGAAGCAACGCGTGGTTATGATGACGTTGCTACAAGGATCGGAGGGGGGACGGGGAGTGAAGCTAACAGTAGCGTATTATATAAGATCTGTATGACGTTTCATTGACGTCTGAGCTTGCATGATAATTGCATTCATTGTATATTGTATACAATCATGATTGTACATTGTTTAGTGTGTCTCCGTGTGATGATGATGATGACGATGATGTCAGATAGCCTACGTCCCCCCCCCCCCCCCAACTGGCTATTGGCCGGGCTGACTACAGCTAAATGTTTATTTTTATATATTTAGAACTGGCATCGGAGGAGGAGGATGATGATGATGATGATGATGATGATGAAGACGAAGAGTCAAGACTGCGATGGAGTTCTCCGACACTGAACCGGATGCATTCATTCATTTCAGTTGTTGTTTTTTTTTAAATTTAGCCTACACACACACACACCGTCAAGAACAACTGGAATGCAGTGGTTTGGGGACACTGGGGAGTTTGGGGACAACTGTTTTGTATGTAGGCCTATTTATTTTCTGTAATATTTATTATAATTGTATTATGTTAGTAGTCATAAAAAATAAAAGACAAGCTTTTACAATGAGTTAGACCTGTCATGGCTATTTTGTTCACTAGTCTGAGGTTTATGGTTTGACTAAGCGAGTTTCAACTGTGATTTACTCTGTAACGGTAGATGGTAAGAACCCAATTTTTTTGTTATAATACAGTATACATTCAAGTCTATATTTTGATACATATCATGGGCACAAAGTCATATCAAAACAATGTCCTTGGATGAGTTTTTTATCAAAACTGTTTCTTCACAACAGGTTTTTGAGATACATGCATGAATAGACACGGTACTGGTAAGACTATGTAAACATGGTATATATCAAAATGTGCGTTAGAATGTCTAATTTTACCCCAAAAAAGTGAGTTTATATGATGTTCCATTTCAGAGCTAGGGGGACTTTTAGCTGGATAGGTCAGATTGATCATGACTGACCATGCTATTTATAGATGGCAAAATATCTACAGTGGTACATGTGAGAAACTTTTTATTTTATTTTAATTGAACTAGACAACTCACCCTTTAAAATGAGATATTGCATGGCTATGTACGCCCAGCAGAAAAAAAGTTATTTAGAAAATAAAACTTCAACCGGTCATAACTTTTTTTGTTGTCCTAGAAACACTACCCAGTGTAAATGCAGGCTCTTTTAAATGGCTTCCAACACCACAACTAAACATTTTATCAACTCAGTTCATTTTTTTCCTGGAAGCAGACAAGCCAAGCTTTCTCTGAAGGTCTTTCGTTGTCACACATTCACAACAGAGAATTTTCAATAAATCATTCAAAAACGCCATTCTGCCATAGAGAAGTCTAAAAACTATATAGAAATCCATGAAACTCTCAAAGAGTTAAGTGGCTTCCTTATAGACTTGTCTGTCTGAGCTGGTGTGTTGGACGTGATTGGCTAACTGTAGTACTCTGTGCTCTGACCCAGATGGTTCAAATGCCAATACTTAATCCAGTGTTATTGAGGGGAGACCATGATGAGAGACTCACCCCAATCTGAGAGGAGCTCGGTTGGGCTCGTTGGGGTCCAGCAGAGTGGATGACTCCTCCAGTAGGCTAGGATCCTCCATCTGTATACGATACCATAGCAAGTTCACAAACCATTCAAGTTAATAATAATCATATAATAATCATGACTTCACGAGTGAGTGACCCAAAGTGTACTGAACTCTGTTGTTGCTGAAGAGTAGGGCTTCACACAGTACATCACAGAGGTTTAAAATAAAATAATAAAATACTGAATTTAACAATAATTTGTTATGGAAATCTAAACACAATAATAAGATGAAGATTGTGTCATGGACCAATGAAGCAAGTGGATGATCAGAATTCTAGAAAATACAAAGGCAGAAATTGTTTTGTTTCCTGCAGAAAGTTACTTTACCCTGTAAATGATTGGCAGAAAATGAAACATATTTAGCTCAATGATTTACATAAATGAATTCTCATATAACTTGTAAAAGACGCTATAACATCACAAGTTAACCTAACAATGTTTCTAAGTGAAGTAGAATGCATACAGGCCAAAGGTACAATGGGTTGGAACATAAACAGACACTGTCATAATGCAGTGTGCATGTAGAGCTAGAAGTGGTGCCTGAGTACTCACTTAGCAGATCATTACAAGTGCAAACACAAAGCAAAAAATGTAACAGCTTCACTGCGTGTTTAATTAGCAAACAGTAGGTCTACAGCACCAGTCTTCTACTTAGTGGCACAGCACACATAGTGTACTGTACTGTACTGTGATCTATTCCTGACGCTGTCAGTGTCAACCAAAATGTAACCATCATCTGATGCTGATGGGCAAAAACCTCACTGGATGCAATGGTCATGTGAAACTTGGCCAATCAAATCTGGATGTCACCTTTGTCACCTGACATTTGTTGGCCAACCAAATTCCAATGTTATGTTTGTGACATATTTAGGGACGTCCACCTACCAAGTAATTGAAAAGAGCACTTAACTCTGCCTGTTTAATTTCAATATACTTAACCACATAAAGGTGGTTGCACACTGGTGCGTTTTTTTTGCTGCATTTTGCAGATCCGAAAGTATTAGGCTATCACTAGCTGTCAGCCTGTCACCAACACCCCACTAGACTAGAGCTGCAGAAAACAGATAAAAACAACCACGGTCCGAAAAAACGTTACACGGACAAAATATTCGGCGGCAGTGTGCAAACGTGATTGACATAAAGTGAGGTCGATTTATTTTTTTACTTCCTCCGAAATTCGTTCCGATATTCGTCCGAAAAACACAGCAGTGTGCAAACACCTTAAGCTGATCTACAAGCTAATTAGCGTTGCATTCGATGCATTATTGAAAGTGGTTAACAACCCGTTGAAAAATAGCAGATCTATAAGCTCACAAGGCATAGCCGTAGCGACATGTTGTGAGCTTGTAGATCGGCAATTTTTGGTGTAGAAGTTTGATGTAGACGGAAAAAGGCCTCAGGTCCGTTTCACTAAGTTTAGAGAGCTTTAAGTGGTTGACTTGTGGTCAGATTTGTGTCAGGTCAGGTGTAGCTGACCTCATCAAAGAACTGCTGCGTGCGGCGCAGGATGTGCTTGAGCTCCGTTAGCTCCAGGAAGTTCTTCTTCAGGGCCTCCTGGTTGGTGTTGATCTCCTTCAGCTCGTTCTCCAGCTTCTCGAACGTGGCCTGCGGAGACAGACAGGGACAGCAGGTCAGATGAAGGACGCCGCCGGTCGGGTGGCGGAGGTAATCAGTTTCGGTGCCGTGGCGGAGATGAGGAGAACAGTCACCTCCAGATCGATCATATCCCTGGGGAAGGGGACTTCAGGGTTCTCGCCCGTGTCAAGGATAGGGATACCGGCCTTCTTGATTTCCTTCTCCACAAACCCTGTATGAGAGAGCATAACCAATCATAATCAAACCTACATATTGCTTTCAGCCCTGTGGCTCTGAGGCCGCAGTATTGATTTATTTATTCATGTATTGCCAACAAGCACAAAACAAATTATTGCACATTTTGGTTAAAAAGGATAACACAAAAAGCCAGAAGGCTTATTTCCATTGGGGTCCGATCTGTTGTACACATAAAACTATATAAACATGTTAATAGTACAAACCTTACTGGTTCATTTACAGTACTGTGTGATAAAAACAAAAACTAATTATTATGAGATTGTTTGGGGATCCAGTGGTTGGACGTGTTGGACATTGCTAGGCTCACTCACTCAATTTGCGATCCATCTCCTCACATCGTCGCACCTCATTCACAAATTTGCGCTGGAACACGTTCACGTCAGGATTTAGCTGCAACATAAAATACAACCAAATGCGTTTTTAAAACACTGTATTGCTAAGAGTTTAGTAGTTATAAAACAATACTAAGATGCTAAATATAATCTAAATAGAAAACACAGCTATGCAACTTTTTCAATAGCAATTGCAATTGCATCATTTGCATGAACAGTACTTCACATTGTTAGAGTGCATCCTTTATTCTGGGACAATAACTTTCGTCAGGGCTATATTGAATGAGTTTTCCCATGCCTGGCATGAAGGGGTCAGCTGTGTGCAAATTATGAACATGATGCAGAGGGTATGTGCTTTCTCAACAATCTCACTCATCCCGTGAGTA
Source organism: Electrona antarctica (assembly GCF_951216825.1). Lineage (NCBI taxonomy): Eukaryota > Metazoa > Chordata > Actinopteri > Myctophiformes > Myctophidae > Electrona > Electrona antarctica. The sequence goes on from NC_136795.1 coordinate 31,868,513, forward strand.
ATGCTTCATTCATTCTGTCGTAAGACATTGTCACTCTGCGGAAATAGGGACGATCTACAAGCTGATGTTTTGCTGCTTGTAGACTTGCTATCTTTGGTGAGTGTATAAATCAAACCAAGCTTAACAGCAATTGTGCGTCCTCTTTTCTGGGCCTTTCTTTTATTTCCCTGGGATTGGGCTCACCCACCCTGCCTGAGGATAAAGGAACAGTATGGTTTCTGCTCTGAATGGCAGAACTTGCTTTGCTGGGAGGTTGTAAGAGCTAAATGACGTGTTACACACAAAGAAAAAAAGTGATTGACTCACATCGCGAAATTGCACCAATCCAATCTCCCCCAGTTCACTGACACAGCAGTAGGCAGCCTCAGATTGGAGGAAGAGCTGGGCTAGAGTCATCTCTTCACTTCTAAAGAGTTCCCCCATGGCGGCGAAAGGAGCTGGCGTGCTCACTCAACCGAAAACACTGGAAGTTGGATATTTGAATGTCAGTCATACACAATACCTTTAATATTATAATATAAGACACATTTTGAGCTTGTGGATCTGATACACTTGCTAATTTTTTGCATTTATTTGAATGCTGAAAAGTAACAGTTTTGGACATGTTTCCACCCAACAGACTATATAATTTGCATGCTAATGTCAACATCACTAATGAAGCCAACTTATATCAGTTGTCTAATAGTTCAACACTGCAGTGAGAAACTGCCATGTGACCAAAAAGAATCTGACAGCTAGCCCCCATGTAGCCCCCATGGCGATCCCATGATCAGTCCAGGAATTTGGTTCTGCTTGAGAAATAATTTCTACTCTGGTAATAACTGGATTGTATAGTGTGTTGAACTTAATGGAATTGGTGTAGCTATGAGGAAATTGGATTACATGCAAATCAAAGCGTTAATAAGCAATGTAATTGCCAATGCAAACGTTTAAAGTATGTTATGTTGACAAATATGTCCTCAAGGCTTTCAAGCCAGTTAAGCAGTGAAAAGTCTACTGTGTGAAACGACCCCATATAGGCTTATCAATGGATTATGAAGCCCCATGTGACAGACAGTGTGAGCCCCCTGGCCAAGACAACATTAGGTTGTTATATTATATATTTATATTTTACATTTTGATTATACTTTCTATCATAAAGCATCCAGGAGCAATCCAGCGGATTTACGAACGTTAGCATACGATTTAATTAAAGGTACACAGGATGTCACTTCACTTGCGACATATGTCATCTGCGTTTACTTAAATTACACTGACTTTAATGACTTGTAGCATTTGCTTCAAACAAAACCATCAGAGTAAAGCGACGATCACATTAGTTAAGTCCCCCTACAGAACGAGTTGTAAAACATTACTCTTACATTAGCAATTATCTGACTATAATATACATACTGTATGTGTGGCTAACAACAGGCTAGCTAAACATAAACTAACGACAGATCGCGCACCTGATATGTCAATATTTACCTACACACACCAGTTGCTGTTGTTAGAATATGCAATTACACAAAAACACACTCTAACCCGGTTCACCAAAAAATATGAACGTATATTTATCAACCTTTGATGTGTGTCTCTATGAGTGAATGGATCTCCTGATCTGTGTGTTCTTTCTTCTGTGCTGTTGTAAAGTGATCGTTCTCTTCTCAGCTGATCAGCCTTGGAACCCAAAGGATAACTACCACTACTACATCCCATAGCCTGGAATGACTACTGGCGTTCATGATGTGATTGGTGAAGTTAAGCTGGCAACAAGTGGGTGCTTTTTCATTTATTTAAACAAGAGTTTCACAGAAAACACTATCCTATCAACTCAAACATGTAAGTCTGTATTCAGTGTATTGTATTTGTTGTACATGAATGTCCACGCGGATGTATTGCATACTTTTTATTATTATTATTACACATTTTGACATTACACTGGCGTCTCCGCTGACTACCACCAACTAGCCAATCACAGTGCATCCGTCCCCCCGTGCTATGGGATGTACCTTTTCAGCAAGTTGAACTGGAAGGCAAACTTGTAGAGGCTGAGCCATGTTTGTAGTCCGCTCTGGCAACTTGTTGAATGCAGACCAGGGAGGGGAGGTGGTACAGTGGTACACTGACTAGTGAGTCACAGAATTAACACGAGTAAAGCCATTTATGGCTGATTACTTATTATAGAACGACCCGATGACGTAAAGCAACAGAGTTTAGATGAATTTATCGTTATTCTAGACCAAATTCAACACAGGCACAGGCAGAGAAGCAAAACTGCTAAATGTTATGACTGAACAGTGCCATCTGCTGGAGACCCATATGAGTAGTGGAATGGAACTACCATACGTTTCAAGTTCAACTGTAAATTCTTGTCCCAATTAAGTCGCAGCGACGTGGTTTTTAGTGTTAATTTTTCTCAACAGTAGATTTTTTTAAATGCATGCAAAAAGAAGGACAAATATGGACAGACATCTACCTACAAAAGGTACAATAATGGCACCAGCTTGCCCTACATCATATTGGTCAAATGCCTGGCCAAATGTGTTGAAATCAATATTGCTATCATGTATAACTATGTTGTTATTTTGTTTGTTTTGTAAATAACATACATTGTAATTGTTATCCTTCTTTACACAATGGGAAAACCTAATTCCATGCATTTTAAAAAGTGACATAATAACTACCTTTTGTTTTAAATTGGCATTTTAAATCGATGATTTGGTATATACTTAATAAGTATTTATATTTTTGGGTTAACTAAATAAAAATAAATAAATAAAATAAAACAGAAAATCATGTTGAACCAACCACATATATAGTGAATATCATTGTCATATAACTTACATTGAGCCAACTAGATCATTCAGATGCAACTTGCCTATAATGTATTAGTTGGAAGGAGGTCTAAAACCTTTTACAGTGTATTTTTGTAGCATCTCCCCCCTCTGTTGCCCCCTGTGTTGTCTCAGTAAAGTCACCAGAGGTGGAGCGTGGGACTAAAGGGATTTTCTCCCCTCTGCAGTGGGCAGGGAAGGGGTGGAGCCTCAGCAGTAGGGGGCAAGGGGCGGGGGGCCGGTGGAGGAAAGGAAAAGTTTGACTGGGTGGTTTCACAGGGTGCAGAGGCATTTCAGTCAGGGCACATATGCCTCAGCTTTGAGAGGCACTGCTCCCGTTGGCTGGCCAGCATCCCAGAGCAGGCGGCAAGACAGACAGACAGGGTCAAGTGTGAGAAACAGAGCTGGGGAAAAAGTTACTGTAGTTTAGAAAGAGGGAGATACGAGGACTGTGGGAGAAAGTTGACTGTGGTTAGGAGAGAAACGAGGACCTGGGGCCGACGTTTGGACGCTCCTGCAGGTTGTCTTTCAGCGGTGTATTTATATCCTCGGTGAGTTTGTGTGCCTACAGTTGACAGCCATGGCGGATGCAGGTGTGAAGAAGCCTAAGCAGGAGCAGCAGCCCACTTTGATAGAGGTATCCTACGACGATGAAGAGGTGGCCCTGGTGGCTGCCGCCACAGAACCGGCCGTAGAAGATGACCCTGCCGAGGAGGTGGACCTAGTGCTGCCCGCCGACTCAGAGGAGGAGAAGAGCGAGGCGCAAGTGAACGGGATCATGATCCTGAGCCTGCTGGACAAGATCATCGGGGTGGTGGACCAGATCCAGCAGACTCAGCAGGGCCTGGAGACCCGACAGGAGGCCATGGAGAAGTCGGTGTCGAGCATCCAGGGGGACCTGGCGAAGCTCTCCAAGAGCCACTTGGGCACCGCCACCACCGTCAACAAGATGCTGGAAAAGCTGCGCAAGGTCAGCGTCAACGTGAAGACAGTGCGCAGCAACCTGGAGAAGCAGGCAGGCCAGATCAAGAAGCTGGAGAGCAATGAGCACGAACTGCTGAAGAGACGCAATTTCAAAGTCCTCATCTCCCAGGTGAAATGGGGAAGGGGGGGTTGCTGATTGGCTCATGTCTGTGAGTTTCTCTCTTTATCCAGGCAGTATTCATTGTCTGAGCCTCATCAAAATAATTCAGCATACTGTTAATATTATTGTATGATGCGGTAACACGTGCTAGATCAAGAATTCGAGTCCCACCATGGGGTGCGGTCATTGCGGTGCAATACATTCTTCATGATGCACAGGAAAGTCGGAGGGATGCGTGAAATGCACCTGAAAAGTTATTATTGTACTGTCACAGCAACCTTTTGACATCATCACCAGGGTGACTGAGTGAGCTCTCTTCACATCTTGGCATGAGTATTCCCTCCGCCATTTGAACTATGTAGTCAAATGATTGATGTCACGACTCACTGTAGTGTTGTTATAGTCCAAAGTCCGATCAGAACTTAAGGCTTGGAGCAGGCTCTGTAGTTTACAGCAGCATCCAGTGTCCACTAGTTGGATGCTGTGGTATGTGGGAATTAACTCTGTGTGTTGCGTCGTCATTAGGGTTGGGACCTGGAACCGGTTCTTTTTCAGACCCGGTTCCAAGATTGAGGAAACATAATCGGTTCTATTGTATTTGGAGCCGTTTCTGGAACCGTTTCTTTTTTATCACACTGTCAGAGCTGGCATGTGGACTTGACGTCTACTATACAATTACTATACCAGTGAGTGTACTCTCTCAGAGTTACAGTTCTGTAAGGGTCCATTTGGAACCCTCTATAGGAATCGTTAAAGGAAACCGTTAAGGAATCGGATCAGAATCGTTAAGGAACCGGAATCATTAACTTCCTAAAGGTTCCCAACCCTAGTTGTCATTTCATAATATTCCCATATGATAGACTATCATCATTCTCTAACAGATAGAGAACTGTACCGCTATCATACCGCTATCATTGGCAAGGACATGAGTGAGGCAGACTTTCGTTACCCAGGGAGACTATATAAAGAGCAGCAGAAACCCTGGGAGTGACTTACTGTAAAAGATGAGGTCCATAATAAACACTGGCATGCCGGTGTACATGAGACCAGACTAACGCTCCACTTCTGAGAGCTCAGGTGGCACAGACTTGGCAGACCTTGTTGTACTATGTCAAATTAAGATATTCCTTTTATTGTGGAGGTTTGACCATGATGTAAACTAGAGCTATACTTAGTATAGATAGTATACTTAGGTATAAGAGATGGCCTATATGCTAAGTTGCCCCACCTGCTCATGGGCGGGCATGCATTGACAGCAGTGTCTCTCAGTAGTTATAACCTTCATGCTGCATGCAGAATAATATTTTGAGATAATTCCTCAATCTTCTCAACATTCATAATAGTTTATAATTAAAAAATTATAAACTCATTCATATATTGAGTAGGCCTATACAAAATGCATTGGAAATGCCAATCTAAATATTATCTTATCTATATACCTGGAATCTACATCCCTAGTAAAAAACTAAAAATACGTCTGCACTCTGCACCATCATGTGTAAACGGAATGAATGCAAGTTTGCGTGTGTGGCTCACCGATAGGTCTATATCTACCAGGCCAGCTTGTACTTGAGACCAAAGTCTTTTTTTAGCAGACCATGCTGTAATGTCTGGGAAACAGCTTGCAGCCTGCATGGCAGGAACTCTGCTTTACTTTATCCTGACCGACTAGTCTAGACTACCACTACCACTACCACTACAATACAAACCGAGAGAGAATACAAATGAAGACATCAATGATAGTATCTCATCACTCACCTTATTATCTGTATTTCTTTATCTAGCCACATAGATGACGAATCTTCCAGTTAACTCACCAACTGGGTTACACATCTTGAATAGTAGTAAAACAACAGTAGCTGTGCTCTCTGGCACTGTAACTAGTAAAATAAAACAGAAATAACTGGAATATATTTAACATTTTGTTTTGCAAATGTTTTGTTTTGTCAAGGTGTTCTTTTACTTGTCATGCTCCAATGTGCAAGTTTTCCCATTAATAATGTATGTGTGGAGTCGGGGCACTAGTCTTGGACAGTGCTTGGTAGACGATTTGTGCGGTCTAACTTTCAGATCCCCCAGCCGGTATGTCCACTGTGGCAGCAGGTTACTCTATTGGCATTTAACAGAAACTCAATCACCTTCATAAATTACTGCAGTAAAGCAGGTGCCCCCCTGCGGTGTGTGACAGTGACATAAATGGACTGCATTGAAATGGTAAATGGTGTCCACATTTCTAGATACGGCCGCTCTACCTCCTGAGTGTGTGTGTGTGTGTGTGTGTGTGTGTGTGTGTGTGTGTGTGTGTGTGTGTGTGTGTGTGTGTGTGTGTGTGTGTGTGTGTGTGTGTGTGCGCGTGCGTGTGCGTGTGCGTGTGTGCGTGTTGAAAGTGTGTGCATTTGTCACCTCCCTCCACTGGCTTTCAATCACTGAGAGTATCAAGTGACAGGTCAAGTGATAGTTGTAGTTTGAGTTCTAGAAACATTATCATAGTATTATTTGTGTCATGCTAGCTCTTACACTTGAAGCATATTTTGTGTGTGTGTGTGTGTGTGTGTGTGTGTGTGTGTGTGTGTGCGCGTGTGTGTGTGTGTGTGTGTGTGCGTGTGCGTGTGCGTGTGCGTGTGCGTGTGCGTGTGCGTGTGCGTGTGCGTGTGCGTGTGTGTGTGTGTGTGTGTGTGTGTGAGTGAGTGTATATATGTAGGAGGCAGTATTGGATTCAACTAGGTGTTTCTCTCAGGTTACCATCATTCTGTACCCTGAGAATAGCCACATCCCTCCGTGCTAGCGTCTGGAAAACACTTTGACAGTGTTACTTTATAATTACACCTCCATTGATGGCAGAACACTGTCCCCTATAGCAACAGGTTAAAAATCGATAGCTAATTTTACATGTTACATTTTAGTATAAATTAGGGCAGTAATTTATGAAAAGACATACTAAAAAGAAATTTGGAGATACACGGATTCTGCCCGATGCAACGTTATACTAATAAAACTGAGTTGGAGGGCCTTCACATTGACTCTGAGTAGGAGGGCCTTCACATTGACTCTGAGTTGGAGAGCCTTCACATTGCAAAAGCCAAAGGCCAGTCTGTCAGCACCTCACTGGAGACTGCAGGTGGTCAGTGACCCGGGAGCTCACTCCTTGTCCAGATCTCACTCTCTGCTAATACTTCCTACATTCCTACATACTCAAATCCTTAAGTGTTCTTCTAACACTGAGGGTGTAGAAATCAGGGTTGCATATCGATTTATATCAATCCCTTTTTCAAATAATCAAATAATCGTGACGCACACTTATTAGTTATGATAGGGGATTTTCCATTAACCCTTTATATAAGTAATTCTTAACAGAGATATCTGTCTGAACTTTTCATGAACTAAAGTTTGATTTGTGCCCATGAAGTATGAACATCTATTGGAGATACTTGCCATGTTCCTTGCTAACGCCTGAGCTGAAAGCAACGGGCATCCCTGCAATTATTATTTCTCAGACCATTCTAGTGATATCATACAATAATTGCCACATCAGTTAATAAAAAACAATTCTATATTAACAAATCAAAACAAATACATTTGAATGGATTTCTTATGATTGACTAAATTGATTCATCTGATTAAACACGTAAGCCCTATTGTATGCTTTGTCGTCCAGCGGTGTCACGCAAAAATACAAAAAACAGCGGAGCTAAGCATGAGCTCACAAGTGAGATTGTAGATTTGCTATTTTCTGTATTTTAATAATCAATTATTATTTATAATCATATAATCAACTGATTAGTTTAATTAACTGTTGCTTCCGTAGTAGAAATGGACATTTAACTTCAGAGTGAAATGAACAGTGAGAACTACAGAGTATGACAATACACAGGCTTTATAACTAATGTTGACTTGTCTCGTGGCCCAAGATGCCTGTTATGTGTGTATAAATGTCATTTTACGCTATATTTCTTAAATCTTGACATTCTGATAATTCAGTGTGATGTGAATGTAATGTATGTGTGTCCCTCAGTGATATGGCTCTGCTGTCTGTCTGGACTGAGGGTCTGACTCTGTTTGGCAGGAAGTGAAGGACAGTGATAATCACTTGGTCGTCTCTATTGGGGAAAGTAGACTATGCAGTCTACTTTCAAGGGCCCTTTGCCTCATCCAAACCACTTAGCACTTCATAGTGCAGTCACAATGACCCAGCTTACAGCCACTTTAACCACTTAAACCCTAACATAGCCCAGGGGTCTATACTAGGCCTCCTCGTGTTTTCCCAGTGCATCAAATATAAAAAATAGCAGATCTATAAGCTCAGAATAGCTCAGAATAAGCAAAGTTGCAACAATGCTCTAGTTCAACCATGTGAATGGGCAGAGAGGCTGTCTCTCTAATAGGCTGAACATAATAGTAATAAATAATTTATTACAAATAATTCAACTTATTGTCTATGAGGAACTATGATCCAAGGCATGAATCATAATCTTTTCCTCATGCAAGAACGCCTTGCAGCAGCATGGAGAGAGGCCATAAGTAAACAGCAACACCAAGTTAGTGTTCTGATTCATCTCTTTGGTATCTCCCCTCCTTCTCCCTTAAGCCTTCATCCAGTACATGTGTCACTCAACAAGAATCACATGAAATACATGCCACCTTGTGACACATTCTTTGGTTGAAAGTCTGATATTTCTGACGATGTATAAATTAGCGTATCCCTCTCTCTCATTCGCACACGCCTCTCATATTCCGTCCATACCGCCACAGCCCCCACCCATCTCCATCTTCGGGGGTGGTGGAAAGATGTCTGTCAGGCTCTACATTTCACTGTTGCGTGTCAGTCCTGTCCTACAGTTAGTTATGTACAGCCAGCTCCAAGTTCCAGTGCTTGATGGCGTGTGTCTGCTTGTGCATGTAAAACTTTGTCCCCCACCAGCAAGTGCACGTGTGCATTGTTCCATTGCGCACGGTCTGTCATGCATGCCATGTGCAATGTGCTCATGTGCATGGGCAATTTTGCACATTTCACATTTTGTGCATTATTCATTGGTTTGGGGAGAATTTTCCATGGCACTTATAATTATCTTTCTTAAAGATTATTTTGTTGCATTTTATTCATTTTATTTAGAAGTGTATCTACAAGCCATGAGAGATATAACAGGAAGATGAGCGGGACTCTGATCACAAGGACCATGGCTGATATAATAATGATAGCTACCCCTTAAGCCATATACTTAGTTGACCCTGGTCACTAATCAGAGGATATTAATACAATCTGGGAATACATTTCTTACCAAGGATTTTCTTCACCAATGTGTTTGTAAAGGTGTCTACTAACATATTCCACATTGGTTTCTATTCAACCACCCTAGGGGCATTTTTGACAGCTGCTGAAAGTTGGGGTACCATACAACCATTATAAGACAAAATGTTCTAAATTTCATTATGCTTTAAGTAGCACGAAAAACACTCCTTTGGCTAAAAATCACAAATGAGATGAGGTCAGCACATTTGGGCATATTTGGGCAAGTGGCTATGGCCAAACTAGGGGGTCTATGGCCAAACTAGGGATCAAACTAGGGGGGTTTCATGATTCTGAATCCATTCCAAACATTAGTTTTGCACGAAAAACACTCCTTGGGCTTAAAAAGGCCATAGCCATCGAGGTCAGCACATTTCGGCACATTAGGGCACGTTTGGGCAAGTGGCTATGGCCGAATTTAGCCCAAGGAGTGTTTTTCGTGCAAAACTAATGCTTGTAATGGATTCAGAATCATGAAAACCCCCTAGTTTGACATGTCACATGCTACTTAAAGCATAATGAAATTTAGAACATTTTGCCTTATAATGGTTGTTGATGGTACCCCAACTTTCAGCAGCTGTCAAAGATTCCCCTAGGGTGGTGGAATAGAAACCAATGTGGGATATGTTAGTAGACACCTTTACAAACACATTGGTGAAGATAAGGTAAGAAATGTATTCCCGGATTTGACATTATACTGATAATATTCCCTGACTACACCCAGAGGACTGTCCTTGGCCCCTCATTTTTATCAATCTACACCGAATCATTTGCTGACACTAGCCGATCTGTGAGCTTGTAGATTGACAAGCAGAATGGTTCAAGCTACATGTTGAAGCTTCAGAACTTCAACTAGAAGTCCTGAAGTCCTGTGTTTGTAACACCAACCAAGGACCAACATTTTGCCCCTCCTTTACTATCTGTATTTTCTGACTCGGACTCTCCACTGAATATGTGATTTGTGTTGGTTGGGGTTTGTAGGTGATGTCATTCTCACCTTTCCGCTGTCACTGCCATTAGGATACTGTATGTGTGTGGCAGAAATCCGATCCCTTGCCATTCCTATAGGCTAAGGCCGAAGGTTTGGGACCTCAAACACTGTGCATACTGTATATGTAATATTATCACACTATGTACCAGTATGTGCAGTGATGCTGTGTACAGTATTAGTGTACTATTTGCAGGCTTTGCATATTTAACACCTTTCGATCTTTTAATACCTGATTTACTGTTTGGTTGTTTAACCAGTCTGTCTCATAATATGACCCTGAGGCAATTCCGAAAACCAGATAACCATGAATATCTGTCTGCCTGCCTGCAGTCTGAGGAGAACACAAGTGTTCGGTCGGGAGATTGTATGCATCTGGCATTTACATTTGTACCTTTATAATGCATTATAAAGCAAAGCAAAGCAAAGTTACTATATTTACCCAGGGTAACTGGACTAAGCATCAGATACTTGTTTACAGCCAAGCCCTGCTCATAGAACATTTCATGGTAGTGGTTCAATGCCTTGCTCAAGGGCACTTCAGCGGTGGTAATTTTAACATGCCGGTCCAGGGATACGAACTGGCGACCTTCCGGTATCAAGACCGCTCCGCAAACCGTTCGGCCACCTCTGCCACAGACAAATGCGGTCTTCATAAAGTGTTACTCATTAATTAATATACATTAATTAATACTAACCAAAACAGACGAATCATCCTCCTACATATTTAGTATGTTACCAGTACCACCACTATCTACTGTACCTATACTTATGTAACAAGCGTGGGCAATATATACACACACACACACACACACACACACACACACACACACACACACACACACACACGAATGAATGAATGAATGAATGAATGAATGAAAAAGGAACGGTTTTGGACATACAAGGTTTCTACCCAAAAAATATATCTTTCCTACTGATTTACTCGTTGAGGTATATGTCAGGTTCTCATCCAGCTTTTTAGCTAAGCTGGGACGTCTCTTCATACAGTAGCACCTCCCAGCTCTACTGTATGTACATGTATACACTCTGCTTACTCCAAGACTCGTAGGCACACAACTCAGAAATCACAGCCAAAATACCAAGTTTGCCAAATCGTGTGACTACATATTAAATGAAAACTGCTGGGGTAGTAGATTATAAATACAGCAGCAGCAATGGAATGAAGCGCTGCAGTGTCCGCTTTCCATGAGTGAGTCTAAATTTAGCCACATACTCGGCACCAATTGATTGAGAGTGTGTGTGTGTGTGTGTGTGTGTGTGTGTGTGTGTGTGTGTGTGTGTGTGTGTGTGTGTGTGTGTGTGTGTGTGTGTGTGTGTGCCCATGCTTGTTACATAAGTATAGGTACATTAGACAGATCTAGTAGTGCAACTAGCGTGAACAAAGCCAAGCAATATGGCTTCCTTCCCACATCGCCAAGCATTATTGGGCAAGAATGACAGCTCATGAATCACTGCATTATAGCTCTACGTAATCTGATCTTTATAGTCTGATATGCTATTGGCTGATGCTATATTAACGTCTGTTAATCATGTTCTAACTAGATGTAGATTGCTCTCGTGCTGATTGCTTATCATTTTCTTATACTGTAGGTCTAGTAAGAATTTAGTAATTACAATACTAATCATTTATAATAATATGGGGGCACGGTGGCACAGTCGGTAGTGCTGTCGCCTTACAGCTAGAAGGTCCTGGCATGAGTTCAAGTCCGTTGCTCTCCCCAGGTTGGCGGAGCGTGTGTAGAGCCCAGGATCACATTAGATAATTGACAGTGACACAGGGGTGAAAAATGGGTTGCAAAATCGTGGGATAAAAAATAAAGTTTTATTTTCCGAGAAATCCTGCTTGGGGTGCCAGATTGCTCAGGACCGGCCCTGGCTGTAACCGTGACAGCAGATCCCATAGCCCGAAGTCGGACCTTAAATATTGGAAAAGTGAAAAACAGGTTTCCTCGCGGTCTCAGACTTAGCGTAATGCCAATACCCATGTGCAAGTTCAGATGAATTGCTCAACCCATGAACCCACTGAGAAGAACCTGCGAGAGTGTGACTGTGTGACTGACAGACAGAGGTTTCCTTAAGTATATGTAGTTAGGATACTGTATATGTTGGATCATGTAGGATAAAAACTGTCCGGTGTTGTAAAAGTACAGTCCAAGAAAGTATAAGCTCCTAATTTAACATTAAATGCAAGAAACCAGATAGAAAGACTGCACTGATAGCTGTTGATGTAGTTTTTAATTATTCATCAGTTATGTCTTAGTCTTAATTAACTATAACCAGTAAGACGCCCTGAGTAAGACGCGACCTCGCCCCGCATCCGCCTCGTTGGCGGCAGACTGCTGGGCGAGCCCTGGTGCTTTGGCATGGGGGCTCAGATCAACATATGGAATGAATTAAATTCTGTACTGGCCATATATGGAGCGTGTCTTGAGTGTACAGGGTTTGATGAGGTCAGATCAACATAAGGAATGTTAGAACAGGCCAGCTCTATATATTAAGATCTAAGGGTGGCAGCGGGGGCAATGTCTTGAGTGTACAGGGTTTGATGAGGGCCCAGGTAGGGCCGGGCCTTAAGTTTCGGGCATGTTGAGAACTCTAGTTTTCGTCGGCTGCCGGGTGCGGCTCCACTAATAACTTTGGGGCGGGCCCTTCTAGAGTTTGAATGGACAGGTATCAGTCAAAAGGCAGACATCGAAGAGGAAGGACGCGTGGGGAGGGATCAACATACTGTATGGAATGTCAGAACAGGTCAGGAGGTGTGACGTGACACACGGAAATGCAGGTTTATAGTAGTTCATAGTAAATATAACCCTGTGTTGTACTTTTCAGCAACGTTACTTAATCTGTTACTATAATACACCATTACAGGCACGCACAGCTTTGTTATATAATTTGCCCTAGCTAGCGGTGATCGCTGCCAGTTCATACAGACACAACTGGAAAAGTAAATGCATGGTCAAACCCTGAGATTCCACTTGGTTTTCAGTCATAGTTGTGGGAGGCAGGGCTGAAGCATGGAAAAGGGCTTTCCCAGTCTGACTTCTGTGCATGAAGTCAGAAACTACTGTGACAGAAAAGCTAAGGAACTCGCTTCCTGTGGCGCATACTCAGGCTGTGTAGTGACATCACCATGGGTCTTAATGGAAACAAAATGTTCTCTCTTACATCTGCCTGTAAGGAGACACATTAATACTGCACAGCTTGACTGTTGGGGGACAAGAGAGCATTGTGTGTTCCACAAAACAGAATAGTTACTGTATACTCTCCTGCATTACAACTTCAGTTGTACTAACAGCTTCCTAAATGCCTGGCTTAGTAATCTCCAATGTCTAGTAGAACATAAGGGCTGACTGTGATGTGGCTTATATTACGCTGCCATAAACTCAACCACAATTTTACCAGGGTAACCAATTGATAAAACATGCAACTTTATTTGACTCTTAAGGACCAAAGTGTGGTGCTTCATTGGCATTGGCATGACTTAATTGGTCATTAACAAGCATGATGTTAAATAGCACTAAAAGCGGTTCTTAATTATTTGGCTCATAATCTTATAGGGGAACTTGTTTTGGGAGCTATATAGCACCTATTTTATGTAGCATCTTTGTCAAATGGTGCTAGAACCATTAGAGGTGCATGTCTATTCTTCCAAGCTGTACCAGTTGAGATCCTCTAAGAACCATACAGCATTGTTATGTAGTGCCTCAACAACCCCAAAGAACCGTTTAAGAACCAATGCAGAACCAAAACATTTTGTGTTATAAACACAAACCACCACCGTCAGTCTGTGAGAGCCACCCCTCCCCTCTAGCTCCTTCTAGAAGGTCACATGGGTGATATCACTGTCTCCTAGTTAAATGTGCTGCACAGCTTCACAAAGTGGGACAGAACCAGACAGCTGCCTATGTGATCCACCACCACACCTACCTTTCATCACACTGCCTTTAAAGGAATGGTGTCTATCTTAATAGTGCGTGTGAGCCAGAGGAGAGAGAGTGTGTGTGTGTGTGTGTGTGTGTGTGTGTGTGTGTGTGTGTGTGTGTGTGTGTGTGTGTGTGTGTGTGTGTGTGTGTGTGTGTGACTGTGTGTGTTTATTTGTGGGTGTGGATGCTGCATATGTGGTTGTGTGAATGATCAAGTGAGTAAGTACGGCTGCATGGTTGAACACATGGTGGGTGTTAAATGCCTTGGTTCCGGATGGTCGTCGTACATGTTATACGACTTGAATAACAAATAGGATGCCAAGTTAACCTGCTAGCCCTTGTCTATTGCTGCTATACCACTGTCATGATGAAGCTTTCCGGGTAATGAGTTGCATGGGTACAGAATTGATGCGGCAAAACTAATTCATGGGTCACTGAAATAATGCAACAACAATGCAACAAGTGTTGGCAAAGAAATACCGGTACACAAGTCATGCACACCTGACACCTCAGTGTTTATTTTTTACAAAATATTACCAAAATGGACCTGAGTGGCCATACCTGATTGGGTCTGAGAAACAGAAGGTCACTGTTCGCCCCATCCTTGGTGTATGTGTCCAAGTGTCCCTGAGATAGACATTTAACCCCTAATTGCTCTCCATATTGTATTAATGGTACCCATGTCTCCTAATAGGTAGGATGGGTTAATGTATTAATGGTACCCATGTCTCCTAATAGGTAGGATGGGTTAATGTATTAATGGTACCCATGTCTCCTAATAGGTAGGATGGGTTAATGTATTAATGGTACCCATGTCTCCTAATAGGTAGGATGGGTTAATGTATTAATGGTACCCATGTCTCCTAATAGGTAGGATGGGTTAATGCAGAGGACAGATTGTGTTAATGGTACCCATGTCTCCTAATAGGTAGGATGGGTTAATGTATTAATGGTACCCATGTCTCCTAATAGGTAGGATGGGTTAATGTATTAATGGTGTCTCCTAATAGGTAGGATGGGTTAATGTATTAATGCTACCCATGTCTCCTAATAGGTAGGATGGGTTAATGCAGAGGACAGATTTCACGTGTGCAAATATACAGTGACAAAAATACCCCAAAGGAGTGGGGAGTCTGGGGACCTTATTATTATTATTTATATTTATTATTATTATTTTCTTTTTACAGGTCTGTGACATTATTTTCAATAAGCACAGGCTTACAAATAAATGAAACAAACCAACAAACAAACAAGAACAATTTCATTATTTTATTGATATTGTTAATGGCGAACCCTGACAACATTGGACAGTAATAATTGTATGATCGTATCAGTAAATAGCGTCTCAGTCCTGTTGAGGGAGGGAAAGATAGATGGAGACAGCGGGACAGAGAGAGAAAGATGCCAGTGGGTTTAGTCAAAGTGACTGCAGTGGTCTCTTTATAGCGCTTGATCAGGGCCACGCACTGTTGGCTCTGTTGTTCATGGCAACAGCCCTGTAGTTAAGTGATCCTTGTTGTGTGTCCTGCAGAGAATGCTCTAGCTGCCTCTGACAGGAATTAAGCCAGATTTATACGTTGTTGTTATATGGCAGTGCTTTGCTTGCTGAAATTAAACGGTTTTCAGCTGAGGATGATTTACTGTATACAATGTACTGTATACAAGATGTATTAGGCTTTAGAGACACCAAAAGCATGCCGTGGTTTTATGGAGTGAGGGTGTTCCAATGCACAGGCCATGCTTGAAATGATATAGATGGCATGATATATCTCATGCTTTAGTGTTGTCCATTTTGATCTCTTTTATACAGTAGTAGCCTATGTCGATCCGTCTCTATCTCACCTCTCTCTCTTGAGCCTGATATATGTTTTGTCTCTTTCTCACAGAGACAAGCTCATGATGAGCCTAGGGACAGCGTTGGCCTGTCTACGCACGGCACGCATGCACACACACACGCACACACACGCACACACACACACACACACACACACACACACACACACACACACACACACACACACACACACACACACTCAAAACATCTTTGACTCTGCCAACATTTCCATGAGGTATGATTCATCGTTCTCCAAGGAAAGAAAGACACATTACCAACAGAAGTCTCTCTCGTTGAAAGGACACAGTCACACATACACACATACCACTATTACTCTGGCACCAGGCAGAATACTCGATTGTACGGAGCGCAGCGCACACTTTTCCATCGCTGGTGAGTGGAAGGAGATGTGGAAGGTAACACAGGGACGCTAATGGACTTTCTCATTCTGTCACTCTGTTCTGTCACTTATTTGTTCACATGTCAAGGCCATAGAAAATAGAAATGCTAAATCGTTCCTGTTCTCTGTGATTGTAATTAGACAATGTGATCCTTGAAAGGCTGGCTGATATCTGCAATATAGGCCAGTGGTCCCCAAACCTTTCAGGTCGAAACCCAAAAGAGAGATTAGACGTTTGCCCGGGACCCAAAATAGTGAAAATCAACTCTTACAATTCCAAATGCTTATCAGGGTGAAATATGATCATGTTGGGGGTCCCCAGTTCAAATATAATTCTTTTTTGGGGGGTCACGGCCTGAAAATGTTGACCACTGAACTAGATATCTTAGTAGACTGTGTAAGTGGCACAGTGATTTAGTGCATGTCCTGAACATGTCCTGAGCCATACTGTTACTTCCTGTTTTGTTTATGACTTCAACTGTTCCCACTTCCCAGCATGCCCTGCACTGCCATGTTTCCACTGACTGTAGCAGCTTCCTGTTCAGGCCTCATAACTGCGAATAGAGGTCCAAAATAACTGTGCGTGTGTGTGTGTGTGTGTGTGTGTGTGTGTGTGTGTGTGTGTGTGTGTGTGTGTGTGTGTGTGTGTGTGTGTGTGTGTGTGTGTGTGCGTGCGTGCGTGCGTGCGTGCGTGCGTGCGTGCGTGCGTGCGTGCGTGCGCGCGCGCATGTGCGTGTGTGCCGTGCACACTGTGTGTAGATAGATTCATAGTATAATTATTGTATAGTATTTGTTTACTGTAACTGTAGTGTATTTGAATACAAAACTAGCATTTCAGTGTTGTTGTTTCAGTGTTGTTTCCTATAGAGCCATTGCGCAACATAAACCTTGGGACAATACATTTCTGTATTGAAATCCACCCATGCAGAAACTTAAACCATGGGACAATACATTTCTGTATTGAAATCCACCCATGCAGAAACATTCCTAGCATCAGCATTTCAGATTTGCTTTGGCTTGCTCAGAATGTGTAACATCAGAGCAGGGGAGTGACACTGTGCAAAAGTGTGCATGTATCGTCCAGATTTAATCAATGTAACACTAAACAGGTGATAGCCGTCAATGTAAACGTCACAACACTCTAAGGACACGAGAGGTGGATGGTTGCCACAGCGACAGTGCCCTGTGTTTATCTGTTGCTTTGCAGAGGGGAGGGGTGGGGTTGACTGGGTGCAGTAGTGGCCAGTAGCCAGAGAATGATAGATGGAATCCAGAGAGGGGGACAGGCAAGCCCAAAATAAACCCTCACAGGGCAGGTTGGCCTGGGACCCCAGTGCCCCACCCCATACACCAGCACCAGATAATAAGGCAGCAATGTCAATTTTATAATAGACTCATATGGCAATATTTTAACAGATCAAGATAAAGAGATACAACTATATGCTGTGTCGGGCTTACTACAGCAGTAGAGTGTAAAAAAGGCTGGCATCTACTACTGTAGCACTCATGTCATGTGTGTTGCTTGTACTTGTAACAGTTGAAACGCTGCCTCTAATGTCAGTCTCATTATCATTGACATCCCTACTGTACACACTATATACAAACAGAACAGCTGTCAAATAGGCTCTTTATGTCAGACTAAAAGGTTATACTTTTTTGAACGGCTGCAATATAGTCACAAAAAAGTACAGCTTTTCTATAATATATACTGTAAATGAGGCTTAATGGAAGAAGCCTCATCTATGTAGTTGGAACAAATGAAATAAAATACCACAAATGAATGAAGGCTGCCGAAGGAATCCATGCAGATTGCAATGAGGACAGTAGTGCATTTTCCTAGATGGATTTAATTCTAATGGACAGGGTAAATGTTCTTAGAGCAATGAAACAAACTTAATGTGCTCTTTTGAGGTGAAAGTGAGATGAGAGGAGGAAAGGAAAGTGACCATATGCCTCAAATTAGATGGGATATATTATATTGATATTCTCTTGTATATTTATGACATAAAATATATATATATAAATACAGATTAATATGAATATGAACTAAATTGTCACTTTGATTTCATCTCTTACAAGTGATTTTCAGCATAAATTCCAAATAAAAATGTCAATTCCCACAGACTCTTATCACCACAAGGTATTAAACAAGAGGCAAAAGAAGCACAAATCATAGTATCTTACAGCAGTGGTTCAGGACTTAGGAACAGCAGCCGCTTGCGCTTGGGAATCCGAAGGTCCGCGGTTCGATTCCCCTGGGTTAATGTCAAAGTCACTCAACCCCTAAAACGCATGCGGTCTCCGAAGTTACTCAGCCCCTAGCCTCGGAAACCCAGACGTTACATTTATTCTTCTCCCGGCGGATCCTGCCAGGAGCTTCCTATGCCATAAAAAGCATAGTTGAGTTCCAGTCTACTCAACCCCTAACCTACTGTATAAATGCACCATTTATCATTTATATCTGCGTCTTTTCCTTCTAACAAGATCATTGTTACTGTTACTGGCTTATAATTGTTGTTTAATGATAATGTTAGTAATGGTTTAGATAATGTCACTGTTACAAGCACGGCAATGCCCACAGACAATAATGTTTAATCTATAATGGCAGAGAAGATTAATAGATCTCTCATGTCAGCCAGCCTGAATTAATCTGTTGCAGGCCAGCGAAAATGGAAGAAAAAGGTGAGATTCACACTGGTCTGGAAAAATAGATAACCTTTGTGCTAAATCCTCCACTTCCTGCTGTTAACACATAATGCCATCCCCATC
Organism: Electrona antarctica; assembly: GCF_951216825.1. Classification (NCBI taxonomy): domain Eukaryota; kingdom Metazoa; phylum Chordata; class Actinopteri; order Myctophiformes; family Myctophidae; genus Electrona; species Electrona antarctica. Next base: position 31,887,632 of record NC_136795.1, read on the forward strand.
ATCCTCTCAGTCAGAATACACACGCACGCACGCAGGCAGGCAGGGACGCACGTGCGTACACACACATGCATGCATGCACAGTCGCACACACACACACACACACACACATGCAAACCCAGCTGATCTCTCTTTGTGTTCTTCTTATACCTTGTTGCCAGGGGCCCTTGATATTTCCACCAGCTTGTACAGTTTACAAGGGGAAGCTCAGAGATTGCTAAGCTACATATAGCCACGGTTTAATTAGGACCCAAGAGCACATAAGAGTAGACACACATTGTGGTGTAAAATAAGATTATTTTCAGCCTGAATACAGGAACAGGACACACAATTCAGGCAGCTGAGGGAACAAGTGAGCCAGGCAGGAAAGTTCACTGCCCAACACAGGATTCAGGATCACTGTTGCTAAATGCCTAAATTGTAAATTGTACTATAGAGAGTATGCGCATGCTTAAAGTGAATGGCACATCGAGTGGCAAATCGAGTGGCAAATCAACAGGCAAAGTGAGTTTAACATCGTTTAATGTTGTTTAATGCAATCAGATATGACTTTTCTGTGTGGATGTATGGGCTGTCAAGGCCAGAAAGTATTTTTTTGCCACTCAGTAGGCGTTCCTGCATAACTTCCTGGTTTGATGATGATGTCACGCGCATACCCTCTATTGTAATACTCTGAGGTGAGGTACATGGGGGTGCGTGGGCAAGTCGGCAAGGCACTGGCAGTCGGTGTAGTAAGTATGCACCAATGCGTTCTGTGCTGCAAAGGGTTGGACGTACTGGCCTGAGGTGGAAAGCCTGGTGACGCGAGGTTAGAACTGGCCAGGCTCCCTCTACCATTTCCTGAAGAAGTTGACTGAGCCAATCAAGGACAACTCTTTGGTGTGAAACCGCTGTGTGGAGTTGGTCCGACGGTAACCTCTGGGTGCATAACTGCCATGTTAATTCTGTCAGAGGCAGGTAACGAATGGTTAGCCACAGCCTCCACAACTTGCTACAAACTGGTGGCATTGTGATAAATAATAATTCTTCCCACTGGGTTCAGTGAATCACGATTGTTCTGTAACGGTTTTAAGCAGGAACTAAATGCAGGAAAGAGTAGGTATAGGTATTGTGAGGTGAAACTATAGTTCAATTTAGCAACAGGCTGAATATATGAACAGGAAACACAAACATGGGTAGCATACGGGACCATCTAATTATGTACAATAGAATTAAACAGGCTTAAATACAGTATAATCAACAGACGATCAGTCAGACTTGTAGGCATTATGTACTGTACTACCACACAGGATAACAGGACAATCAACACAGGGACATACTGTACTGTACTATACTAGCAGATGCACATAAAGAGCTTCTCTTACTGTATGTGTTGAACAATCTCTGGGGCCACCAGTCAGGAGTCTAAGTAGGAGTAGAGAGGTGCGGCAGCCGGCAGGGTGTAAAGTGATGATAATAAAGTCATCCATAACTTTAAAGACAGATCTCGCCGTGAGTCAAAGGCATGTTGTCGGGGGTCAGGGCAGTGCATTGGGAGGGATGACATTCATTCTTATAATAGATATTTCTTTGTCCCTCTGCGACTATCTGGTTGCACACAGACAGCATGCTTCTAAGTTTGTTTGAATGTAGGCCTAGTTATTGAACTACAGTAGCTGCTCAATGAATGGCAGCTGTCAGAAGAACAGCAGTTAATGGATGAGCAAGAACTGGTGGTTTTAAGTTTTCTTCATCTGATTATTAACCCACGTAAAATTATTATACAGAATCTCTTTTTGTAATACATGAACGCAGTTCAGAAACAGCCAGGATATGTTGCCTTTTTACCACTAGGGGGGAGTATAAGACTGGAAAAATAAACTGAAAAGAGTGCAATTGAGGCCTGTTTTCACAGGTGCTCACTGGCTAGTGGCTGCACACAGTGAAGTCGATATTATCCTTGGCTCACAAGGTAATAATGCCCTACACTTCTGTAGTGTGTTTAAAATATGTTAATAAGCTGTGAACATTTTGTAATGTTTAGGTAGGTCAATGTATTAATACCTGACAAGTGGAACATGTCTAAAGTGAAACTGACTTGTGTTGCAAACTTGCAATAGCCACAAAATGTTTTAGAAGTGCAAGCAGGCCCGGGCCAGCCTAGCGGTCCGGCCGGGCACCTAGGCTCCTAATGCGGGTTCGAGTCCCGTTCTTGACGAACTTTGCTGTGTGTCACTCCCCGTCACTCCCCGTCTCCCTCGTTTCCTGTCTGAATTACAAGCAGAAATATGTTTTTTTCAGTCCAGATTTGTTTCTTTTGATCGATTATAGATAGATATGGACAAATGTTTAAATACACTGCACAATGGAAAATACTTTTCCTTCTTGGAATTTTAGTGGCATAGGAGCGAAATTAATTTAACCTGTTGTTTGAGCCAAATCTGGGTTGTAACTAAGTGGTTTGTTGAACTCCCCCTGTTGTTGTGATTGTGGACTTCGTTGACATTATATTTTATAAGGAAGTATTTTGACATGACATAACATGGGTATCTTAGTGGTGTAGAGAATCTTGTAGACCAGGCCCATTGCATGTTGCTGTACTCTGTCGTCAACCCTAAGCCATTCTAGACTATCAAAATGGGCAGGAGTGAGGTGGGTTCTGGGAGTAAGGCCAAGTAGTAGTCTGACCAGTTTGTTTTGGGACGTCTGAAGCCTTGTTTTAAGGGCCTTTGAGGTACTGTGGCAGTGGCACCTTGAGGTGCTGTGGCACCATGAGGTGCATGCATAGTCAAAGAAACCTTGTATGAGGGCTCCTGTTAGGGTCTTAAAAGGTTTGCTTTTCACCATTATGACAGGAAATGCATTTGTGTCTAGACATGCCATTGCGTGCAGGCCGAGGTTTCGGTATGACTTTATCATTAATGTGTTTCCTTGAAGCAACAAAGATTTAAGATCTGTAGGGAGCTAGCTGTGCCAACCACACTGACCTCAGTTCTTTCTTTAAGATGGCAGATGACTTTGATGCCTTCAAGCAGCATTTCAACAGTTGCACCACTAGATGGGGCGCAACAATAAAAAAAACAGCCTACATAATGCTGAATAATGGCTCATGCATTCATATTTCCAATTTCATCTCCATCCTGAAGTCCATTATTAATTTCAATTTCTCAGAAATGATATAAATCACAGTTATCAGAGCCTGTGAGTGGATCACAAAAGTGTAATATGACTCAATACAATTAAAAACAAAAATAAAGTTATAAAGATATCCAATTCATTTAATTGATTGTGTTCCATGGACACATCAGGGAAATTACATTTAATGTCTTGACTATTATTTAAATTCAATTTCTGTTTAAAACTCTTTGGAACAACATATTAGTAGCCTCCTTTCACTGACTGCTGCAGGATTCGGTGGAAATGTTTGTGTTGTTGCATTGCCTCCATAGCCCTTTTCACTAATAAGTAAGTAAGCCTTGCTGAGCCATGAGGCTGTTTCTTTAGCGTGAGGCAGCTTGACCCCCTGGACATGAATGACGCTAGTATGTCACTGGGACTTACCCCCAATCCAAGCCTTGATGCTGAGTGCCAAGCAGGGCACTGGGTCCCATTTTTCAAAGTCTTTGGTATTACCCAGCCGGCGATCGAACCCTGACCTCCCAGTCTGAGGGCGGACACTCAAACCACAAGGCCACTGAGCTGGTAATTTCACTAATGTTGCATGTTGTATCTTTCTTGTATCACTACAGGAAGAACCACCAAAGGAATCCAAGGCCAAGTCCGAGGAACCTTCAGTTGCTGAATGTGTGGAAGTCGAGGGCCTGCAGCAGATACCCGAGGAGGGATGCGAGGGGGTCGTCAACTCAGATGAGGAAGTGGAGATTGAAGAGACCGTCGAGGAGTCTCGGGCCCAGCGCATCAAACGCAGCAGTAAGGAACGCGTGGACAACATAAAGAAGGCCTTCTCCAAAGAGAAAATGGAGAAGAACCGGCTAAAGACCCGGGAGAAAATTGAAAAGACCAAGCAGAAAACTCGTGACAAAATGGAGAAGACAAGACAGAGGACCCGTGAAAACCTGGAGAAGACCAAGCACAGCTTAGAGTCGCAGATGGGAAAGCTGAGCACCCGCATGACTCCCAACCAGGAGCGCAAGGAGAAAGTGAAGACCTCCACAGAGGACATAAAGAAGTCCCTGACCCCTGACCACACCGTCCACGCTCGCTCGAAGTCAAAGACGGCCGTGTACCGGGTGCCGCCCTTCACCTTTCACGTGAAGAAGATCAGAGATGGGGAGGAGGTGGTGGTGCTGCAGAACACAGTGGAGGCCCTGGAGGTGGCCAAGATTGAGGGCCTGCCTGGGGCAGAGGAGGATGGGCATGTTGGCCTGCTGCACGTGGAGGTGGCGGAAGGGGAGCTGGTGAGGGTAGACAGCCCAGAGATGGAGGTCTTGCTGGAGGTGGCTGAGGACTCCAAGCTGGTCCTGGTGGATGTGGATGTAACCAAGTAGACTGCTCCACTTCTGTGCACTTCTGGGATGAGATGAAGGACGCTACTGAGAGGGATGAAGAAGAGAGAGAAACAGAGAGAGAGAGAGAGAGAGAGAGAGAGAGAGAGAGAGAGAGAGAGGGGGGGGGGGGGGGAGAGAGAGAGGGAGAGAGAGAGAGATCATTGATTTGATTTTGATTACGAGGACAAAATGTTAACTCTAAGCTGACTTTCTGGACATGATCACAATCTATTATGACTCATTTATTTTCTGTTTTTTTCATATAACTTTTTTTCATTCAGCCAACACTGACAGGGAGGACTGTTTTTTGCTTCTAGTGTAACATTTTGAAGAAAAAGACAGTAGTTTATCAATCACGCTGCAGGATGTTCCTGACCATATTTCTCAGCTTTTTAGTTATAAAGTGAATATTCTCATTCGATACAATTATCCCAGATCTAGATGTTGCAGATCACGCTTTTTCATTACATTTTATTGTGTTTGTTTTCCGAAACAGAGTGCCAGAAATTAAAAGTATTAAAAAGTAGCATTTGCTATTGATAATTTGATGTATAATTGCTATGTAAAAATATATACATCAGAGAGTATGGTATTGGTAATAATGGTAAAGGGTTGACAGAAAGGTTTGTTGTTATTGTAATCAGTGTTTTTGGTCAACTCATGTAAATGAAATGAAATGTCTGGATGACTGAAGCAAAGGCACAATTTGGGCCTTCAGAAGAGGTGTCAAACAGGATTTTAAAAACAGGAGGTTATAATGTATTTCCTTGGTTGAAGAGTTTACAGATATTTGGACCTGAGATCAGATAATAAAAATGTCTTCTACATCCTGACAGTTTTCTGAAAAAGCTATGTTTCTATGTCAGTCGTTCTTCGATTTTTCAAAAATAGCAGACCTACAAGCTCGTAGCGCGCCACTCGGTGGCGCGCTATGAGCTTGTAGAGCTGCTATTTTTCAATAGCTAAAGCATAACATAATGCTAACACCAAAAGGGGTTCCCGCCCAAAATGGGTTAAGCAGATAGGTATAAATCAGTTTGAGATTAGATTATGAAGCTTTTTACTGCCACTGTGGGCTTGGCTCACTCAGGCTATTTGTGCAAAGTGTCAAGATGTAAAGTTTGTGACATATTAAAGGTTGAAATGTAGATGATTGAAATTCAAATTATGTATCTGTTATTTGAATTTATGTCAGGGAATGAGGTTTGGTTTGATCGATTCCTCCTTTGTTGAAGTACCACAGCATTCATAAATCCATAGTTCATGCAGTCCTACTCACTGAAAGCTACTCACTGTGACTACCATTATTTTTGCTGGCAACAAAAAACAAACAAACAAAACAAAAGTTTGTTTTGTATTCAGGAAAGGAGGGATAAAAAAAAGATTTCCACTTCAAGAACATTCTACCATAGGTTCTGAGTTGTACAATATTATTATGTGGGATATGGGTGCCTCTTCTAATACTCTATAGCTATAGTCACTAACATTTCATATATCTTTAAATCATGATAAAAAAAACGTATTGTTATTGTGTTTTTTCAATATGCATGTTTAATAATATTAAGGTTATCGGCACATTTTAAAAATGACTACAATGTGTTTGTATCTAGGCTGTGTTGGATTGAAGCTGGACATTGTAGTCTGACTGTAGACACTAGACACTGTAGACAGTGTTGTCTATAATATAGCTACAGTGAGTGCTGCACATACTAGGCTATAAACATGTCTTGAGAAGAACAGTGTGTCACCAACTCACCATGGTCACAGCTCATTACAGTAAATGTTCATATCTCTACAGAACAATTTTCCGAAAGACCTGAAGCAAATTTCATGGTAAAATGGCTGTTTAACGACAGCTCATTCCACATGCCGAGATGCAAAATGTCATGCTAATAAGCCTATCTCACAGAATTTCCCCGCCCCCCTTAATACGCCCCCTTTCGGGGTTAGTGGTGATAGCGTGACGTCACTCCATAGACGCTACATGTTAACAGAGGTAATTTAAGAAGTCTACAACTTTTGTTTTCTCAAGGTAAGGTTTGTTCTATCTGTTCGAGCTGATTTACCATCTTGTTTGCTTCATAATAATATTGGTCTGTCACATTTTTACATTAGAAAATGTACTTAGATTCTCCAGAGAAAAAAACGTGTAAATGCTAATGTTAAAGACACCACTATTTACCGGAAGTGGGCGTGGAAAGCGGGCTGTGAGATAGGCCTATTGTTATAGGCCTACCTAAAAGTAAAGTACAATAAGTAGCCTACATGAAATTTAAATAAAAACTACTCCATATGTGAATGACAAACATTTTTATCACAGTCTACAAAGCAGAACTATTCATGTTGATATGCAACCATGTGAATTTGAACCCAGATTTACTGCATCTACAGTACTTGCTAGACGGAGGGGAACCTTTCCCTTGAACAAGACAGACATAAAGCCTCTGGTCTGCTCCAATCAATCAATCAATCCACGGTTACTGCTACACATACATGCCTGAATAAAAAAGTTAATTTTCTAATATCAGCGTTATGCTGACTGGGTCATAATTATGCTCCTGATTGATGAAACAACACAGACCACCAATACATCTTCTAACCCAGAACAATGACAAGCACACAATACTCATTGCAAGATGGAAGTGAATGTACGTCCTGCTGTCTCCCTAGAGACCATGGTGCCTGCCCTTGATGGAGTATAGGCTAGGAGGGCCACTCCTGTGTAGCATATGACACCATTAGTGTAATCAATGGGCCAGGGAATGTGATTAAGGAGAGTGCTCCCTCTGTGTCCCGTATAGAGTATAGAAGCAAGAGAAGGACCCTGCAAAGAGAGAAGATACTACAGGGAGGATACATGTTATTGGCTCATAATTAATATAACAAACCTTGTTTTGTGTGACAAGGACTTTTTCACCTAACCAGTTCTCTATGAATAAAAGCTTCTTTCGACTCACACATGTGGTGTATTATTTTGACCGTGTACAGCTTATCAAATATATCGATATATTATGCTTGATTGCTGTATGTCCATTTTGTCCAATACTAATATTCAGAAGTTGCAGTACATTTTTTATTTGATCTTCCATTTTGGTGCAACTTTGTGCAGTGAGAGTGGCCTATTGGTAAGAGGAGAATGCTAGTCACTCACTAGTATAAATCCCTTGAACTGGCAGGGAAGTAGTATGCAACATTCACCTGTCCTCTCCTGCAATATAGCCTACGCACCATTGAAGTGCTCTAGTCTAGTCTAGAGACTAGACTAGCAAGAAACTTGAACCACAGAAGCAGAGTGTTACTGAAGATCATGCATACAACAAACCTATCATGGGTAAATTATGTATACGTTTTTTTGTTTGTTTTTTAAGATATATATATATATTTATTTATTTTTGGCTTTTTCTGCCTTTATTGATAGGTTGAAAGTAGTCTGACAGGAAATGGGGAGAGAGATGAGCTAGGGGATGACACGCGGCAAAGGCCGTCGGGATCGGGAGTCAAACCACGGCACGCCGTCAGGCTGGCTTGGCAGCCTAGGTGCCCAGACGGTTGAGCTAACCGTCCAGGCCGATGTATACGTTTTTAATTGATTTCTTTATTTCTGTCTTGTAGTTTACTTTTTGAACAAATTATCTATTGGCATTTTGTTCTCTTTAATAGCATACCAAGACATACAAATGTATCCCCATGCATTCTCTTCCTATGCCATGTCCCTCTCCCCTGTCAATAATCTTCACACAAAGTTACCAAAAATAAAGCATTTGGAAACCAAGTAAATAGCCTAAACAAATGATGATGATGATGATAAATAATAAATACACAACTGCATTAAAATTAATTACCTATAATATAAGGAATATGCCATATGGTTAATTAATACTTAACAATGTGTTACAAAGCTGGTACACACACAAAGATCACCGGTCAGTCGGTCACATCTTAGGCTATACTGAATCGTCAAGGTCACACTTTCCACATTTTCTAAAAGGCCTTTCCTTTGAGAGCAATGGTTAATTTATCTACAGCAAGAAACTGAAAGAGGTTTTTCAACCAGTAACTGATTTTCTGTGTGTGTGTGTGTGTGTGTGTGTGTGTGTGTGTGTGTGTGTGTGTGTGTGTGTGTGTGTGTGTGTGTGTGTGTGTGTGTGTTGTGTGTGTGTGTGAATGTGTGTGTGTGCGTGCGTGCGTGCGTGCGTGCGTGCGTGCGTGCGTGCGTGCGTGCGTGCGTTATTAAGATTTTGTGTGTGTGTATGTGTGTTATAAGCTTTGTAATATACTGTTTTGGTAGTACATCTTTCCAAAATGATTGGCCAATTCCATAAACAGTTTAACAGTGTGCCCTTTTTGGCATTTCAATTCACACATTGGTCTGTATTATTGCCATAAATGGTGTAATAGGGACAGTTATGTATAAGTATGCATGAATCTGCTCTTAATAACCTATCTGGTCTTCATACCCCATTAATGTACCATGTCTCTGTATCCAAGTCACTAAAGGTAACTTAAGTCATCTATCTCTGAAGAAAGACTCTTTTGATGTAGTTTTAGTAGGCCATAGGACCAGGGCATAGGTTAAAGACACTTCACATTGACCACCAGAGTGACTGGCACCGCCGCAGCCGCACTCACTTGAATTTCAAGTGAGTGCCAGTCACTTGACTTTTGTTGATGATTGAATTATAGTTTATTAACAGTTTGCAAAAAGTACAGATGTACAGTTATGTACACTACCTGGAGGACTTGTTAAGTTTCCATTGTGGAACCGCGGCAAGCGGTCGGGGTGAGGAGTTAACTTTGTTCCTCATGTTTTGCCCAGAACTATAGGCCTATAGCTGGAGCACTAAAAGTGGGTGGGTTTACATTTTTAATTACCATCTGCATTCAGATATTAATTGTTCAGACTCCATAGATCCCTAGACATCATGAATAGGGATCAGATCATGGGAAAATAAATTAATTTGGCCATTTTCCATTTGTGGAAGATTTGTATTTTCTGTTATTCATGTAGGGCAGGCTTAACTCTGGTCCATAGCTCTAATGCCTTCATTACTTGATTACTTGATCATTAGGCCATTACTTCATCTCTAATGAAGGCATTATGGACCAGAGCTAGGGCAGGCTATAATAGAATGCGGCCAGCTTGTAAACTCTATGGTGATACGATACAGGAGCGATCTACCTGATCTACCTAAAGGAGGTCATGGATGTAGCCTAGGCCTACTATAGGTATTACAAGGTAGTTGCTTCGTTGTTTAGTCTTCATTAAACTTCGGATGACGTAGTACTGCCAGTAATTCAGATGACTTCCAGCCTGGCTGTTTCGTTGAAGCGCGCGTCCTCCCCCCTGTGTGACCCATCAAAGCAGACGCCATTTGCTGTTCATGCGGAGGGAGGCACGCATTGATGGAACAGCGCAGTTGCGAAAGTAATAAACACAACCTTACTTTGGCCGTCCGTCCCTCCCTCTCGGCTGTATGGACAACGATCATTGGCTAAAGTTGTATTCTGGATTGCTATTGCCTACTGTAGGTGTCAGTCAACAGTATGACAGCGTTTGTGTGGCTGGAAATGGCTGCAGTCAGTGTAGGGGTGGGTTGGCATTAGGGACGGACAGTGCTCTGTACATTGGAGAAGTCAGAAGTGCTATCGTATTTGTGTGCGTTCTTTTTGATTTTTCTGCCTCAGTTGTATGATATCGCTTTTAAGTTTAGCGAGTATACGTCCTACTGTGTTTAATTTAAACACATAATAATATTATTGACTTGATCGTCGTCTTTAGTTGAGAAACTTTTCAAAGGGGAAACAGTGAGTAGAGTTACACTTTTGTTTTCATAGATACTGCTGTTGTTGTTGGTGTTTATTTTCCGTTACAGGCTTATTTGTTCGATGCAGATAGTAGTACACTGTGTAGTACACTACACATAGTAGTGTTTTACAGCAGACCATGTTGCATGGTTGCTCGGTTAACATGTCGGAGAATGGATGTCCCAATGTATCCATGTTGTATCAACATTTTCAGCGTTGTCTTTGCCCTACGTCATATTATTTTATATTATTTAACATGTGGGGGAAATTGCTTAGGCAAGCCATTTTATATAGTTCCCAAACCCCCATGGTCTGGATCATGATGATCCTACTTGAAAGAGTAGCCAAATGTTTCAAATGTTAATGTTTCATGTCAAGGTAAATTAATCAACTGGGGTGCATTGCTGAGTTATAGTCAGATCATTGTCGTGTAGTCTATGTCCTCCTCTTGTCACGCCCATCATCGGCCCAACACGACTGCAGGCCTGACACTGTTCTCTTTGATTCTAGACGTTATTATTTAGTTATTACAATGCATATCTAAATCTAAATGCGTGGTGTTTTATGTAAACTGATTTGATTTCTAAAGTAAGCCAGTACTGAGTTAAAAAATATTTCTCTGCTGGTGGTGAATCCTCTGTTTGATATCCCATGGTAGCATCTATTTAGAGTAGACTGTACATCCTTTAAACTGAAGTCAGTGCAATCATTCTGTTTAGTTTACTTTATAGCTGAGTTTTCAGGCACGTATTAAGATATTTGTTGTCATAGACGTCACATTTGTAACTACATCTGTGTGCAGTTTGTTTCTTGGCAACTGATTTATAGATTCTGTAAGATTACATTTCTTTATTGATTTATCCCCAATGGGGAAATTCATAATGTCACCATAGTGCAGAACGTACAGTTTAAAATGGAGACAAACAAGTAAATGAGAAAATAAAAAACAGACTGAGACAGCCCACCATCACACAGCTGTACAGAATAAAACAAAGATCACATCACACATACAGTAGAGAGCTGTCTCGCTGAAATTCCTGAAAGACTTCCTAAAACACTCAGTGTTACACCTTGGTAGTTTAAAACGACAGCTAAAAGTACTCAGCCATTTAAGGCCAGTGGTCAAAGGATGACCCCTAGGCTACTGCAACAGCTTTATCTTTGCCAGATGTTTTGATTAGTTTATTGAGACTGTTCCTATCTTCTGAGGTAATGCTGCTACCCCAGCAAACTACTCCATAAAATAAAACAAATGTATTGTTCTGAGGAGTTGGCTGCCGACATTTAAGCAAAGTTTCTGTAGGAAGAAAAGTTTAGACTCTAGTCTAGACTCTATAGTCTAGACCAGGCACCAATGCATTGGTGTTCTCCTTTCAGTCTTAGGAGGTGACCATTTCAACTGGGTGGCCTTTGACTGAGATGGGGGAAACCTCAATCCTTTTTTTGGCTGAATCATCAGGATGTTTTTGGAGGCTTGGATATGCTATTCCTACAGTCAGAGGCATAGAGGGTGCCTGTGTGGGCCTTGTTATGTATGTGTACTGTACATGAGGCATTGTTTAAAATGTTGTTCAAGGAAGTATTTTCTGGAGTAGGCCCTATAGTAGCCTGATTTCCTTTTGCGAATCACTTTATTGAATATTCTTTAATGTCAGTTTGTACACTATTAATCAGCATTTGACACAACGCTATCTTCTGCATGGATGTAGATAACCACATGTGGAAGGCAGGTCAAACCTCCTGTTGAACTATTGAACTCCTGACTCCTGCCAGCTTTCATATTCCCATTGACTCACACCATATCAGACTTGGGGTTGAGCAAGTGTTTGTTTGAGCTTTAACATCTATCATTTGGTACAGGCTAGTTGTGATATTCTAATGACTGTCTGGCTCATGGAACCAGTGCTAGTAGTCACTCACTGTACTGTAAAATGGTTTAAAGAACACAAAATAGAGGAATATAATGGACCAGTGTTGAGCTCCACTTGTCGTCACAGCTGTGCTATTGACAAATGTGCCAAGTTGAGCAGTGGCGCTTTAGTAGGTCTTTGTTGTCTGGCAGAGCATTCCACACTCTGTTATTAAGGGACAACACAACGCAAGATGTTCTGAAGGCTTTAGGTTGCTGATGGGTTTATGGCTCATCTAAGTGTTACATACTGTAGCCTATAGGCAGTATAGGGGTTTCTGTGGCCTAAAACACGAGTGTTATTGTTATCTTATGATTATGAATGGTGTGAAGCTACTTAGTAGCTAGTGGATAGATTAGCCTAACAGTCACCAGGAAATTGTAACTATTCACTGTAAGTCTCTCTGTTATTCTTTAGTAGCATAGAAATTATTATTATTACATGATAGGAATGATATTATTATTCCTACAGTAAATAGTAATAACACAACATACAAAAGAATGCCTCAGTGTGGTATTGATTGTGTAATGATGGAAGCCTGAGAACTCTACAGATAGCCTAAAATTAAAAGTTGGTGTGTAATGAAAATGCGGCAATATGAAAAAATGAAAACTCATCCTAGATCTGCCTATTGTTTTTACATACTGTACACACAAGTTCACCCACAGAGATGCACCGGTTTGATGTGTTGTTTGTGAAAGGGGAATGTGGGTCAGATACCTTAGTTCAGATAATGGGGATTCCCCTCTTTCTCCCCTACAACAAAATCCATATAACCAATGCATGTGTGATGCTGAATAAATGTACTACTATCCAGGACTTCCAGGTATTGCATAAGGCAATGGTTTCTTTTTTGGCTAATGTTTGCATTGTTTGTTTACTTATAATTAGATATAAACCGAGGCCATACGGACCGGAGAGTGAAGCCCAAAGGCCATGTTTTTTTTGACAGACCTAATTTAAGCAATAATCCAAATAATGTTTTGGACAACGATGAAGGTGTGTGTAACGTTGGAGCATGGTCTCAATGGAAATAAATATATCTGCTAGTACTACCTAACAGATTGTAAACCCAAGAAGCCCATGTCTGATTCATCCACGGAGCTAAGCTAAAGTGAATAAATTATGCCCTGTGTAAATACAGTGTTAGATAACATTTATACTGAGACAGATGGCAAGTTGGCAGAGTTGAGGCCAGAGTTCGGCAATAAAATGGTCCAGTGTGTGTTTAGTAACACAACAGTCCTCTTGACTGACATAGTCAACTCTTGAGTCTTTAGATTGGATTTTAATGGAGGAAGTTTACTTTTGGGTCTTTTCAGGGTCCATCGTTGTTGTCTACATACTGTACACAATACACTACAAAGTACTCCAGGGACCAGTGTGGCCTGCTGTTGGTAAGATGAGAAGCCAGACAGTAGCTGTCATTTGGGGAACAGGGAATAGAGAGATAATGGTTTCACTCTTCAGGATCATGAAAGACCGTAGTTCCATTGTACTCTCTGACCAACAATATTACCTGTAAAACATGAGACATTTTTCATGCAAGACAATATATTCTCCAAATATAACTTGTTCATCATTTAAAGATTTGACTGAGATTAGACAATCATTTATTCCTGTTAGCTTATTTTTGAGTGGTGTAAACCACTCCTACAACTGGCTTTTATGTGCAGAAAAAATTAGCATGGTTGCTATGTTCACCCTGTTGTAATGACGTAATGAAATCACACCCGGGTGAACAGGGTGAACATAGCAACCATGCTCATTTTTTCTGCACAAACAAAGCCAGGTAATGAAATCACACCCGGGTGTGCTTTCATTACGTCAGACATGATTTCATTACGTCAGACAGACCTTACACCACTCAGTTCACACGGGTGTGATTTTTGTGAATGTGAACTGTTTGCATTTGTGAAAGTGGTGTGTTTCGAGGAACCCGGAAGTTACTATGCTAATGTTTGTAAAGATTCCTCTGAAAGCAGATGAAATCTGACTTAAGATGCGTTTGAGCGGATCTATTATTGTTCGATAATATAATGTTCTCTCGCTTTGCAGGGTTGTGAGGTGTGAGTCAGGATGGCACAGTGGAACCAGTTACAACAGCTGGAGACCAGGTATCTGGAACAGCTCTACCACCTCTACAGCGACAGCTTCCCCATGGAGCTACGGCAGTTCCTTGCCCCCTGGATTGAGAGCCAGGACTGGTAGGTATCATAAATAATTGATAACAGAGATCCTTTCCTCTGTCATGTCACTGCTTTTTGCTCTTATACGCCTGCCACTATCGATTATGTCTCAGTGATTGTTCTGTTCATTACTTTTTGGATTAATTGACTAATCAATCAAATTGTGAAAATTGTCTTCATACAAACTCAACGCATTGCGAACTTGCAGCTCTGCTATTTTCAGTATTTTTTAACATATTAGGAAATTGTCGCCTATAATGACATGCCAAAAATAGGGATGCCAGTTTAAAAGTTTTATTAAAATCAATTAGTTTGATTAACTGTTGCACCGCTACTTTTTTGATGATCATACAGTAATTGCAGCTTTCCTCCACTCTCTATTGCAAACCAAGGTGCATTGTATGCATGCCAGGAACGACTGGGAACTTGGCAGGAATTATTATTTTTTTGTCTACTTCCTCATAACACCATAATAGACACACATCAACTGATTGTTATCATTTCTTTACATGAACTTTTAGAGAGGTGGTGTTATATCTTATTTTTCATTGTATTATTATTTTATTTCTTAGATAAAATGAAACTTAACAATGTTAACACTATCTAAGCCAGAATGTTTTCAACATTTTGCAGACTCTTGACAGCTGGAAAGTGCTTTTTTAACTTTTTAAATGTAAAAAAAAAAGCTCTATATTCTGACTCTATATTCTGTTCATTTTGTCTGCCCAAAGTGCCCATTTCCCTTGTTTATCCTATGTCCTGTATGAGGTCGTTCTTCTGTTGGCGTCTCTACCTGAAAATGCATTTTCTATTTACTAAAGAGCTGGAGAGAGACAGAGAGTCCCCTGTTACTGAACAAACATCTATAGCAATATTGGCTATTAGAATATAGAGCTATTTAACACTTATTTTAACAAAACATATCACTTCAAATCAATATATTTAGGTTGGAGAAGGTCATTTTCCATAAATGTACCTGCAAGGCAAGCACAGTAGTGCATTACAATTCTTAAAACTGCAATACTGCCTTAAAGTAACTTAAGGAAATATGAAACCTTAACTATTCAGGAAGTTGACGGTGAGCAGTGGCTGCTTTGTAAACTGCTGTGTCAAAAACCCACACCCAGTATAAAAGGTTATTTGGCAAAAAATAAGAAGAAGGGAAAAAAAAGGTTTATTAATATTTGAAACAACTAGTGTTGGGTAAATGATTAGTATGAGCACGGGTAGATGAACATTCAGTAAAATTAGGCGAATATTCACATGTTCACATGCTAGCTAGCTTGTAGATTAGCTAGTTTCTCTGAAGAGAATTGTATGTAGAGGGAAAAATTACACCTGTGTGAAGTGAGGAGTGCTCTTATCATCGTACTTCATCATACATCATCTCATTCTGGCCAATCAGAATTTGCGTCCTCACCTTCGTCTTCAATGTTTGTGTTAAGCAATGTTTGTGTTTACACAAACACTCAAAAATGGCCATTCATTATCAATGACATTTAATGTTTGTGTTAGGACAATGTGTTTACACACACTACACACTAAAAGCTGGACATAGGAGGGGCAAGCACCCCTCAAAAAATAAGGGGACCAATTATAGAGTCCTACTTTAGCCCGTAGAACTTGCTCTAGCCTCGACGACCTTGCAAAGGCTAAAAATGAAATTTAGATAGCATGTTATGTAGACGCATGTTATGTAGACAGATGCCAGGTCATTATTGATCTGTTTATAGTTTCAATGTGCAGATTATTGATCTTTGTCTTGGTTTACTTATGATCCTAGATGACTATATCTATGCATTTGATGTATTACCTTGTGCTTTCCTTGCATACTGTAAATCGCTCTGGATTAAGAGCGTCTGCCAAATGTATAAATTGTAAATCATAATTGTAATTGTAAATAGACTAGTCGACATAATGCTAATCTTTTTCTATTGCCTTCACAGGGCCTATGCCGCAAACAAGGAGTCCCATGCCACACTGGTGTTCCATAACCTCCTGGGGGAGATTGACCAGCAGTACAGCCGCTTCCTGCAGGAGAATAATGTCCTCTACCAACACAACCTGCGCAGGATCAAACAGCACCTGCAAAGCAAATACCTGGAGAAGCCCATGGATATTGCCCGCATCGTCGCTCGCTGTCTGTGGGAGGAGCAGAGGCTACTGCAGACCGCCACCACTGCTTCACAGGTAGCAAGGCCTTTAAACTTATCTATAGACTTAACATTGTAATCGTTGTACACAGTTAAGGTCCTTGAAAACCGCTGCTAAAAATCAGCAGGGACCTTTACAGTAGTTGCCTACAGCAGGGGTTCTCAACGTTTTTGGCCGGGGACCCCCGAAAATGATTTGGCAACGTCTCGTGACCCCCCCATTGTTATAATTTAGCTATTTAAAAATAGCAGATCTACAAGCTCATAGGCGCGCTACGAGCTTGTAGGTCTGCTATTATTGAAAAATCGTGAAAAAATAAATAAAATAAAAACCTTTTTTTTTTTTTTTTTGAAAATAATTTGGGGACCCCCTAAAATAATTTGGCGACCCCCCGAGGGGTCGCGGCCCACGGGTTGAGAACCCCTGGCCTACAGTACCTGGCTATGATATGATATGTCCAAATATTGTCAATATAGGTTTATTGCTCTGTGGGCGAGGACCCAGAAGTAGTGAATTTCACCCCCTCTCTCCATTCACTTCATTTTTAAACCGACAGCCATGTTTCAAAATCACACCTTTAGCACATCAACAAATGTGACCACATTTTTAAACAGTAGTCTTCATCATCACTTGTGATTTGTTTGTTTTGGTTCGGATTCATTTGGGCAAATTATAACAATTATAACATGTCATGATTGTCATCATAAGATGTAGTCAAATGTTTACCTTTTATTTACTGTATAGTATACATGTAATCTCATTTAGACTTGAGGTTTCATTCTCAAGAGAGATCTGAATAACACATGGAAGCATATTTAAATACTTCCAACATTTAATTGAGGTGCTATAATACAAGAAACACCATAAATAGACTGTTCATTCATTACATGCACAGTACTTACATTACATTGGTTGGTTCTAGAGATCATCTTCAGTTTAACTCATGAATGTAACATTATTAACATTACAACCATCCAGTACTTTTATTTGGCAATTGGCATATGTGCTAAAAGTGTGATTCTGAGACCTGTTTTGCTATATGGAGAGAAAGAAAAGGAGAGGTCTAAACTAAAGGAAAATACAACAAAAGTTACAGCAGCTTTGTTATTCTAATGCAAAGTTTCTTGTGGCTGGAAACAATTGTTGCAGTGCTGAAAACTTGCATTGCATTTAGCTGTTTTATAAATGTACAGTGCAAAGGCCTATGTGCTTATGTGCTTACTACTACATGTCTCTTTGTGTATGGTCCTCGTATAGGATGGTCCAGCAGCCCATCCCTCTGGGACTGTGGTGACAGAGAAGCAGCAGATGTTGGAGCACAACCTTCAGGACATCAGAAAGAGGGTTCAGGTGAGGCTGCATGACGACATCTTTAAAGAATGCATGCTGCATATGCAAGCGACTATCTGGACATAAATATAAAAATGTCTTGTATGTTATTCCTCAGGATATGGAACAAAAGATGAAAATGCTTGAGAACCTGCAGGACGACTTTGATTTCAACTACAAGACATTGAAAAGCCAAGGAGGTAACATCATGGATTAGAGACGCTCGCATGGAGTTTTTCGTCACCCGAAAACCGTGTCTACATAATTATCCAACCACATTCATTATATCATCCTATTTATATATCCGCCCCAAACGCACCGCAGACACACACATGGGATTCTATATGCAGTATGTACTTCTACAAACAATGTCACTCATCACTGTCAAGAATACCGATGTTACGTAGCGACTGTATATATATACATAATATCCATGGTAACAAGCCCCCCGCTCGCCGGTCTTCATTAGGCAGGGTCTTCGTTGGCAGGGTTAAGAACTTAAATCACTCCCAGTCCCATGCCAAACTTTTATTCCTCCTCCTTTTTTATTTTGTTATAAGTTTCTCTCTCACTATAGCTGCCTGCCTGTAGTCCACTGTATTGTTGTTGTTTGGACGTAAGGACCCCTTGCCGGGGGAAAACGTGTAGTAGGCGGCTAATTTGTGCCCGATGGAAAATGACGTAATATTACAAATTTAAATACTACTAACACACGCACGCCGAAATTTTGTGCGTTTTAAAAGCTATAATAGGTATATAGATACGTACATGTCATTAATTTATTTCCTGCATTATTTCACCTGTGGTTTATCCAATATTAATTAATAATATATTTCACTGACCCAAATCCACCCTAAATTGTGGTAACCCTGTGGTTTTAGCCGCCTAAAACCGCAATCCGTGCATCTCTGTTATGGATGGTTTATATTTGATATTCTCTCAGTGAGATGCATTTCATCCCCTCACTTACAGTATAACACCTGAACCAGTTTTGAGAAAACATCCAATAATTCTGTTCGTTTCCAACTCTCTCTCCTTTTTGGACAGAGCTCTCTCAGGACCTGAACGGGAACAGCCAAGCCGCTGCCACCAGACAGAAAATGGCTCAGTTAGAACAGATGCTCAGTGCTCTGGACCAGCTCAGGAGGGTCAGTCTCTTTTCCTCACTTTATCATAGTGACATAATGACATGATCGTTGGTACTGCTGGCTGTGTTCATGACGTCGTCGGTCTTGTTATACTGGATGTTGTTGCAGCAAATAGTGACGGAGCTGGGAGGGCTTCTGACAGCCATGGACTTTGTACAGAAGAACCTCACAGACGACGAGCTGGCCGACTGGAAGAGGAGGCAGCAGGTCACTTGTATCGGAGGACCTCCGAACATCTGCCTGGACCGCCTGGAAACATGGTAACTCTAAGCTAATGGGGAACAAAATAAACATGACATCTTTGTCCTTGTCTAGCACTGATGCTATACAATGCAGTTACAGTTGGGTGCCACCGATATTGTCCCTTATCATTTGACCCATTTAGGCCTGACCTCAAAATTTAAAAAAATCCTTCTAAATCCTCCAGTTTTCTGAAATAAATATTTTCACGATTTAAAAAAAATATGAGCTTGTAGATCTGCTATTTTTCAATAGCTAAATTATAACATAATGTTTAAAACACCCAAAATGGGTTAACTGTCCTTTTGCGCAGATCACGCAAACCTCAGCAAAAAGAAAAGGACAATATCGATGGCCTCCAACTGTATGATGGTGTTTTAAATATCCAGTGGGTGAAGTGTGTTAATTAAGTACATAATATATGTACACTATCCACCTCAATTTGAGCCAAGGGATGGGCATGGGGAAACCAAACATCTGCCGCTCATTCCAAAGGCCACGGGAAATGTTTGGCCTTCTGGTGCTCAGGGCTACTGTGCTGCAAACAACGTAATTAAGACATGATAATGTGAACTATCCGTTTTAATGTAACTCGATTGAGTCATGGTTCAAAAAGACTGTTTTAATACATCACATAGCTGGACATACTTAAACAAACCAGAACTATTTAGTTGTCTTTTACCCTTGAGGTATTTCAAAACTATTTTAGAAAGAAACTGATAAAGGCCTAGGACTGAAACGATGTCTACCCTTCTCTTGATTGTTTTAAACAATTCCAATTCAAAGCAAAAGTGATGACCTCAAAACTACTATTCCTAAATTCTACTGTCTTATCTCCTAATGGAGAGAGGTAATTTAATAATGACAGAACTAAAATAAAGATGGCTATACATCTGGTGTCCAATCTGTTGTGCCGCCTGCTTCAAATTGCAAATTGCTTCAAAATGTGCTAGTTATATTAACATACTTTGCCATACAATTTATTCATTATAATGACTATAGCTTCAAAACACTTTACATACATAACTCTCTGAAGGTTGTACATACTTATATTAATATGTTTTCATTGTCTATCCCAGCATAGATAAAGACTTTGATCAATCGATTGATAGATTGTTGAATGTTCTCTCCCTGGACAGGATCACGTCTCTGGCTGAATCTCAGCTCCAGATCCGCCAGCAGATCAAGAAGCTGGAGGAGTTGCAGCAGAAGGTGTCCTACAAAGGAGACCCAATCATCCAGCACCGACCCGCTCTGGAGGAGAAGATTGTGGATCTGTTCAGAAACCTCATGAAGAGGTATATGGAAGAGAATGTGGCGTCACACCATTTAGTAGCTGAAAACCTCACAAGATGGTGCCACCTGGACAGGGACGGGGGAGGGGGGAGTTGCTTGTTCTTGATAAGACGTCATGATATCTTCCTCTACATTTGTCTACGAGGGCATATTTTCGTAGCGATTATTCTGTCGATATATGTTTTTATTAATCAAATACCCAAGATGCATGTTTTTTAAATCCATGTTTTTCATCTTAAATATATTAAATATATTTCAATATTGATCGGTTGATTAGGTAATACAATGTTCTTGAATACTTTGTGTAATCTAAATATATTATTTAAGAAAATATGTTGTGCTCTGATATAGAATTTTGAAGTTTCCCCCAAAGTCTCTGAAATAACCTGTTCTGTTTTCTAGTGCTTTTGTGGTTGAAAGGCAGCCGTGTATGCCCATGCATCCAGACAGACCACTGGTCATCAAAACAGGAGTGCAGTTCACAAACAAAGTCAGGTAAAACACTGCTTTTGTAGTAGTAGTAGTAGTAGTAGTACTAGAGGTAGACCATTGCCTATTTCCATGCTACTTGGATTATGTTTGGAGACTTATGGTTTGTCAAATGTGTTTTTCATCATAATTCTTTCAGGTTATTGGTGAAGTTTCCGGAACTGAATTACCAGCTAAAGATCAAAGTTTGCATCGACAAGTGAGTTTTCTCCAAAAATTCCAATACCTTTTTCAATAATTCTTGATTACAAAGACACATGTCTGTGTGTCAAGACCTTGCATGCTTTATTGCTTTCCACAAAGGGAAGGCTATTAAATCCATCTATTTGTTTTGCAGGGAATCTGGGGATGTGGCTGCTATCAGAGGGTAACTAACCTTATTAAAAGCATTAATTACTGAAGCACTGTTTAAAAGAGAGTGTTACATGAGATTATTGTACAGTAACTCCCTACCTTGATATCATCTCTTATCAGGTCTCGAAAGTTTAACATCTTGGGCACCAACACCAAAGTTATGAACATGGAGGAATCAAACAACGGCAGCCTTTCTGCAGAGTTCAAACACTTGGTGAGGCATAGAGGGGAAAGAGATCAGTCGATGCTGTTGAGCTTGTGTGATAATAATCAAGCCACCTAATGACATGTGACTTCCTGTTTGTTCGTAGACCCTGAGAGAGCAGAGATGCGGCAATGGTGGCCGGACCAATAGCGATGTGAGCACTATCTCATGACACCTGTCATGGTTTTTTACTTAAACTGTGTGTTAAAATGATACCTTCTGTCATAAATGTTGTTTATTTTATGTATTTATTTAGCTCTGATGAGAATGAGCAACACGTGAAGAAATAAATACAATGGACACATTTGTGATTTGTGTCTGATCAACCTGTGGTTCTGTCCTGCAGGCATCACTCATCGTCACAGAGGAGCTCCACCTCATCACATTTGAGACGGAAGTGTACCACCAAGGTTTGAAGATTGATCTGGAGGTTAGTTCTTTCCGCTTTTTTGTATCCTGTTTGTATCCTGACCTTATTTTCAGTTTTCTGGTAAAAACAAAAACTCGAAGCTACTCAACAAAACTTTCAAATCGGGACATGGAGCTTAATATCTAAAAAATGCAAAGCGGTCAAATTGGAACATTTGTTTTGTGTCATTTCTAGACCCACTCCTTGCCAGTGGTGGTCATATCCAACATCTGCCAGATGCCAAATGCCTGGGCCTCCATCCTGTGGTACAACATGCTCACAAACCACCCCAAGGTATGACAGTGCCCCCTTGTGGAATGATGGGGCCTGAAATATCTAAATTCAAGTGGAAAGAGTGTGACTCACATTTGGGTTGTAGCCTTTCTGCAGTGGTTAAATAGAGTGTGTGTGTGTGTGTGTGTGTGTGTGTGTGTGTGTGTGTGTGTGTGTGTGTGTGTGTGTGTGTGTGTGTGTGTGTGTGTGTGTGTGTGTGTGTGTGTGTGTGTGTGTGTGTGTGTGTGTGTGTGTGTGTGTGTGTGTGTGTGTGTGTGTGTGTGTGTGTGTGTGTGTCATTTCTTTGCAGAATGTGAACTTTTTCACCAAGCCTCCTGTGGGTACATGGGATCAGGTGGCTGAGGTACTAAGCTGGCAGTACTCCTCCACCACTAAGAGAGGTTTGACTATTGAGCAGCTCACAACGCTGGCCGAGAAGCTGCTAGGTGAGACGACTTACTTGTTGTCAGAAAGGTCTCTG
This sequence comes from Electrona antarctica, assembly GCF_951216825.1. NCBI lineage: Eukaryota > Metazoa > Chordata > Actinopteri > Myctophiformes > Myctophidae > Electrona > Electrona antarctica. The sequence continues at coordinate 31,910,398 of NC_136795.1, forward strand.
CTAATGTTGTTGTGTCGTATACATTTTTTTTTTGTACCTCACTTAGGGGCCGTTCACACCTAAGAGACAGCTGTCTCCTCTGTGTGTTCTGTGTGTTGCACGGCTCACAATGCATTTTCAATGGGAGTCACGTGGTTTGACGAGACAAGCTTGCTCCCTGCTTGCTCCATGGGGGGGAGAAGACAGCCAGGGAGCAAGCTTGTCCCATTGAAAATGCATTGCGAGCCGTGCGACACACAGAAGCCACAGGAGACACCGAGGAGATAGCTGTCTCTTATATGTGTCAGGCGCCTTAGCATGTGTTGTATGAAGTGTCATATACAAATGAAGATTGTTGTTGTTGTTGTTGTTGTTGTTGTTGTTGTTGTTGTTGTTGTTGTTGTACAATTATTATTATTATTATTAATATTAATATGCTTTTCCAGGGCCATGTGTCAACTACTCCGGTTGCCAGATCACCTGGGCCAAGTTCTGCAAGGTATGTCATCGACACAACACAACCCTCAGTGATCAATTCTCCATCCTTCCATTGTGCTGCTTCAATTTGACCTGCGTTTCCTTCCTCTTTATCCTCAGGAAAACATGGCTGGCAAAGGTTTCTCCTTTTGGGTGTGGCTGGACAACATTATTGACCTGGTGAAGAAGTACATCCTGGCCCTTTGGAACGAAGGGTGAGAAGTCGTTGTGTTGGACACTGACCCGTTGACCACTTAAATGCAATTTCCCTGGTTCAATGTCTTGCTGTCGCGAGTTGTGGATAAGTGTCCGTGTAAATGGTAGACGGAGGGCCATGGGTTAAAATAAACAATAATAATCAGATATTGATCATGCCTTGACCAGTTCCCTAGATTTGCATTGTAATGGAAGTGCTTTTCAGAGTGCAGATCCACGTCTGTCTTTTGCACAAAGCCATTTGTCTGGTGAGAACTCAATCTATTTACTTGAATAGCTAATCACCCACGACATAACACAAAATTGAAGGGGATAATGACTGTAGTTTTCTATGAATAGTTGTGGATTGAATAGTTGTTTTTCCTCAACTGTCCAGCAGCATTTAATATTATGAAAGCCTTTTGTGTTCCCACTACAGGGCCTCAAACCAATAATTGAATACCTATGTCAATGTTGGTTTGGCCACACTGAACACTTGTACAACCTCGCTGCATTCCGTGCCAAATGGAAAGAACTGTTCTGTGTCTCAATGTAAAAAGAACTGTTATGGTGCAGTGTTCTGTGTCTCAATGTAAAAAGCAAAGTGCCTAAATATAATCTTCAGTAGTTATTCTGTCCTCACAGGACAGCCTTTGACTAGAATACTGTGATCACTAGTCCTTTATGACATGGTTCAAATTGAAAGGACTCTGGGTCGACTGGGTGACACATAAGAGGTTAGGGACACCACCACCCCTAAATAGGGTCCCATACTATTTATATTTATTTTAGTTTATGGAAGAGTTTATGTAATCTGTTTTTCCTTTGTGTGACAAGAAGTACTGTAAATAAATGCCAAGACCTCTAGCACAATTTGAATACTGCCCTAGGGTTACTGAAATAGCTGCTGGCAGCCATCCAAACCGAGAAGGGTTCATGATATGAAGTTCACATTCACTGCTCTTATGGCAGGAGTAGTACTGAACCGAACCATGGAACGCTGATGATTAGAGAATTGAAAGAATGCTGTACTATTTTGTCTGCCACTCGATAAATAAAAAAACAATTGTGAGCATTTGGCAGGTGTTGATTGTGATGTCTCCCTGTAGGTATATCCTGGGCTTCATCAGCAAGGAGAGGGAGCGAGCTATTCTGAGTCCCAAGCCCCCCGGCACCTTCCTACTGCGCTTCAGTGAGAGCAGCAAGGAAGGGGGCATCACGTTCACCTGGGTGGAGAAGGACATCAATGGTGAGGAAAGCCATGTACTGTCTGAATTTATACCTGGTTACGCCAGACCAGTGTGCACAACTAAATATAAATCTGGCTTAACAGTCAGTGGTGGAAAGTAACTAAGTACATTTACTTAAGTACTGTACTTAACCCATTTTGACCAGAGATCAGATTCTAAAAATGTCTTCTACATCCTGACAGTTTTCTGAAAAAGCTATGTTTCTATGTCAGTCGTTCTTCGATTTAAAAGAAATAGCAGACCTACAAGCTCGTAGCGCGCCACTCAGTGGCGTGCTATGAGCTTGTAGATCTGCTATTTTTCAATAGCTAAAGCATAACATAATGCTAACACCAAAAGGGGTTCCCGCCCAACATGGGTTAAAGTAAGTACAATTTATTACTTTACAAGTTATTTGTACTTTACTTGAGTATTTCCAATTTCCAGTAATTTTACTTCTATTCCACTACATCTCAGAGACAAATATTGTATTTTTACTCCACTACATTTAAAAACTTTAGTTACTGTTTACTTTGATTATTATTACAAAATATACATTAACACCTCCGTCCTATATATATATATATATTTCGGCATTTGTATTCATTTGAAAACTTGAAATGGGACATTCTGCATAGTGAGTACGTTCTACTTTTGGTACTTTAAGTACATTTTAATGCCAACACTTTTGTACTTTTACTAAAGTAGACTTTTTACTTCTACATTGCAGTATTGATACTTTTACTTAAGTAAAACAATTCATTACTTTTCCCCCACCACTGCTTAATTGGTCTTTCTTAGGTAAGACCCAGATCCAGTCGGTGGAGCCTTACACCAAGCAGCAGCTCAACAGCATGTCGTTCGCTGAGATCATCATGGGCTACAAGATCATGGATGCCACCAACATCCTCGTGTCGCCGCTCGTCTACCTCTTCCCCGAGATCCCCAAGGAGGAAGCGTTCGGGAAGTATTGCCGACCAGAAGCCGCTCCGGAGCCCGAGATGGGAGGAGACTCCATGAGCAGTAAGCTGTTGCCTCGTACACACACACACACCATTGTGACTTGTTTTGTTGTTTTTAAAACAATGAAACAATGTGCGTTGCTTGGCACACACATTGTTTTTATAGTTAATCAAATACATTGATGGGTGTGTCTCTATTTTTAGCCCCGCTAAGGCAGGCATCTAAAGATGGCTTGAGCAGTCCATATGTCCAATATCTAGCAAAAACAAATTGCCATGGAATTTTGATGTGCACCTTCATGAAGCCAAGAGAATGGCCCATTATGATTTCATTATATTTATTCCATTTATTTCCATGCTCATTCATGAACCCTAACCATCTGAGGCCCTGGTTGAACCAGTTCCGTTGTTTCTTTCCCGCCTAATTTTGAACCAAATTAATTGGTTCAGATCCCTAAAAGTTGCTGATCCGGAACTGGAACCATTGTTCTTGTCCTGAAGTGGGAACCAAAGTTGGCGTGTCACTATTCAGGTTGGAAGAGGCAGATGTGATATAGACCATCATAAAAATAATTAAGAACCAAACCAGTTCTAGAACCAAAGTTATTTGGGTAGAAAGGGGGCCTCAATGACCCCATGACGGTGCCTCTAGCACCACTCTCTGGCCAAAATGTCAACTTATATCTCATAATGTATTTGGCAGATTGCATGATGAACCCTACTGAGTTTGGTGACTTCATGGCCTTCTAGAAGGGTCTTTACTGAAGCATCCACCCCTACTTAAGTGAATATACTATATATTTGCCCTCTTAATTCTGCCACTAATAAAGATTTCTCTCTCAAGGTTGGCAATGTCGGTCTTTTCAAACCAGTGTAAGGAACAGCATAGTCTTTTGGTATTGCTTTCACAAAATATTTTATAATATTTGGTAACAGCAGGTATTTCTTTGTTTATTCCAACAGCTATTCAGCCATACTTGAAGACCAAATTCATCTGTGTGACCCCGTAAGTATCTATTTCCCTTTGACTATGTTAAAATCACCCATATTTACTGTAAGTGCATGCCACGTCAATCGGTGACTTTCAGTTACGGTACTTCAGCTGTTTAGTCACAGGCTAGCACGTAGTTTCAGTTCTAGTTCCTGCTAGATATTAATGTTCACTGCAGCACCAGTGGTTATTTTCCCAAACCATAACTGCCCTTGTGCCTTGTACTGTAGCACCGTGGGCAACAGGGCTGCCTTTCTTTCCCACTCACTATTTGTCATCAACTTGCTTGGAAGATGACAGAAATCATGTAATAGAAAGAGGCAGGAAGTATGTGAGAGGAAGAGACTTCCCCAAAGATAGTAACGATGAGTGCATACAGTATGTAAGCCATTTAGCAGTGTAATAAATGAAAGGAACTTAAAAATGTAGAGCATCCATTAATGTTGGCCTGGGCAGAAAGATATGTCTGAGAAGGGCAGTTTTGTAGTGTCAGTGAGTATGATGTACTTTCAGTGACATCAGACGGATGTAGTCACAGGTTTTATTTTAAAACACAGGTTTTATTTTAAGTGCAAAATCCCTTACACATTGGTTGCTGTATGACAGGACAGGTCTAACTTCATTATCCCACCCCAAACGGCTTCATTGGCACGTTTTCATTTATAACGCCATATTTGGGCTAATTCCGGGCTATTTAAACGTCCTTTTTAATTTGAAAACAGATTCTTACAATCGTCCTTCCCTGAACCTCCCACTTTTTTTTCCCCGTGAACAGAACTTAGGGACCAGTCGAAATTTAGAAAAGGGGGCCCTGGAGGAAAATAGGGGAGGGCCATGTCTTTTTAATTTTAGTCAGAGGGAGGGTGATCCAATTTTGATAATAAAATAGTCTGGGTTTTATATATATATATATCTAATACTACAGCTTTTCTGAATTAAAGTACAACTTTGGTCAACGATACCCCTCTGTTGCTTTCACTTGGTTCTTCCCAACAGGACCGGTTTTCATTGTTCTCCGTCATTGTGCTTGGCCTATCCAAGTGTGTAAGTACACTCTTCAACCCCCACTTTTCAATAGCTTCCATAGCTTGCTGTGTTAGGCGTTAGACTACGAGACCATTGTCCACGTTGGCCGTCAGTTCAAACCTCACAGTGGACATTTCTTTTTCGCGATTTTTGCGGTCACTTTATTTTCTCACATATTAAAAACGCTAGCAGATTAAAGTTAGGAATAAATAATACTCAGGTAAATGTGATATTAATTAATAGGGGAGGGTGATTCCTTTTTGTTTAATTACCGGGGGAGGGGACTGGATTTTTATTTTCATTCACAGGGAGGGTGATGGTATTTTATATCAGGACACGTAAATTTCCTCCAGGGGTACCCCTATTTAAATTTCGACCGGTCCCTTACGAGGATGGCTTTTACTTTTTATGCTCCATAGTCCTTGAATGGAGCACTCTCCATTACAATGTAACTTTGGGGTGGTTGTATCCTTGCTCTTCTATTGAGACATTTATATCATGTCAAAGGACATGTCTCACCTAGACACAGGATCTGACACAAATTGAAGTTGTGCCCTGAGCAAGCAGGCCAGCTCTATTGGCTCAGTCAGTGGTAAAAAAAATATGTTAGCACTTCAGGAGGACACCGGGTTCAAATCGGGGTAGAAGAGGAAAAGTTACATAGTGTTGTTTTAATACCCTTGGGTTATTTTAAAAGTTTACATTACGCAGCTAAAAACGAATGTCTGCAGCTGTTATACTCGAGTTTGTATTCATATAATTTGTATTTTGCTTTGTGTTTGTTATTTCATTTTAGATTGTAATTCCTGCTTGTTTGCATTCTTTGCCTGGGCTCCCTTGTAAATGAGAGATGGTTAAAAATAAAGGTTAATAAAAAACAATAACAGTCAATTTAGTCAGGGATGGTTTGGATGATGGTGGTTGGTGTGATGTCGTGAAGGTGCGTTGTTGTTGCGAGGTTTGCTCAGCCAGATCCTGACCTGTCTCCGTAGGTGTCCCTCCGTGTTCATGGACTTTCCGGACAGTGAGCTCCTTGGGACCGCATTTGCGGGGTAGGCGCTGGGGAAGCTGGCATGTAGGGAGGGCTATATGTGCATCTTCTCCCTTTGTTTGTGTGTCTGAGGGCGGGTGGGTGTCAAAGGATTTAGTTAAAGTCCTTCAGCGACCTAACACTTGTTATGTTTCAAACTCACAGCCCGCCTAGCCATGATGGCCTAACACTAGGGACATCTCCCTGCCATTTCATTGGAGTTTTGACATCGTTCATCATACCACCCCTGTTTTCCAGTCATTTTCATAATTCAGCAGAATCGATATAGTTGGATTAAACAGTCCACCTCTATTATTTGTTTGAGGAAAATTATTAAAACAAAAGCATATTACAGGTTAAAGTGTTGGTAGTGAATCCGCACGCATGTTTAATAATCCAAAATGACAAACAAAAGGTCAGCTTTTGTATCTGTTTAATGGATTGTCTGTAAGGCTTGCAGAGAATGTCCTAATCCACTCTGGTCTGTTTGATCCACTCAACTGCTCTAACCTCATAATCCTGACTGTAGAATAGAATAGCTGTCTTTAACACTAGTTAAACGTGGTAGCCCTCTGTGTCAATGTGCTGGTCCATTGTCTGCCTATAAGAGAATGTCACTTACTCAACATGTCACCTGTTCAGTCATGCCTATTTTTTAGGGGTGTAACGATACATTTCCAAATTTTCCATATACTTCGATTCTTGAAATTAAAATTGATTTTTCGATGCAGTTACTCTATCGTTACACCCCTACTATCTTTCTTTACACTGTCATATATTCCTTGTGTTGGTGTACTGTGCTTTGTATTTGCATCAAAGGATTTCACTTTCACCCACCGACTTCGTCCCCTCTGTCAACCACTGCACTTTTCTGAAGCCTTGACACAAATTCTGAATTGTCTCCCAAGTCAAGTCAGACCCTTGGAGTTAACTTTTCACTAATCAACCGTAGTCTCGCTGATGTTCATGCTAAATGATGAACTGGAATGGCAGTCACGTGTCACATGAGTCAATACAACGTCCGTCTCTAACCATGGTAACGCCCCGCCTGCCTCTGATTGGCCTACCGACACTGCCAGTCTTACCAGACTTTCCTCCGAGGTGGATATTCTGGTGACACTGGTGCTCTAGCGAACTTCGCAACGCTCGACACGGCAACTCGCAGCCCTTTAGGGCCGCTCTGTGGTGTCTCCCGTGGCTCAAGTATGCTAGAGACGGCGCCCCTCCGTCGTGGTCTAAAACAATACTTCATCCGCCAAAAAATCTAGTCCGCGGTTGTTGGAAAAATAGTTGCGGTAGCCGGATGCGAACCCGGGCAGCGGGATCCGTAGTCTAATGATTAGACCATTATGCTATTATGTATTTGGCCCCGCGGTTGCCTAATACTTCTTACTAGTAGTAGGAAGTAGGAGGGGGGCCAATCAGAGGCAGCTGGCACGTTACCATGGTTAGAGACGGACGTAGTCTAGAATTAGGCTTGCTGGCATACATGAGTAGCCTGAGTTACAGCCTTGGTTACGCACCAGTGTCGCACGCTGAAATGAGAAGATCTACGAGCTCACAACGTGTCTCAGCATGACACTTTGTGAGCTTGTAGATATTATGCGCGCAACTAAGTACAAAATCACACTTAACACTTACCTTAACACAAAACCTACAGAGATCTTATCCTGACATTGATATCTGCAAGTACGTACAGTATACGTGCTGGCACAAGCGGTAACAGTGCAAGTCATGTGGGACTGTTGTCTGTGAGCCGTGGTTTGTAACACATCATTTGTCCTCTTGCTATTTCCACAGCACCAATTCTGGCAACACCAGTGACCTGTTCCCAATGTCACCCCGCACCCTGGACTCGTTGATGCACAACGAGGCAGAGTCCATTCCAGGGCCTTTGGGTGAGTCAATTACACATACAGTAACACAGGGGTGCCCACACATTTTTGACTTGAGAGCTACTTTCAAAATGACCAGCTCAACAAGATCTACCCAGCAAAAAAAGAATATTATTCTATTGCTGAAAATAGTTTAAACTGTATCTGAGGCGTTACAGGGGCGTTACATCTAAGACAAACACACATGGAATGGGAAATGGAATTGTTTTTTTTGTAGCCTATGTTACTTTGTAATGCTTGTGCGCAACGCTCTTGAAAAAGTATTGCTTTGTGTGTTTGAGCTGACAGGCCCTTTTGATGTCAAGTCACCTTAATTCAAGTGGCAGATACCTTTTTTAATATATTTTAAATTATACAGTATATTTTTAGGGGCATGTCATGTGTATCTACAGTATGTGCATCTACCTGCACAGGCTTTGTGATCTACTGGTAGATCACAATCTACCTTTTGGGCACCCCTGCAGTAACAGAACGTGCATACACAAGACATGCGTATTGCGTATACCAGTGGTTTTCAACCCTTTTCATATCAAGGTCCATTATTTATTCAGTATTTGAGCCACCATTTAGTGTCTCAGACCCAAAACTAAAGAATATTTTGTTATCGTTGAATAAGATTTTGTCCACAATTCCATACTTTATTGATGTTTGTACCATAGGAGAGATAACAGGCAAACGATCAAAATAACAATTCTTCTACATTCTCTAATTGTGTAGACTTCTTGTAGATTAAGTAATGCAGATGTTTAACAATAATGTAACTCTTGAGAGTGTAAAATGAAACCAAATGGACCTGTAAGGGTCCATTTGGTTTCATTTTATGCTTTCAAGAGGTGAAGATCTAATGAGGTCAATTTGGTTACCAACTCTCCATCATTTAGCTGGGAACCACCTGGAGCCCCCTCAAGGACCACTGGTTGAAAACCACTGGCGTATACATACAGAATGTTTTTCCTGAAGTTTATGGCTATATTTGAATTTACTCCACAGATTCACTTACTTTGAGTTTGGACATGGAGTTGAGCTCTGATGTTGCATCACCCATGTGAAGACAGTATCGCTGTTGTTGTTGATGTTTTTGTATCCTCCATAGATGACTGTTTTAGCCCATGTTGTGGTAGAGATCCAGAGTTTAGAGATCCAGAGTTTCATTAGAAACTCGCAGGATGCCCTGTACAGTTTGTTGTAACATTCATGTGAGGGTGAAAGCAGTCCCTTTCACACAATCCTAGATCAAGCATTTTTAAAAGATATTCTTTTACAAGACATTCAATTTGCCACTTCTTTTAGGTTTTAACAGTCAAACTACAGAGCCGTATATTGACAGATTGTATTTCAAACAGAAAATACACAGTTTTATGAAGTATGAAGGTTCCCCATGTGGAACCTTTCAGTATCTCAAGATATCATTTTTTAATTTTAATTTTTAGAAACTGTATTTTTGCTTGATTGATTTATTGTTCTGAATAGCTTTTGTTTATATAAGGAGATGTAAAGAAGATAATTGTTGTATAAGCTATCCCATTTTGGAATTACGTTTAAACAATTATGGTTGTTGTTGATTTTTCTTTTTTGCTTTGTATTTGTCTGACTTTGTATGACTTTGTATTTGTTATAATTCCTGCCAAAAGTGACAGCTTTGGTGTTTCACAATGTCCCAGATCCCATGTACACAATTTCCTCCTATGTTCTTCCATCTGATGTATTTATAATAATACATTCAAATGACTGTAGAGATAAGAAAGGAATGACAAGAAATTTGAATTTCACTTAAAGGTTATTTGTCTGAAAGACATTTTCTTCTTATCTTCGTATTGCGAGTAATTACCTGACATTTTCTCTTGTGGTTATACCATATACAGTATATTGTGTGTGTGTGTGTGTGTGTGTGTGTGTGTGTGTGTGTGTGTGTGTGTGTGTGTGTGTGTGTGTGTGTGTGTGTGTGTGTGTGTGTGTGTGTGTGTGTGTGTGTGTGTGTGTGCGTGCGCGCGCGTACACGCGCGCCCGTGCGTGTGTGCATGTCTGTCTTTGTGTATATATGTATATACTGTATATATACACACATAACCTATTCTGAAAACAGGAACACATTTTGTGGACCCCATTCAAATGCTGTCATTTGTCATAATGTGAATTGCACTTGCCAATCGGCAAATGGCTGTGTTTCCAGTGCTTGAATTCCTATGATCATGTAAAACAAATAATTTACTTAATTATGACTCATCTGTTTTTAGTCAAACCTCCATTTTGACATAATTGCGGTAATGTGTGTGTGTGTGTGTGTGTGTGTGTGTGTGTGTGTGTGTGTGTGTGTGTGTGTGTGTGTGTGTGTGTCAACAACCACACCATGCACATTTATCACATCTAGGAATGCAGTTCAATGACTTTCACTTTCTGTATGCCATTTCAACGTAGCTTACTGTAAAATATACTGTAGTGATTATATATCAGATAATAAAATCATGTTATCACTAGCAGCGCAGTTCTGTTTTTCTTTATTTTACAAGGGGAAGGTTTTCTATTTTTTACTGAATTGCTTATTAAAACAAAGTCATGCACAACAATATTTTACATAAATAAGTTGAAATTTAACCTCACGGTTTTCAGAATTATGAGGATGTCACTGAAATAAAGTGTACCTTTTTCATAGATTTAGCAAATGCAAATTGCGGCACTAATTAAACCACTGGCTCATAATTCAGAGACCTGTCATTCTACTCCATGGGCTGTGAGCAGGAAGTGAAAGCGTAAAAAAGATGACAAAATCGAAAGCAGAAAATATTTTCCTGGTATTGTAAGATTACTACATATGATGTTTGATTTACTAGAGATTAGAACAGCTCTTCCTCTTTCACTGTGATTTTAGCAAGCATGCACCCACCCAGTAGTCATTTTCTATTGCTGTACACGTCTGATGACGTCTGATGACGTCTGATGACGTGTACACGCTGCTCTTTGACCACACATTTGCTTCCCTGTGTTTCTCTGGTTAAAAGCTATAATATGACACAGATGCGTCCTCAGGTCTAAATGGGTTAAAACCATTAAGACCTGAGACCAGATTCTACCAAATGTCTTCTAAATTCTGACATTTTTCCGAAAAACGACCAGAAGCAAAGATTTGAGTTAAAAATGTTCACTGTGAAATATAAATATATATTCAAAAACTTGCGGCACATTTTCACAAACCTATTTTTCAACAGCTAAAACAGTTAAAAGCTAAGGTGACACAGATGTGTTCCAGGTCTTAAAGGTCCAGCTGATATCAGAAGAAGCGTATGTAATTTGGCATCCCCTCACTCGGGTATCATCTTTGCCCATTCTCTGCATACAGTATGTGCCTGGATGGCATACCGTATCACAGAAATTCACATTTCAGTGCAGACTGCAGAACATGTCATAATGAAAAGAGCTATGAAAAAAACACATGGCTCATGGCCTACAAGGTAAGACAATGTATCACATAAAAAAGGATACAGTACATTTAAATGTTTTTTTTGGTGGCTTTTGCCTTTATTTTTTTTATGGAGGGACAGACAGTAGGCTGACAGGAAATGGGGAGAGAGATGGGGGGGGGAAGACATGCAGTAAAGGCCGTCGGGATCTGGAGTTGAACCCACGGCACACTGCCAGACTGGATTGCCAGCCAAGGTGCCTGGACCACTGAGCCATGGCCCAGGCCAGGATACAGTACATTTACCCAGCCCCACAGGTTACTAATCTAAGAGAGGCACTCATGCCGGTGTCCTCTAGTGTACCTGACAGAACTACGGCCAGGGTCTGTCATTTGTCCAATTAGTCCATTCAGTGAGCGATCCCGCAGGTCAGGCAGAGCCATGAAGGTGGTGAGACCCAAAGTACAGAAGAGCACGGGCTCTAGTGCTCCTGGGTGTCTCTAACAGAAGAGCACGGGCTCTAGTGCTCCTGGGTGTCTCTAACAGAAGAGCACGGGCTCTAGTGCTCCTGGGTGTCTCTAACAGAAGAGCACGGGCTCTAGTGCTCATGGGTGTCTCTAACAGAAGAGCACGGGCTCTAGTGCTCATGGGTGTCTTTAACAGAAGAGCACGGGCTCTAGTGCTCCTGGGTGTCTCTAACAGAAGAGCACGGGCTCTAGTGCTCCTGGGTGTCTCTAACAGAAGAGCACGGGCTCTAGTGCTCATGGGTGTCTTTAACAGAAGAGCACGGGCTCTAGTGCTCATGGGTGTCTTTAACAGAAGAGCACGGGCTCTAGTGCTCATGGGTGTCTTTAACAGAAGAGCACGGGCTCTAGTGCTCCTGGGTGTCTCTAACAGAAGAGCACGGGCTCTAGTGCTCCTGGGTGTCTTTAACAGAAGAGCACGGGCTCTAGTGCTCCTGGGTGTCTTTAACAGAATTCTAGGACACTGACATTGTACTCACTGACATAGTATTACCTCCATGGACATAGCAGCGCTACCTGCTTTAGGTAGGATCGGAAGCTTTACGGAAATGGGAAAAGAAAGTAGGATTTAAAAAAAAATATTTAGCCTATTATTTTCTTTGCATCGCAATTATAGTCAAGTCTACCTCAGTCTGTGTCCTCTGTGACTGTGTATCATTTTCTCTGACAGGCAATCTCCATGCACACTTCTCCCCTGACCACATATTAAGTGTTAATTTAACACGCAAGTGTTAACACAGGGGAGCTTACTCAACTCACCACACACACGCACGCACGCACACACACACACACACACACACACACACACACACACACACACACACACACACACACACACACACACACAACAGCTCTGGGGCTGCATGGTTTGAGGTGATGAGCGGGGTGGCAGGTGAACACGTTCAGATTTGTACCGTCAGTGGCTGCTGACTCAGCTGATTTGAAGAAGCAACTGTCACCCTCCAGGCCTGGCCAGCAGCCAATCAGTTTAGGAAATCGATTCAGCTTCAACAGAACAGAGTGCAACGCCTGAAGGGTTCTGATGTATAGCCGTGTGTGTGTGTGTGTGTGTGTGTGTGTGTGTGTGTGTGTGTGTGTTACGTAACTAGGTAACTGGTTACACTGCTCGTGACACATCATGCCACCATATATGGCCGTCTCCATTTATGGATAGCCATACATGGATAGCCATACATGGAGAAGACTGCATAATCACCTAGATCGGCATATATGGAGCCGGCCAGCAACTCTACATCTGACCTCAAACCTCAAATCATTAGATCTCCATATATGGAGGTGACCTGTTCTGACATTCCATATGTTGATCCTTCCCCATTCATCCTTCCTCTTCCATGTCTCCCTTTTGACTGATACCTGTCCATTCAAACTCTAGACGGGCCCGCCCCAAAGTTATTAGTGCAGCCGCGCCCGGCAGCCGGCGAAAACTAGAGTTCTCAACAGGCCCGAAAATTAAGGCCCGGCCTTACCTGGGCCCTTATTAAACCCTGTACACTCAAGACACTGCCCCCGCCGCCACCTTTAGATCTCCATATATGGAGCTGACCTGTTCTGACATTCCATATGTTGATCTGACCTCATCAAACCCTGTACACTCAAGACACGCTCCATATATGGCCAGACCTCATCAAACCCTGTACACTGAAGAAACTTCCCCCACTGCCACCCTTAGATCTCCATATATGGAGCTGACCTGTTCTGACATTCCATATGTTGATCTGATCCCCCCACGCCAGGGGCGAGGTCGCTTCTCGCCCTCAGGGCGTTTTTCTGGCAAAGGTTGTCGGGATCAACACAATGTTAGGCTGGATTACCAGCCATTGGGTTAGTATTTCTATTTACACATGGAACACTAAGCCTTGTTACAAACTCTAAAATCAACAGATATCTCTCCCCCCTCCTTCCTGTAGCTATTGTACCACTGGAGCCTGACAAATACTAAGTCAATATGGAGATTAAAAAATACTATATCATTAAGTTACTGGCAATTGAATAAATATGTTCCATTGGTTCCAGTTAATAGCAATGAGGGAGACTGTGCAAGACAAGAGAAACCCACAGCAGCGTAGCATTAAAATCAATCAGATTCAAACAGTTGTGAAAAGGTTACCATGGGCTATTTCTATTCATTTTCTTTCTCACCAAGGCAACCACTTCACTTTCTGTCTGAGGTTGCTTCCCTCAGGCGCACACCAATAATTAATTTGCTCTGTTTCACCATTTCCTCCCTGATTCCTCCTTAATTCCCCTGTCTACTCTCTACCACTCTGCTCTTCTATCGGTCACCCACTAAACACACGCACGCACGCACGCACGCACGCACGCACGCACGCACGCACGCACGCACGCACGCACGCACGCACGCACGCACGCACACACACACACACACACACACACACACACACACACACACACACACACACACACACACACACACACATTTTAAATTAACACATGAATGCATAATTATGTTATCAACCAGTCTACATGGTCAAATTTGTGGCACAGCTGAGCTCTGACAACCACTGCAGAATACACTGAGTTTGAACCTAATGGAAGAAACTACCAGTGTGGTCTAGGCGTCTAGCCCGAGGTTCCCAACCAGTACTTGAGCCCCCCTCTGGTGGTACTCAAGAGGAGTCTCCCAAAAAAGAAGAAAAAAGGCAAAAGTGGAATGAAATATTTATATTAATATAGGTAGTTCTTCTGACCAAGCAATTGGTTGAAATAGGCTCTCCAGTCTTGCCGAAATGAATGAATGAATGAATGAATGAATGAATGAATGAATGAATGAATTTTATTTATATAGCACCTTTCCAAACATAAAGTTACAAAGTGCTTTACAGACAGGTTAAAAACAGCAAATATAAAGGACATCAAAACAAAAACATCAAGACATCAGAAACATTAAACTTGAAAAATAACAGGGCATCAAGACAATATTGAAAATACAATAATTAGCTAAAACACTTGACATACAAATGGGTTTTTAAAAGCATTTTAAAAGAAGACACTGACTCCGCTATAAGGGCAAAGGGCAGGGAGTCCGAGCCGCAAGGCCCGGTTCCCTCGAGTGACTAGAAATGAGCATGACAGCACCTAGCTGTTAAAAGATTTGAGGATGGATTAATCACATACTATTATCAGTTGGGCTGATTAGACATAACAATAGGATGGGGCAGGTCTACGCTCCTGTATTTTGACATCAGTTATTATGGTGGTACTTGGAGAGCCAGATTTTTTCTGTGGTGGTACTTGGTATAAAAAAGTTGAAAACAATAATTGACATTAGAGATGTCCCTCGGTATCGGTACCGGGAAAAGTATCGGATCGGCCCTTATTTAATATCGGGTCATATCGGTATCGGTGAAAATGCCAGTTTAACCACAGATCCGACACAGGGGTAAGGCCGGGGTTGACACTATGGCAGGTAAATAAAATGTTGGGGCATGTGGAATTTGCTTTGGAGTTGCCCAAACTGCAAGTGCACATTTGAGTGAGGAGTCTGCTATAAACACAACACGAGATATATAGCTAGATAGCTATAAACACAACATGAGAATCACGACACTGGTATCGGTATTCAGTATCGGTATCGGCTAACACAGAAATTGAGGTATCGGGATTGGATCGGAAGGGAAAAAAGTGTATCGGGACATCCCTAATTGACATAGGCCTAGAAATTAGAATACTCTGATAAACCAGAGTTGGTTAGCCAGCTTGTGTCAATAAGGTGGTGGAAATAGAAAGGATATAGTAATATACTATCACAGCAAATTATGTCTTATATTTTAGGCAAATGTTCATATTTTATGTGAATATTAAAGCAAAAATAATAATCGTATAACTAAAGCGTGACCATTAAATGTATTTATTAGTAGTATATTTATCTGTATTAGTATTAGTGTTCAAGTGTTGTTAATCCAGAACGGTTTTAAATCACTTTAAATCAATCAATCAGGACTGACAAATATGTCCCTGCCGGAAGTGGGCGGTTTGTCAGAGAGAGAGAGAGGGGGGGGGGGGGGGCGTGGGTGAGTGAGAGAGAGACAGAGAGAGAGAGAGAGAGAGAGAAAGAGAGAGTGAGAGTAGGGGGGAGAGAGAGAGAGTTACAGGGGGGAGAGAGAGAGTGTCAGAGAGAACTGCGTAGCGAACTGTTGGAAACTAGCAGTGACTGAGAGATTCCTGCCGTAGGTCGCTCCAGAGTGAAGGTTCCCTTGAGTTTTATGAAAGAGGACACCACATTATCACTTCCCACAGAGGTAGGTCTGCTCCGTAGGCTACTGGACACACGTCCGTCCATGGCTTTTATTCTATGCTGCGCAGCCTGCGCTTCTGCCGAGCGAGGCTCCTTATTGGGAAAGAACGCTCTGACAGGCAGCGCTTTGTAAACAAACTGTGTGTGTGTGTGGCGTGTGCAGTGTGTATAGCGCTCTTCTATCTATCGAAACATGGAAATAACAGTTTAAATTATTGCCATTGACCAGTTGACATAAATGGCTGTTGTAATAATCCGTATTGCTTTTTGTTTTTGTTTTGTTTAAGTTGTCTTTCATCGTCTTATCTACATTTTAGAGACCTACTGAATCAACAGGCAGGGACCCCCCCCAGCCTTGCCTGTCAAAGCGAGAGAATGCAAACGCTGGTCTTTACACGGCACACATTGTAATCTAAATCTACTACATGAGGCACAAAGTCTCAACCTATCGGCTAGAATAGGACTGTAAATATGCATCGTGTGTACACAGGGAGCATGGACATGTTTTTATAGTCTGGGCTACAGTAACCGTTAGACAGTCAGCGCTCAGGCGTAATAATGAGCGAGCGTGCTTCAAAAGTTTGACAGGTGAAAGCCTGACTGCTGCTGCTGCTGCTGACTGGGTAGAAGCAGAAGCAGCCATTGTCTTTCCTCAAGTCAAGAATGGCCTTCATTTTGTCGAATATTTAATGTTTTCCAGTATGTTTTTCTTTTTATCAAATGAAAATGGTCTTTAAATTACTGCAATGTCGCATGGTGGAAAAAGTAACCTATAGCTAGTACTGTCCTGTAGCGTTGTAGTAGGGTTGTAGAGTGCACTGTAGACTGACTGACTGGGCTGCCAGTCGCACACCAATGTTTAAAATCATATCAGTGTCATAGAGAGGAGGTTGTCGTATGTATGGTGTATGCACCACTTAAAAGTATATTAGAAGTCTTTCTTTTGTCATAGATAAAAGTGTGGTATGTGCAAATACGAGCTACTTCATATGAAAAAACAAAAAAACGAAACAAAAAAAACGTTTTTTTATTTAAATTACTTTGGAATGTAGTTTAATACTGTATCTTATTGTAGGCCTAGCTAGATGATAGCTGGTGCAGTGAAACAAGTCTTAATAGGCCAGAGGCCTACATCTCAACGTTTGTGTGCCAGGTCAGGTGTAAGCTAAGGGAATATATTGAAAGGTCAATATTTAAATCTGACCATGGAGGCTGAATGAACTCCTGATGGTGTTTAAGAGACAAGTATAAAATGTCACTTGAACTTTGATGCCTCTGCTTCTGTGTGTGTGTGTGTGTGTGTGTGTGTGTGTGTGTGTGTGTGTGTGTACTGTACTGTACTGTACTGTACTGTACTGTACTGTACTGTACTGTACTGTACTGTACTGTACTGTACTGTACTGTAGGCCTACTGTACTGTACTGCATGTCTGCATAAGGGTAAATGACCCCCTCAGATTAATAAACCACTATAGAACTAGTGACCCACCTTGTGACCTTCCTGATATGCATTGTCTTTCCTACTTGATGTGTAGATATACAGTAAATAGGTTTTCAATATAATGGGTCCCAGGACCCAGGGGTGGTCTCTTAGATGGGTCCCGGGACCCAGGGGTGGTCTCTTAGATGGGTCCCGGGACCCAGGGGTGGTCTCTTAGATGGGTCCCGGGACCCATGGGTGGTCTCTTAGATGGGTCCCAGGACCCATGGGTGGTCTCTTAGATGGGTCCCAGGACCCAGGGGTGGTCTCTTAGATGGGTCCCAGGACCCAGGGGTGGTCTCTTAGATGGGTCCCAGGACCCAGGGGTGGTCTCTTAGATGGGTCCCAGGACCCAGGGGTGGTCTCTTAGATGGGTCCCAGGACCCAGGGGTGGTATCTTAGATGGGTCCCACGACCCAGGGGTGGTCTCTTAGATGGGTCCCAGGACCCAGGGGTGGTCTCTTAGATGGGTCCCAGGACCCAGGGGTGGTCTCTTAGATGGGTCCCAGGACCCAGGGGTGGTCTCTTAGATGGGTCCCAGGGACATTTTATGAGTCCTACTTCAATGACGTTAGAGACAGTACTGAGTACAGTACTGGCAGAGTAGTTCTGGAGCAGCGTGTCCCTGGTGTTTCCCTAATGGGACTGATCGAGGGTAGCTACTTTTATTCTGAGACTCTGAACCCCTAATTGCTCCCGATGAGCAGGTTGGTGCCTTGCATTGTTTCCTCTGTGTGTGTGTTTGTCTGTTTGAAAGGGTGAATGTAATGCACAATCTATGTACAGCGCCTTGGACAAAGGCGCTATATAAATGCACCATTTACCATCACTCCATTCTATTCACAATGCTGCCCTGTATGTCCCATGATGTGTACCTGTAGCATGCTGGCAAGGCATGACTTCAATCCATTTAGTCGATTAACAAAATAAGTATTACAATTATGTGTAGATTTGCTGCAGAACCAGCAGTGTAACAGGGAAGGAAACCCTATGCCCTGCGTTGATTATCCAAGTGCACTGTGCCAACATGTGCTCACAGCATGGCATGTTCATAAGCCTCTCTAGGGTTCTCACTTCTCATCACTTCACGACTTTCCCCACTGCCAGGCAAATATGTCAGCTCAGCACTGTAAGATGATAAGTTTTGATAAGAAGTCTTCAGTAGGGCCCCGGCTTTTGGAAAGTTAGCTGGCCTGTTCCTGGCAGTGTCGTAAGATGTATTACAGTAAATGTCTAGATCGATGCCTATGTGGTTTCCCAACTGACTAAGCTGTGAGTCAAGGTGTCACTTATCACTTACTTCTACAATGACTGTGCGATAGCCTGATATGAGAGATGTCTGTTGTCTGACAGGAGGAAGAGAATGGATGAAGAAGAAGTCATTGTGCAACAAGTGTTTTGTTTGTGGAAAATACTCTTTCTGGACCTTCACAAACGATGGCTGACCGAGGAAAGAACATTTACAAATAGTGGCTTTTGGACACATCCTTAACTTGATACGTTTTGTTTCACGCATCAAACATAGCAGATCTGTAAGCTCACAGTGCTTTGTACCGTGCCCGTGACTTGTTGTGAGCTCACTCTTGTATACGTTTCACGTACGTGTTGGTCGGATTGCATAGAAGGCACAGGTAATACTTCAGTGGGGAAAGTGAAATGGATGTTACTACTTACAACTAGCGCTCCTCAATAAAGATCTATCTATCAGACACACAGCCAAAAGGACGTGATCAGGAAGTAGGTAGGGACGTGCACACTGCACACTGCCCCCTCCTCCTTATTTACTTGAGCTAATGCTAATCCACCGCGTGGTCACATGACCATGAGCTTTTAGCTTGGCCTAGGTCACTGCCCTAGTGCCCTGGGGCACTCAACTGTCTGTCAAATTGACTGTTGACATCTACAACTTCTATTCCTACACCTCCGTTTCATGCTGCCCATCCTGCACCAAACTTCACTTATAAACCCTATATATTTGTTGACCAGCATCCCAGAGGTGATTACTAGGTTCGTTCCTTTTTTGCCTCCACACTCTTTGCTGAAAATAGGCGATCTACAAGCTCACAGTGCGTCGAAATGGGACGTGTTGTGAGCTTGTAGATCAGCTATTTTTGCTGGCAGAATAGGGACACCATGTTTCAATGATTTGGTTAAGGATGGTCGGGAGGTATAGTGGCTGTCTGGGAACAGGAAGATCGTCAGTTTGATCCCCGGCTCCTCCTAGCATGTATCGAAGTGTCCTTGAACAAGACAATGTTGATTCTATGTATTATTGTGTTATTTTATGCTATGTTGATATATTGAATATATAGGGCCGGAATGGAAACAGGTTCCCAGGACTTTTTTGTGTTATCCTTTTAGCCTAAATGTCTGACTGTACCTCGTGCTGTTACATTTCGGAATAATTCAATCAATCAATCAATCAATCAATCAATCAAAATGAACCCCGGCCCTAACTGCTTCCGATTTGTAGGCCGGCTCCTTGCATGGCGCTGTCGGTGTGTGAGTGTATGCACTTTGTAAAGGCCTTTGGATAAGGCGCTGGCGCTATAGAAATGTAGAAGACCAATTTAGCTTCAGCTTGCTCGTGTCAAAGGGTGTTATTAACAATTTCAAGACAATCTTGTCACTTGTTCTCGTTCTCTCTCTTTCTGTCTCGCTCATTCTTAACGAGTTCCTCTCTTCCCCTCTCCAGCGAGTTCAGTATAAGGGAGGGTGGCTTCCAGACAACTGAGACATGATAAGACTGTGTGGTGTTTTATCTCAGTGACACAAATAATTATAGAATAGCCTGGTTTTACTGACGCCCCATAGGAAGTTGTTCACTAGAAAGGTGCGTTACAGTAAAGGACTTAACCCATTCTGGGCGGGAACCCCTTTTGGTGTTTTAAACATTATGTTATAATTTAGCTATTGAAAAATAGCAGATCTACAAGCTCTGAACTTGTAGGTCTGCTATTTTTGAAAAATCGTTAAAATGTGCCTCAAGTCTTTCCGAAAATTGTCATGATTTAGAAAACGTTTTTTTTTATTTCGACGTCAGGCCTGAATGGGTTAACATCATTGAAAGTCGATGACGGTGTACTGGTTTGGTAATTGCTCCGACTGCAAATTGTATGTATAGACATCGCAAATACAGGCCAGAATGCAGATAGAGATGGATACACATGGCTGGGATTAATCATTTCCTCATATTTACACAATACCCCCCCCTCTCGGCAAGCCTGAATACACAAGAGCAAAATGCTGCTCCAAGTTGGCGCAGATGGTTCTAGCACCACAGTGAGCGTCATTCTGACCTGAGACAGTGTGTCACGTTACTGTAAAACATCCTCGCTAGGATCGCGAGGGAACTGCAGCTACAGTAGAACTACAGCTACAGTAGAACTACAGCTACAGTAGAACTGCAGCTACAGTAGAACTACAGCTACAGTAGAACTACAGCTACAGTAGAACTGCAGCTACAGTAGAACTACAGCTACAGTAGAACTACAGCTACAGTAGAACTACAGCTACAGTAGAACTACTCTCAGTCATGAATCACAATCATGGCATCTTAGTCCGGTTGACGAATGTCATACAACTAACTGCAGTTAATGATTTAATTGTGGTTTTGGCAGTCAAGATTGAAACATGTACATAAAACATATTTTTGGTTTGCCTTTTAGGCTTGGAGTACCATGGAGACAAAACTATAAAGCCTATTATTGAAATACACAAACAAATGACTGACAATGACTAGTACCAATAATTAAGGTACATACATGTCTTTAGTTAATCATTTTATACTTGTTTTTGCCATACTGTCAACCTGAGTCCTTTGACAAATGAAGAAATGGTTTGAAATAAGTAATACGTGTAGCACAATCAATAAAAGATAGCGAAACATTTTTTATTGTTTTACAATTAAGTAATTGTGGACCTTTGCAGTTAATTCAGACACCTTATTTGGTCAACTGTTGCACATTGCCCTTGTTTGCTCACGTTGTAACACGGTACAACTAACTATACAGTATGTGGGATAATGATAGGACTTCTTCTCTGCCTATGGTACATCAGAAATTCTCAACCTTTTTAATATATCAAGGATTAACCCCGATTAACCCCTTGTGGTGCGCGGGCGCCTTCTATGGGTTACGCGACATATAAAGGCTAATGGTGGTGCTATGGTTTTATTTTTAATACATTCACATATTATGCCAATATTTGGCAAGTATATGCAGAATATAGCCTAATATATGCTGCAAATATATGCCATATTCAGGTTAATATATGACGTGCATATAATGTGGATAAATAGGAAATGTCTGTCTCTATATAGCTTATGTAATTTATATTTCCATGTGGAGGGGGGGGGGGGGGGTGCGTCAGCTAGGTCAGGAGGTAACAGCCAGGGGGTGCATGGCCAAAAAGGATTGGGAACCGCTGATGTAGCGTATCCTTTAGACAGGGGCATTTAAGATTGCTAATGTTCAGAGGAGTCTTTAGACAGGGGCATTTATTAAGAATGCTAATGTTCAGAGGAGTCTTTAGACAGGGGCATTTAAGAATGCTAATGTTCAGAGGAGTCTTTAGACAGGGGCATTTAAGATTGCTAATGTTCAGAGGAGTCTTTAGACAGGGGCATTTATTAAGATTGCTAATGTTCAGACTGGAGTCTTTAGACAGGGGCATTTAATATTGCTAATGTTCAGAGGAGTCTTTAGACAGGGGCATTTATTAAGAATGCTAATGTTCAGAGGAGTCTTTAGACAGGGGCATTTAATATTGCTAATGTTCAGAGGAGTTTTTAGACAGGGGCATTTAATATTGCTAATGTTCAGAGGAGTCTTTAGACAGGGGCATTTAATATTGCTAATGTTCAGAGGAGTCTTTAGACAGGGGCATTTAACAATGCTAATGTTCAGAGGAGTCTTTAGACAGGGGCATTTAAGATTGCTAATGTTCAGAGGAGTCTTTAGACAGGGGCATTTAAGAATGCTAATGTTCAGAGGAGTCTTTAGACAGGGGCATTTAAGATGGCTAATGTTCAGAGGAGTCTTTAGACAGGGGCATTTAAGATTGCTAATGTTCAGAGGAGTCTTTAGACAGGGGCATTTAAGATTGCTAATGTTCAGAGGAGTCTTTAGACAGGGGCATTTAAGAATGCTAATGTTCAGAGGAGTCAAGACCAGTTCAGCGTCAAGGCAGCCAAGGTCAAAGGTCACAGACAGGCATATTATGAGGATTATGGCCTGGGTATTCTTTGCATTCCAGACAGTGGGTCGTTGGGTTCTCATGCTTCTTAAGGTCACTGTCCTGCCCCTTTTCTTTTTAACCTACACGTATAATACATTTTACACAGTAAATGTCTTATATGTTGCGTTCACTCTAGAGTCGAGACACATGCAAAGATGAAAAGATCACAGCATATTTCTGGCATTGTATATCTGTTGCTGACACAGTTGTTGAGGTCACCAAGCGTGAGTGCGTAGTGACGTGTGTCGGAGGCGCGGCGCGGCCTGCGGGGGAGAAAAAACAACAATCCAGCATATAGCTGTGTAGCTTTGCATCTCATTCTGGAAGTTGAACCCAGCTCAGCTTCAATTTGTAGCTTTGCATCTCATTCTGGAAGTTGAACCCAGCTCAGCTTCAATTTGTAGCTTTGCATCTCATTCTGGAAGTTGAACCCAGCTCAGCTTCAATTTGTAGCTTTGCATCTCATTCTGGAAGTTGAACCCAGCTCAGCTTCAATTTGTAGCTTTGCATCTCATTCTGGAAGTTGAACCCAGCTCAGCTTCAATTTGTAGCTTTGCATCTCATTCTGGAAGTTGAACCCAGTTCAGCTTCAATTTGTAGCTTTGCATCTCATTCTGGAAGTTGAACCCAGCTCAGCTTCAATTTGTAGCTTTGTATTTTTTGCAGCAGCTACACATGTTGCTGGCTTCATTGAAAATGAATGGTAGACTGTATCTTTGGTGTGTACGCAGCATTATGTGTGAATTACTCCATTTGTAAGTGTAAGTGTTTAATGTCATCTAATAGAGACTTGAAGGGCTGTATTTTGCGTGTCTTAAGTACCAGGTCTTATTACTTAACTTAAGACCTGGAGGCGTGATCAATGCCATTTGGCTATTCTGACTGGCCAAAGAGCATTGACCACGCCTCCAGGTCTTAAGTTAAGTAATAAGACCTGGTACTTAAGACACGCAAAATACAGCCCTTGGGGTCCATTAAGTCAGGGGTTCTCAACGTTTTTGGCTGAGGACCCCCGGAAATGCTTTGGCCATGTCTCTGGGGACAGTTTTCTCTGGTCTACTTTTTTTTTATCCCACGATTTTGTAACCCATTTTTCACCCCTGTGTCAATTATCTAATGTGATCCTGGGCTCTACACACCCTTCGCCAGCCTAGTCCCCATATATGGGGGACATGGGGAGAGCAACGGACTTGAACTCATGCTTCCTTCATGCCTGAGTGTCCAAGTTGCTCCTTTACACCTGACAGGGGGGAGTTTCCCTGGTTGGACGTAGCGCGTGGAAGGAACACGTTATTCCAACCAGTTGCTTTCCCCTCCATCAGGCGCCCCGGCTGGCCAGGGGGAGGCAGTTTAGAGACCAGGATTACTGCATGTTTTTTGTGAGGGTACCTACCCTAGGGGACACGGGGAGAACATGCAAACTCCACACAGAAAGGCCCTTTCGCCAACCCCGCCTCGGGTATGGACACTGATGACGCGGAGGAGGAAACCGCCAGCACCCACAGCACCCACCGTGCCCCCACCTCTGGTCTACTTTGAGGCAGGATTCCAGAGAAGAAGGGAACATATAACCTCATGATCAGCTCTGTAGCAGTGGCCAGCAAACTGTGTTCTTCTGGATCGGACTAGTGAAGAAACACGGGGAAGGTTGCCATATATTAGAGAAGTCGATGGGTGCGCTCTCATTAGAAGGCGGGTGTAAGTGCCATCCAGCCGTTTCTCTAATTTCTTTGAAAGTGTCCATGTCTCGGAGCCATAGAGTAGAATCGGCTCGACGATTATACAGGATCGAGACATGACTGGCTGCCTCACTCACAGATTAATCATATGTGCTGCAGCCTGGCAAGAGACAGGGAAAGATTCATGAAGTCGACAGCCTAAATCACTCAAAGCCGGATGATTTGGGGACATGAGATAGTATGTTTAATGTATCTATCTTTACCCACATACCGTTGGCAAGAACGTAAATATTTCTGTGTGTGTGTGTGTGTGTGTGTGTGTGTGTGTGTGTGTGTGTGTGTGTGTGTGCGTGTGCGTGTGCGCGCGCGTGTGTACAGTAGTGTAATTTTAATGAGGTCACCAATGCTCTTTTGTCTGTGTAAAATAAACAAAGCATAACGTCTGTCAAAGATTACTGTAAGGAGAACTTGATTAAAGATTATGATGAGCTAGGGGGAAAAAGGAGGCTTTGTCTATTACTCTTTTATTACAGTCGCCTTTAATCTGTTGTTTGATCCAAATAGGCAGTGGAGATTAATGACCAAGAAGAACAAATCCTGTCTTTGTGCAAGACAAACACAAAGTCAGCCAGTGACTCATTGGGGGAGCAGACGTTAGTCTGTCAGACCGACAGTCCGACACACGTGGCCGGTTAAGACTCACCTGTGGCTCCGACATGTGTGGCCGGTTAAGACACATTAGTGGCTCCGACATGCGTGGCCGGTTAAGACTCACCTGTGGCTCCGACATGTGTGGCCGGTTAAGACACATTAGTGGCTCCGACATGCGTGGCCGGTTAAGACTCACCTGTGGCTCCGACATGTGTGGCCGGTTAAGACACATTAGTGGCTCCGACATGCATGGCCGGTTAAGGCACATTCGTGGCCGGTTAACACTCAACTGTGGCTTCCACCTGCGCTTAGGTTAGGGTTTGGGGTGGGACATCGGACCATAGTAGTGTCGGACTGTCAGACCAAAGATATGCACCCGACTCACTGTAGTTTTGTTTTGTTAAGTTATTGATGACGTTCATCATCATCAATCATAATCATCTGAGAGGCAGTCGTAGCTTATTGGGCAGAGAAGCCGTTGTAATCGTCGTAGCCGAAGGTAATCAGAAGGCCCACCCCCCCATGTCCATCTTAGCAGCCATCAGCGTGGTGAAGCTGAAGCTGAAGTTCCTTTGTGGGATTGACAAAAATCTCCCCTACCCTAGAGCGTGTACAAACTTAGATCATTGGTTCGCTGCATAGATGGCTGAATTTAGTTTCAGGTTGTAAATACTGTAGCCAGGCCTATACGTTATTTTAGTTGAGTGCGACGTCACACAACACTTTGTCACCAAGGTATAAATCTGACTTAATTCAAAGTTCATGTTTAATTGTGGAATTCTTTCCCTATACAGTACTATCATGATACTGTTAGTTCATGACTGCCTCTGTAATATGCTCTCAGAAACACTCTTCATGATACCTTTTATACAGTAGTAATGAAATATGCATGTAAGGGGAACACAGTTCTGTCAATGGAACAAATAGGTGTATGAGTATGGTATGAATGTGTGTGTGTGTGTGTGTGTGTGTGTGTGTGTGTGTGCTCATGCATGTGTCTTGCTGTGTCTGTGTACGCATGTTCAAAATGCCTCCACGTATTATTGGACATACAGTATGTGGTCAAATGTCATTTGTATAGTGAATGGAATAGTGTAACATTTCATAGCAATGTGACTCAGTCATATTTAACACATGCCATTCTGTAAGCCCAACCTTAGGCAAGGTTTAGTATTTAATTAGACTGTATTGATATAAGCACTAGTATGCGTGCAACCATTACATGTGTGCAGACTTGGTACTGTGACTGCATCGACATCCCATATCCTGCTGCTAATAAACGGCTTACATTTTGGGAAGAGTGATTCATCGGCTTCATCAGACCTTGCTTAAGCCAATAGTCAATGACCTTGTGCGATTTCTGATTGAGTGACCAATCTCAACTCTCTAAGGAGAAAGGTGGACCTACGGCATGGCCATCTGTCCAGACCATGGGGCGACTACAGATTCCCTAGCTCATGGCAAAAATGCTAATAAACATGGTTGGTCAGTCTCACAAGATTTCACTCCTCTCCGTGTTCAAAGGAATGTGAGGATACCAGTCTGCTGGTTGACATCATCTCCACTACTACTCTTCTTCATCTTCATGAACACCGTCCCATGCCTGCCCTTAGAGGCATTCAGCCATGTGAGTTCATCACATGTGCTGTTCAATTTATGCACAGAGAGATGAAGAGAGCGAGCAGGGAGATAGTGGAAGAGGGACAGAGACAAAGAAAGGGAAGCAGAGAGATATAGATGGATAACGGAGTGAGAGGGAGAGATATTGGAGTGAGAGGGAGAACTATGGAGCAAAAACAATAGTGCAACATCATCGGTTGTTTACCCTCGCTGCATTTTACAGTGCTCTTCTTCAGGTATTTGTTGTTCTCACGTGACACGTGCACTCTTATCTCTAGCCTTGCTTTGTGTATACTAGCACAGGTCATGAAATGGTGTCTGTAGGGAATTGTGCATTAATATACTGTACATGGATAGGATAACACTGGAGGGTTTGTTTAGTGTCCTTTATTCTGCCGTTACTGTTAGTTACGGAAGAGACCCGGAGTCTGCTTTGCATTGTAAAACATTGTAAAGGATTATTTGACCTGCATGCAAATAAAAACAAAATATCTATGTAAGTCCATATACGAATGAATGCACCACAGAAAAGAATGATCCCTATTCAATACTAAACAAAAACATTAAATGACAAAGCATTATATGGCCTAGTTGCATTGCAAGGGCCCTTTTAGATCAGATCCAATTTTGTGCCCAGCATATAATTAATGTTTAATAGAAAGGTTCTATTATTTTTTATCTGTAGGCATATTGTGAGAAGTACAGTGAGCCTAACGGAGAACAGTGCAGGTTATATCTGCATGCAGCAGAGTCCACTCCATAATGATCTTGTTTTAAGGAAAGGTGTGTGTGTCAGTATGCACGGTTACTGAGCAGCCTGGCTTCACCAGGTTTAACCATGTCCCAAATCAGTGTTCAATGTTTGTGCATCGTGTTACTTTAACTCTGCGGGTATACAAATGGACAGTTTGCTGGCTGCGGCTGCAGCTCTGATTATTGGATACCTGACAAGTCAATGCATTCAATAAGCAGAGAGTGATATCTCACTCTGGGATGACTGAGCTCCCATAGAATCTAGCCTAACATGAGGTCAGGGGGGTCTTTTTTCAGACTGACCATTTTTGCAGCACATCACACTGACACACATTGATACTTTTCTTTTTTGTCAAATAGGTTTTTATTGAGAACAGATTATAAATCGTTACACAAACATTATGATATTATGAATTACATTTTTCTTTTATAGAAAACAAAAAAAAGAAAGAAAACCCTCGACATTGATACTTAACATGAATAATTATATAGTGATTTATAAGACAGCATCTCAGTGGATGTGGGGGATGGGTCGTTGTGGGCTTGAGTCTTTCTTCAGGGTCCATGCCCGGCTTATCCAGATTATCCTTGGACCACTGCCGTATAATCACTCAGAGATGCTACAGCATACATCTCCATATTACTGTTGATTCCTTTGTCGTCCCTCTGACGTGTGGTAGAGATGCCTCCGATAAGAACTATTGATTTGACAGTTGCTTCTGCCCTCCTGCAATTTACCCCTTTTATCCCTGTCGGTGTATAAGTTGGTCTGCCTGTGTT
Source organism: Electrona antarctica (assembly GCF_951216825.1). Taxonomy (NCBI): domain Eukaryota; kingdom Metazoa; phylum Chordata; class Actinopteri; order Myctophiformes; family Myctophidae; genus Electrona; species Electrona antarctica. The sequence continues at coordinate 31,938,577 of NC_136795.1, forward strand.
CGGCTACTCACACGTAGCAGTATGCCAGCACGGCATCATGGCATTTGGATCATGCCTGAGTCTTGGTTGGAAGGGCTTTTCAATCTGTAAGGGCACTGTGCGAAGACCATTTGGCTGTTAGCGGGGGCTAGCCCGGCCGGGCCCTCGGGAGAATCCCATGCTTGGTTTCCAAATGCATTGCTATAGCACATTCCCTCAAGCACGTTCACGGTATCAGATGATTACACGGCCTAGACTTAGTTCAAAGCATGTTTGAATTAAAATTCGGAAACTTGCGATCAATAATGTCACACGCGCTTCCCTGCAAGAGACATCTCCTTGTAGTATTTCTGTTGGTCCTATGATATTTGACATACCTTTGGCTAGCCTGACAGAGCCGAAGCAGGGTATTTTTCTTTTCTTTCTTTTTTACGGGCAGACTATGGCAACAAACTCACAATAGAGCCTTTGATAGGATAAATGTGTTGATGCTGGAGTCAGTGGCATTTTGTATGTCCAAAGAATTTGCTTTACACACACACACACACACACACACACACACACACACACACACACACACACACACACACACACACACACACACACACACACACACACACACACACACACACACACAGAACTGTTAGTAAGGCGACCAACTGACAGGGTCACAAGGACTCGGCTACATCTGTGTATTATGGACGTCAGTGCCTAATATTTGTGCTCCATCGTATGAAGGTGCCACGTGGCTAAAATAGAGCTCTGATCTACAGTACAAGCTCACAACGTGCTGCCCGCATCCATGGTAATCATCATAAAAAGTACCAGTAAGACGTCCTGAGGGCGAGAAGCGAGGTCGCGCTAAGGGTGAGGTCGTGCTGAAACTACAGGTCTGGGAATGCCAATATGGACCTTTTTTTTTTAAATTTACGTTTTCGTGCCGGGTATGGGAATTAGTAAGGCCAGGCGGGGCCTTGGGCCAGCCCAGTTAGGGGAACCCGTCCCTAATTGGGTCCCAATTAGGACCCAGGTAGGGTCGGGCCTTAATTAAACAACGGTAAACGACATTAAACTCACTTTGCCACTTGATTTGCCACTCACTTTATGCATGCACATACCCTCTATTGCTCAGCGAACACGCATCTGGAGGCCCTGAGAGCTCTGGTAATCCATCGCGTGTTACAGGGGAGATGTCTCTGGTCCTGTCATCACTCTGGAGTAAAGAGCTCTATATGCTAAGAAGGCCAGTGAGATTGTGTGGGGCGGAGCTGACCTTTACTGAGAGAACTGAGCTCACCGTGCAGGGAGGGGAGATAGGGGTAAGAGGAGTTGTTTGTGTGTGCGTGCGCGGGTGTGTATATGTATTAGGAGGAGGAGTGCAGTCAGTGCACTGCAGGAGTTCTGGCGACCGACTGGGGTGCATATTTTGTGCAAGAAACTGCAGCTATCTGACCTCTGACACATGACAAGCCGGAAAGGTCAAAGGTCGTGGCTTTCTGAAGCTGCCTGCTCTGACGTTTACAGGGTTGTTGATGGAACTAGCTGGGCCAGGGGGCTTCAGCCTGCTGGGGGGAGGGAGAGGAAGTCAGGAAGCCACAAGCTAGGGTGTGGATACCTGAAGCCAGAAATAAAGTGTTGAATGTAACGGAATTAATCATCGGCAACATCAGGTCTATTATTCCACTTTATGATGTTCAAGTTCTAGTAAAAGATGAGATGCTTTTTGTTGCCGCCGGTCACTGGTGTCACAGTCACACCAAGCTGAATCAGAATGTGATAATGCACTGTATTTAAGGCACACTGCAAGCCATTCAGGAATTCCTGCCAAAGCCAGTCAAAAGTAGAGGTCACAGTTCAGATGCAGTCCCCAGGTGAGATTAATTATTATGTCTGCGTGACGATGGAAGACAGGAATAGGAATCCATTAATCATCATATAGAAGTGGCTATATAGAAGTGTCTATTTGTACGTCTTTAAATGTTTCGATGAATTGAACAAGGTGGACCCTCTTGTAAACAAGTGTAATGCTTTATTGGGTCGTCCACTCACAGTTAACAGTCTTTGTATTGAGTTTGTGCTTGAAATGTACTGTCATTCTGCAAAATGTTAATAAATATTTCAATCAATCAATAAGGAAGCAAAATGTGTCATTTTAACTTTAGGTGGCTTGTTTCAGGTTAACCTTCTGCAATTTGCATGCATGCGAAAACTGATTAAATTAGTATACTTGGTTTATTGCATAATTGCTAAGACTAGTTCTAGAAAACCAAGTTACCTCAATTTTCCTTTCAGCTAGCGCAAGACATTGATTTGTCTATTTATTAGATCCCTTTGATTCTTGATTTTCTTGATTCTTCTTATTACCATATGGTTTATCGGACAGAGAGAGTCATATATTCACTGTTATTAGTGCCACGAACCCTAACGTCTCTATTCTGGGCATAATAGTCAAACATTCTGCAAAAATTAGGTGAACATTTGGCAAAAATAGGGGAACATTTCAGATCAGATCTACAAGCTCACAACGTGTCACAATGCAGCGCATTTTGAGCTTGTAGGCTACTTTAACTATTTGACATACGACAAATGTAGGGATATTAAAAAATGGATGGAGGGGAAAGGAACTGGTTGGAATAACGTGTTCCTTCCACGCGCTACGTCCAACCAGGGAAACTCCCCCCTGTCAGGTGTAAAGGAGCAACTTGGACACTCAGGCATGAAGGAAGCATGAGTTCAAGTTCGTTGCTCTCCCCATGTCCCCCATATATGGGGACTAGGTTGGCGGAGGGTAGAGCCCAGGATCAGCCCAGGATCAGGATCTAATCAGGATTAGATAATTGACACAGGGGTGAAAAATGGGTTACAAAATCGTGGGATAAAAAAACAACAACAGGTCTTTTTATCGTCTACTCAGGCTTATGTGAACACCCCAGACAGTTTTTAAGTTGCTTGATTCAGTAATTAGATATTTGATATTAATTTTAGCTGCCACACCCCCTTCCTATACGAACCCATTATAACTTCAAACTCCATTTTAACTATGATAGATTCATCGAAAACACCCAACCTTTTTTCTGGTGACTGATATTGTCCTTCTAATACTTGAGAGGCCGTGGTTTTTCGTTTACGGTTGTCATTTATTTTTAATAATTCCTTTTCCAAAAAAAAAAAAAGAAATATGAAAAATGAAAACGGTAAATGAAAAACCACGGCCCCTCATGTATTAGGAGGGCAGTATCAGTCACCAGAAAAAAGGTTGGGTATTTTCGATGAATCTATCGTGGTTAAAATGGAGTTTGAAGTTACAATGGGTTTGTATAGGAAGGGGCGGGGCAGATACTATGAATATCAAGATATGGATATGGGATATCAAGATATGGAGGAAACTTGTTTACATTAGTCTGTCCCTGAGTGTGTGGCAGGCCATCAGTTCACCTCTCACTAATATTATCTTTATCATCTATTGACAAGTCCTGCAATGCTTCATGTCAGCCTGTGGATCAGTAGGAACGGTTGGGGTTTGTCTCGAGTCGAAACCATACAGACACTGTAGAGTGCAAAATATATATTTTTTATTGGCTGCCCCACAGGGCAAGGAGAGTGTATTTCATTTTATGCTCTGCCTCTTGCCCTCTACACCACTTGGCTCAGTCCTTAGAGTCATCGTCCAACCCCTTGACTGACAGCGACTTTCCAGTGCTAGCTACCGGCACACAGAATGGATTTGTTAAGAGTAAGAGGCTTGCTATGTTTGATTTGTACATGTCCTGAATGACAGGATAAATATCAGCATTTATCCCCTGTTGTTGTTCCACTTGTGCAAAGTGACTTGACAACCTCTGAGAGGCAGGGTTGATGAAAGTTGAAAGTCTAATGTATGTAGAAGTACACCCTCCCAAATCTGGTTACCCAAAACCTTCATGAAGTGACCATGAGCTCAATCATCACGCTATTATGGCATATTTAATCACAGTGGTATATGGTCTCGTTTGATATTGATTTGTGAATAGTGACACTCGCCAACGTTTATGGACATTGGCATCTTGTTCCTGTGCTCCTGAGGCTGTGGATACGGTAAACTCATGGGCCACATTTATATAGCTTTTCTAGTCTTTCAACCGCTAACCACTGTGTGTGTGTGTGTGTGTGTGTGTGTGTGTGTGTGTGTGTGTGTGTGTGTGTGTGTGTGTGTGTGTGTGTGTGTGTGTGTGTATATATATATATATATATATATATATATATATATATATATATATATATACATTAATTTAGTATTTTGCCATACCATTTATTTTGTGCACATTTGTGCAACAAAATTGATAGACACTTAGCCACCCGGCTTTGGGCGGTGCCGTGTCATAATAGTCTGACAACGACGCATTATTCATTACTAACCCTTTCCCTAACCCTAACCGCAGGCAAAGCCACGTCCTCTGAGTAATAATAATAATAGGATGTCAGAATTATGGACAGTACCCCCTTTGGACCTGCTTTGTTACTGCTTTTGATCTAGCATCTGCTCGCTGTATTAAAACATAACCGGTCAAAATGTTGATCAACTCTGATGCGGAAAAGCAGTTTGCTCAAGCATGTTGCTGGGAAAGATTTACGATGATGTGTTACTTTGTTGTTGTTACTTAGGGACTTCTACATTGCCTGAGCAATTTCCCAAGGTCTCCTGGCCTTTTATGAACTGTTGTTCCCCTGTCCCACTTGCAAAGGTTACATGACTACAGTACTATTCTTTAAGATTAGCCTAGAAATGGTAAAATACCTATATTAAATCCAAAATAGATTTCCCCCTCTGCCTCAGGTCTAGACAGTAACCCCCGAAAAATGCAGTCTTAGTATTGTGTAAACCTACAGGGTTATAGGGGTCAGACCTCCTGTTTTGCACGACCACAGGGAAATGTAAACAACCCCCTCCGTCCCGCACTACTCTGTTTTCCGGCATCTCCTCAGTACAGCTCCTTTACGCCGGTATTATTTGGATCCCCTGTACCCCCCTAAGGGGCCAAAATGACAGGGGTCTGTGTATGAGGCCCGGGGGGGACATTCGGCTAATCTCATGTTGGATAGAATCAAAGCTGGGGTCTAAATAATAGCATATTATTTTGTATTGATATCATGGCTGTGTTGTTGTACAGTGACTGTATAAATTACTGCTGTATACTTTATTGTAGTCAGTTTACTTACATTCAGCTTCTTGGCAGATCATCTATCTGCTGTAGAAACTGTAGAATCATGGATCAGGGGTGGCCCCTAGCCACCTCTGACCCCACACACATTACTTTTTTTCAGAATTCAAAGTTATATGGCACCATATAACCTTGTCTTTGGACACTGTGCATGGTAAAAATGTTAAAAGTAAATAAAAAAATGTATTTATTTAATTAAAGTGTGCAAATATTAACAAACTACGCTTACGCTCTCAGATTTAATGTTACTTAGTTACAAATCAGTAGGTTGCTCATGTCGGCACCAATCCCCGAGTTTCAAATCTTTCTATTATCTGTTCATTTAGTGTATGTACTATGTACTAAGTATTTGATGTCATATGTATGTAGAAGTAGCGTGTTCTTTGCACCTGTGTTTGGTATTTTGGGGACTCTCTGTGTGCCGGAAGAGAGATGCAGTAGGTTCTGTGTGGCACATCACCAGATATCATGGAACCATTTCTTAAAGGTATATTCAGTGATTTGACTTAATTCAAATATCACTTATTTTTTCTTTTTTTCTGGATAATCCTCCCTACTATAGAGTGTGCTGACCATATAAGGAGTTCCTCCCTGTCCCCAGTGAGCCCATGGGGTCAACAAAACCCTAGTTTCAGTTTTGGTGGCGGGTGGCAAAACCTTCATCCAATCAGGATGAGAGGGGCCTTCCTCCAATCATGATCGAGTGGGCGGGCCTTGGTGCACATGCTGTTGGCCTGTTGCACTTCCCCTCCCTGTAGAACATTTTGTTACCGGGGTGGACTGGGTGGTTTTCCAAATCACCCAAATCACTGAATGCTCCTTTAATTGCTTATGTACTGTTTTGAAAACTGATACAGTAGCCATGTACTGTACAGTACATGGACTCACAGACACAAACATGGACTACTGCGTGGAACACAACATGGGCTTATTGTCTGCTATATAATATGTCCATGCAGACCCAAGCGGACCCCTGAGGAGATAATAATGTCCGTCTACGTAGGAGGTCTGTGTAGCAGTCGTTTTGCAGTCCCTGTAGTTTATAGAGCACCGAAGTCTGACGTCATCGGTAGAGGGCGCAAATCCACAGGTTTGTGTACTTTTTATTTGTATTGTAATCCCCATAGGGGGATTTTAGATCGCCTCATATAAGAACTGTGTTTGAAAAATAAACATGTCACCCCGGCCGTTTCACTCATATGGATATGAAGAATCAACTGACTGAGAGAAAACGCTATTGTTACTGCTACTGAATTAGTTACATTTTCGCTAGAAACAGCCTGTATGTATGAGTGACTGACTGTTGCAAACGATACAGAGACACCTCCCCGACAATAACGCAGAGACAGCAGTGTTCGCCTCTGCTGTATGTACGCTTGTACAGTATGTATGTCTATCCTCTCAAAAGAAGACCAATTCCAGCTGAAGCTGCTACATACATGAACATAATCACCATGGACATTAACCAATGCTGCATGAACAGGAACTGTCTGGTGAAGTGACAGAGAAACTTGAGTCGTGCACAGGGAGCAATGCCATGATTGCCACCCCAATTCTAACTTCATAGTGCGGCTTTGCCATTGATTGAAAACCACATTGTGATTTGTGACTTTTTTTCAAACTGCAGACAAACTGTATAGTAACTTACTAATATCAATTAGAGTGGGATCAATTCACTTTGTCAGTTTGCCGGTCTAGAGGGAATCAGCGGATACAGTCTGTGTTCGTGACATGTATGTGGCTGGAAATGACCAGACCCCGGATATAGTTTGGACAGGCTAACTTTAGTTTTTTTCAACCAAGGTTCATGTTTTAGGTTGTTATTAGAGAAACTAAAAGGTGAGTGTTCATTTTCTTTCATTTGCTGCTTTCTTTCGTTTTGGGGATTTTAGCAGTTTTTGACAGGGGGGCGGGGGCATTCGAGCATGGGGCTAAATATGTATTTTTTTACAAAATATTATGTCGATTTATTTTTTTATTATTTACTATAGTCCTAATAAACCCCAAGAAATTACATCTGGCCACAAAAGATCACAGGATCGATTTGAATGTGACAAACTGACATTGAGCCTATACACACAGTATAAGCCTTCCCCCAGTAGGCTACCTTCACATTCAGTAGATCCTGTGATCTTCTGTGGCCAGATGTAATTTCCTGGGGTTTATTAGGACTATAGTAAATAATACAAAAATAAATCACCATAACATTTTGTAAAAACATACATATTTAGCCCCATGCTCGAATGCCCCCGCCCCCCTGTCAAAAAGAGCTAAAATCCCTAAAACAAAAGAAAGCAGCAAATGAAAAAATTAACACTCATCTTTTACTTTCTCTAATAACAACCTAAAACATGAACCTTGGTTGAAAAAAACTAAAGTTGTCCTTTAAACTGGTATCGCAAGGTACAACATGGTATCGATAGCTAAAGATCGGACAGATCAGGCCACGCCATAATTAGAAGCTATAAACTTGTTTCTTTCATTTACTATAATAACCTCTCCCCTGAAATTATTTTTCTTAGGGGTTTCAAGTGATTGTAATAACAAACCTAACCTTTTTCCCCCCCGATAATATGTAACATTCAAGTTGTTTTTGAAATACCGGTAATACCTGCACTGACTGCACCCACTGAGAACTGCACTTAGGTGAGGGGTATGAGCAGTGCTGTAAAGTAATTAAGTACATTTACTTAAGTGCTGTACTTAAGTACAATGTTGACATTGTTGAGGTATTTGTACTTAAAAGTATGTCCAATTTCCAATACTTTTAATTCTACTCCACTTCCACTACATCTCAGATCTAGTTACTAGTTATTTTGTAGATTTTGATTATTATTACAAAACATACATCAACTACTTCAGCCATTTTGGCCATTTGAAAATAGCGGATCTACGAGCTCACAATGCGTCGCGATGCAACACATTGTGAGCTTGTAGATCTGTTATTTTCAAAAGATTGTTATACGTTTGAAAACTTGAAAGGGGACATTCTGCATATTGAGTAGGAACTTTTGGTACATTTTCATGTCAATACTTTTGTACTTTTACTCAAATATATTTTGAATTCCGGACTTTTACTTGTACCAATAGTATTGGTACTTTTACTTAAAAAAGGTGAGTACTTTATCCACCACTCACTGGGTATGAGGGAGGTGCGGTGGTCAGGCAGGCACTAATTTGGCCTTGTGATATGGGGCCTCTCTTGCCTTTAAAAAACTACTGGGGACAACGGGGCCTCTGTGGCTGGGCCTGATGCTGAACAATGGCCCCAGTGCATATTATTAGGTCTGCTCCACTAGCTCAGACAAAGGATTTGAGTCCAATTTGAGATGGCGGAGGCCTTCCCTAAATGTTATTTTTTGGGGATTAGATTTCATTTAATTCTGAGTTACATTGTCCAAAATGTGTGGATAGCGGTCATAGGATTGTGATGATGATGCCGCCAAAGACAGAGCGACACACATACAGTCAGTGTACAAGATGAAATGACAAAACAGTTGTTGGAGCTTAACACTGTGATGCAAGCAAATGTCTGTCCTGGTTTGACAGATTAGAATGAAATGCTGACAGACCTGGTGGATGCGTTTAGTTGATCAAGGCCGTACTACAGGATCCATGCTCCTGTCTCTAGGTCTGTCTGTCGCCTGCTCATTGATTCAAATGCATGCTCTACTGTATGTAGGTTAAGCTTCTTGGGAGATTATTTTAGAAATTGTTTGTCCATTCCCTCGATGAGTCTAAAGCCGTCTAGTCTCTGCATGTTGACATCACCAGATTTGCTATTCAGATGGAGCAGCTTCCGTTGTTATGCACCTTGTAGCACACCAAAACCAATGGCACAAAGGTGACTCAAGGTAAAAAGCACAACATTTTAAAGGCACCTGAACTAAAAGGATTTAGATCACGTGCATGTTGGTGACGTGTTACTACTAGTTTACTTTAGTTTACCTAAACTTAGTTGACCAAAACTAAAGTAGAAGCAACCTCGCCCTGTTGATCTGACCTCATCAAACCCTGTACAGAATTCATTCCATATGTTGATCTGACCCCCCCATGCCAAAGCGCCAGCGCTCGCCCAGCAGTCTGCCGTCACCCAGGTGGCATCTCCATATATGAAGATCACAACACTGACCTCATCTAACCCTGAATAACCATACATGGAGAAGACTGAATCATCACCTAGATCTGCGGAGCCGGCCAGCAACTCTACGTCTGACCTCAAACCTCGCTCAAACCCTTTGATCTCCATATACAGTATGGAGCTGACCTGTTCTGACATTCCATATGTTGATCCTTCCACGCCTTCCATATATGGCCAGTACAGAATTCATTCCATATGTTGATCTGACCCCCCCATGCCAAAGATCTGACCCCCCATGCCAAAGATCTGACCCCCCATGCCAAAGATCTGACCCCCCATGCCAAAGATCTGACCCCCCATGCCAAAGATCTGACCCCCCATGCCAAAGAAGAATTAATTCCATATGTTGATCTGACCCCCCATGCCAAAGTGATCTGACCCCCCATGCCAAAGGGATCTGACCCCCCATGCCAAAGCGCCAGCGCTCGCCCAGCAGACTACCTACCGCCTGCCGTCACCCAGGCGGATGTGTGCACGCGACCTCGCCCTTTAGGACGAGGCTTCTCGCCCTCAGGGCATCTTACTGGTCATTATTATTATTATATTTTATTTCTTAATTATTCTTTTACAAGCAATCTAACATTATCGTCCATATACATACATATAGGTCTGATATTAACTAGACTGTTGGACAGCGTTGAGTTGAGTCAGGCTGCAGGGCCCTGTCCTTCAGTCCATCTGCCTAGTGGTTGCAGAGTTGAGTCAGGCTGCAGGGCCCTGCTCCAACTGTCTATGGATCCTTCAGTCCATCTGCCTAGTGGTTGCAGAGTTTAGTCAGGCTGCAGGGCCCTGCAGCCTTCAGTCCATCTGCCTAGTGGTTGCAGAGTTGAGTCAGGCTGCAGGGCCCTGTCCTTCAGTCCATCTGCCTAGTGGTTGCAGAGTTGAGTCAGGCTGCAGGGCCCTGCTCCAACTGTCTATGGATCAGAGTTGAGTCAGGCTGCAGGGCCCTACTCCAACTGTCTATGAGTCAGGCTGCAGGGCCCTGCTCCAACTGTCCTAGTGGTTGCAGAGTTGAGTCAGGCTGCAGGGCCCTGCTCCAACTGTCTATGAGTCAGGCTGCAGGGCCCTGCTCCAACTGTCCTAGTGGGTGCAGAGTTGAGTCAGGCTGCAGGGCCCTGCTCCAACTGTCCTAGTGGGTGCAGAGTTGAGTCAGGCTGCAGGGCCCTGCTCCAACTGTCCTAGTGGGTGCAGAGTTGAGTCAGGCTGCAGGGCCCTGCTCCAACTGTCCTAGTGGGTGCAGAGTTGAGTCAGGCTGCAGGGCCCTGCTCCAACTGTCCTAGTGGTTGCAGAGTTGAGTCAGGCTGCAGGGCCCTGCTCCAACTGTCCTAGTGGGTGCAGAGTTGAGTCAGGCTGCAGGGCCCTGCTCCAACTGTCCTAGTGGGTGCAGAGTTGAGTCAGGCTGCAGGGCCCTGCTCCAACTGTCCTAGTGGGTGCAGAGTTGAGTCAGGCTGCAGGGCCCTGCTCCAACTGTCCTAGTGGTTGCAGAGTTGAGTCAGGCTGCAGGGCCCTGCTCCAACTGTCCTAGTGGTTGCAGAGTTGAGTCAGGCTGCAGGGCCCTGCTCCAACTGTCCTAGTGGGTGCAGAGTTGAGTCAGGCAGCAGGGCCCTGCTCCAACTGTCCTAGTGGGTGCAGAGTTGAGTCAGGCTGCAGGGCCCTGCTCCAACTGTCCTAGTGGGTGCAGAGTTGAGTCAGGCTGCAGGGCCCTGCTCCAACTGTCCTAGTGGGTGCAGAGTTGAGTCAGGCTGCAGGGCCCTGCTCCAACTGTCTATGAGTCAGGCTGCAGGGCCCTGCTCCAACTGTCTATGGATCCTCGCCAAGTAAACAAACTGGCGTTCCTGTGCCGCTGACTTGAGCCTCGGCCCATGTCCACATTTAACTCTCCCTCGGGCCTCAGAGATTATCTAATAACTCTACTCTACTCTACTACTACTATTTTGCCATGCTCCAACACTAATGCATGGATCATTCATAGTACATACATACATGCATGCATTCCGTATATTTGCCAGCACACAAATGCCGTCGCTGTAATGCACTGTGCCATACATGCATAAACGGTGGGAAAAAAGGAATGATTGGCCACATTCCTTATTTTGAAGAAAAAGAGAAAACCTTGGCTCCTGCATGGTTCTTTAAGACAGTTTGACCACATAATCCCTTTAGAAAAAATAGTCGATCTACAAGCCTACAATTTGTCATCCTTACGTTTGACTTGATGCTTTCACGTCTTTGCTTCGTCCTAACGGAGGTTGAAATGAGGACAGGATCTAAGGGGACCATGAGAAGAGAGTGATGACTAAGCAGGCAACCGTTTGTGGCCTAGAGGGGAGCGATTTCTCTTCCCCTCAATGCACAAGTGCAACTGAGATTTTAAGGTTCATTGGAACTTGGTGGCGCAAGCCTGTTACATGAAATGTCATTCCAGGTGAAACATACCTTGACATGACATGACCCAGGCTGTCAAAATGTTTGTGTGACAAATTATAAATCAGTCATCATTATCATCTCAAATGTGGTATGAAGTGTGTGTGTGTGTGTGTGTGTGTGTGTGTGTGTGTGTGTGTGTGTGTGTGTGTGTGTGTGTGTGTGTGTGTGTGTGTGTGTGTGTGTGTGTGTGTGTGTGTGTGTGTGTGTGTGTGTTCAATATTTAGTGTTGAACAGATGATGTTATTGTTTCATACAGTAAGCTGAACAAAAGGCTTATTTGACAATCTCGGCATATTCCTTCAAGCCAGCATGGCGTTATTCTTTTTTAAATATAGCTATTTGTGACAGGTTCCTTAGTAAAAGAAACAGATTGCTGCTAAGAACAGTGCACCTAGTGGCCCAGGCGCATGCTACATATACAGTAGGCTCTGGCCTGACAGCGCGTCACGTGTTCGAGTCCTGTTCATCATGACCTTTGCTGCATGTCTCTCCCCTTCTCTCCCTCCCACTTTCCTGTCTATCTTTTTTCTATTTTTTTATGTTTTTTTTTGTGGCTTTCGCCTTTATTATTATTTTTTTTATGGAGGGACAGACAGTAGGCTGACAGGAAATGGGGAGAGAGATGGGGGGGGAAGACATGCAGTAAAGGCCGTCTGGATCGGGAGTCGAACCCGCGGCACACTGCCAGACTGGATTACCAGCCAAGGTGCCTGGACCACTGAGCCATGGCCCAGGCCTTTCCTGTCTATCTTCACTAATAATCAATAAAGGCAAAAAGCCAAAAACAAATCTTAAAAAAAGAACAGTGAAACGAATTGACTACTCTTGCTTAATTCATAGTCTGTTGTGTGACAGTGTTGCACTCTGGAAATTGCCGCTTGTGGATCAAGCTATTTTTGGTGGGCAACATCGTCACACAACAAACAAAGCATAAATCAGGCTATCTGAGTTCATGGATAAGCTGAAAAATCGGTGCACATTTTTAGCAGCACTTTTATAGTCTTTAATGCATCATTCGTTCAGAGAGACCTTTTATTTAATATGCCAGAAATGCATGGTTTACAATTACAATGTGTGTGTGTATATATATGTATATTATTTGTGTATATATATATGTGTGTGTGTGTGTGTGTGTGTGTGTGTGTGTGTGTGTGTGTGTGTGTGTGTGTGTGTGTGTGTGTGTGTGTGTACCATGACTAGCCTCTCTCACCTCATATTCCCTGGCCCATGCGCTTACGCTGCTATCCAGATGGTTGAGAGTGTTAGCAAAGGGAACGGCGCAGATGATTGGCTGGCATGCAGGGCAGGCAGCAGAGGGCTGTGGCTGACCAGGCACACTGAGGTTTTGGGAGGGGAGGGGAGGGGAGGGGAGGGAAAGTTAGAGAGATGTTGAGCGGAGCCCTAGTGGGCCAGCTGAGCACAAAGAGGGCATAATACTGTATGACCCCATGCCCCATGACAGAGAATGCAGATCTTCACGCTGTGTTAAAGGCACTCCCTCTTTTAAGCACTACACTGAGTGCACATGCTGTATTTAGCTGGCTATGGAATACACTGTGTGTTTATTTATCAGTATGGTATTGAGTTACTGAAATCACAATTCTTCTTTTCTACTCATCGCACGCAGCTGGTTCTTCTTGGATGAAGTGAAGTTACTGTGACTATAGCCCATTGAAAAAAATCCTGCTCCCTTATAAAATCGAAAATGCCCCCAACCATTGCTCATGTGATCACAAGTGAATTTAACCTTTCAAACAGAGGCTCAGTAAATGTATCTCTCTGTTGATTGCACAAAGTGCACCATTAAGCTAACACTGTACCGGTATGCTTGAATGGATACACGCACTGGACAGCCACATCCCAGCTGTTGTGCCAGTCTAAAGCCTTAGCCTATATGATACTTTATCATTAGAAAATCTATTATCTATTATTTTGGGGAGCACGGTGGTGCAGTCGGTATAGTGCTGACGCCTCACAGCTAGAAGGTCCTCCTGGGTTCGATTCCCGCTGGGGATGCTGTGGGCGTGTTCTCTCCTCCGCGTCATCAGTGCCCATACCCTGGGTGGGGTTGGCGAAAGGGCCTTTCTGTGTTGAGTTTGCATGTTCTTCCCGTGTCCCCTAGGGTAGGTAGTAGGTACCCTCACAAAAAACATGCAGTAATCCTGGTCTCTAAAACTGCCTCCCCCTGGGCAGCCGGGGCGCCTGATGGAAGTGAAAGGAACTGGTTGGAATAACGTGTTCCTTTCACGCGTTACATCCAATCCGGGGAAACACCCCCCTGTCAGGTGAAAAGAAGCGGCTTGGACTCCTCATGCATGAAGGAGGCATGAGGTCAGTCCGTTGATATCCCCAGGTTGGCAGAGGGATTAGATAATTGACACTGGGTGAAAGAAATCGTGGGATAAAATAAGAAAAAGTTATTTACAGTGAGCGACACGAGCGATCATGCATCGAACTATAAATAAGGCTTAACCACTTGAACACATACTTTGTTGTACAGTACGTCAAATACTGGAATGCAGTACCTGATCTTCAAGCTCACTACGCGTCGCGATGCGCTGTGACGTGTTGTGATTTTGTAGACCCGCTATTTCTGTTGAATGTTCTTCTATTTTGCCAATTGTTGTTTTTGCCAAACGGTTCTTCTTCCGCCAAATGTTCTTTGATTTTAAACAAATTCACGTTCTTCTATGTTTGCTGAATATTACTCTGTTTATGCTGAATTTTCACCATTGTGACATTCTCGCTAGGGTTCATGTAGTAGTTAAGGCTAGGCTGTGCACCACCAAGGCATTTTTCCCATACAAGGCACTCTTCCAAACGGCCAAAGTTGAAAATGATTCAAATCTCTGCAACTAGATAAAACACCATGCATATACTGTACGCACATGGCTCAGCACAGAATAGATTCCCAGTGCCTCGTCATGCTGTAGCTGTAGCTGTAAATACACGGCACTCCCATTGAAAAAACAACAACAAAACACTATGGTGGATACAGCCCCATACTGTGAACCCGTTAAGACCTGGAACGCATCTGTGTCACTTTAGTGTTTAACCACAATAACCACTATTTTATACTTTAGCGATTTAAAAACAGCAGATCTACAATCTCATAGTGCGGCACCGAGTGCTACAAGCTTGTAGATCAGCTTTTTTATATTGTGAAAATGTGTGCAAATCTATTTCACAGCAAACGTTTTTAACGTTTTTAACTATCTTTGCTTCTGTGGGTCCCTGGAACAAAATATTTTGAGATGGGGGTCTACGGCCAAATACATATCATTCTGGGGGTCCTTGAAAGTAAATGGTTTGAGAACCACTGACATAAAAACATGGGTTTTTCAGAAAACCTTCAGGATTTTAAGACATTTGTAGAATATGGTCTCAGATCTCAATGAAAACGACGTGCCTGGCCTTGACAGTTGCCTTTAGCAGGCTGGATGCTGGAGGCAGTACAGTATATTAAAACCTTGATTGATCCGGCACTATCCCTGCTGCTCTTCCATCAGTCAAACTGCGGTCTGCAATGCTCAAGCCAGTGACACAGAAATAACAGATTGCTAAATACGGCTGCTTAATCAAGGAGGAGGGGGAATCGGTGCAGAGTGGTGCAATGGTTTCCCTGTTATTATGGCTGGATAACCTCTGTCTGACTGAAATAATTGTCTCAAAATGTACCCAGAGAGGCTATGTTACTGTAACTCATTTTGGGCGGGAACCCCCTTTGGTGTTTTAAGCATTATGTTGTACTTTAGCTTTTGAAAAAAATAAATCGTGAAAATGTGGCGCAAATCTTTATGTATATTCTTTCAGAGCGAACGTTTTTAACTCATATATTTCTGGGGGGGGGGGGGGGGGGGGTCCCTGGAACAACATATTTTCAGATGGGGGTCAGCGGCCAAATACACATAATTCTGGGGGTCCTTGACATGAAATATTGAGCACCACTGATATAGAAACACGGGTATTTCAGAAAACTGTCAGGATCTATAGAAGACATTTTTAAAATGTTGACGTCAGGCCTAAATGGGTTTAGACCTGACTGCATGAACTGAAAAATATATTACATCTCTCTTTTATGACCATAGCATAGGCCTACCTATTCTGGGTCAAACAACGCTTTGAACTTGGGAGCTTGAAGATTTCGGTGTGCAAATCCCCAGCGATGACGTAATTAAATTGTAGTTAGTTAAATTGTCAAGCTATACATATTTGTCTCTCTGAGACACATTCTGTAGCAAGTATTGAGAAATGGCGAAATAAGGTTTGAAAAAAAGGTTGAACAAAGCCGATCTGTTATTTTCTGCCAGTCCTTATTTTTATGTTTTGAATTGAAATGTTGTTGTTGTTGTTTTTTGTTGTTTTTCATTTTCATCACAAAATTGGTATTGGTAGGTTTAGTGTGTTACTGTTAAGCGTGGCTACAACATGGATTAAATAATTTAAAGCCCTCAAAGTGTTAACAACCAATATAAGGCAAAATGTTCTAAATTTCATTATGCTTTAAGTAGCATGTGACATGTTAAACTAGGGGTTTTTCATGATTCTGAATGCATTCCAAGCATTAGTTTTGCACAAAAAACACTCCTTGGGCTAAATACGTCCATAGCCACAAATATGACGAGGTCAGCACATTTGGATATGGCCAAATTTAACCCAAGGAGTGTTTTTTGTGCAAAACTAATGCTTGGAATGGGTTCAGAATTATGAAAACCCTATAGTTTGACACGTCATATGATATGCTACTTAAAGTATAATGAAATTTAGAACATTTGGCCATATTGGTTGTTAATGGTACCCCAACTTTCAGCAGCTGTCAAAAAATCCCCTAGGGTGGCTGAATAGAAACCAATGTGGGATGTGTTAGTAGACCTTTACAAACACATTGGCAAAGACAATTATTGGTAAGAAATGTATTCCCAGATTTTATTAATATCCTCTGACTATGTTTCTTTTCTTAATCTTGTACTGCCATCAATACCAATATAACCATTGGTATCTTACTGTGTGGTCTTATTCTCATGCATAATGTTTTCGTCTTCTCTCTGTTTGGATGAATCTGCCTGCTGAGTAGCCAAGAGTAAGGTCTGCACTGTGCAGGGCTGTTTATGGAATGAGAATAACAAGACAGCAAGCAGTGTGGGTGGTCACTTCATTAGCATAATACGGGACAAGAAATGGGCATCTAGATCAGGTCCTTGAGGGGGTTCCAGGTTGTCCCCAGCTAAATGACGGAGAGTTGGTAACCAAATGGACCCTTAATATAGATCTTTAACTCTTGAGAGTGTAAAATGAAACCATACGGACCCTTACGGGTCAATTTGTTTTAATTTTACACTCTCAAGAGTTACATTTTTGTTAAACATCTGCATTACTTAATTTACAAGAAGTCTACACAATCAGAGAATGCAGATTCATTGTTATTATTTTACATTTGTTTTTTTTCAACGATAACAACATTCTTTAGTTCTGGGTCTGAGAGGCTAAATCTTGTCAAATGGTGGTCTGTCCGTGGCTCAAATGCTGAATAAATAATGGGCCTTGCCCTTTATATGACAAGGGTTGAAAAGCACTGATCTAGTCGGTTTGGTCCAGAACTGGTACATGTGTAGTGTGGAACTGGTACATGTGTAGTGTGAACTGGTACATGTGTAGTGTGCCCCGATGCAGACAATGACCCCCCCCCCCCCCCCCCCCCCAGCTTAGGACAGCACTTATCTGTGTGAGAGACTGGCTGTATAATTCCTGTCCATATTGGAGAGCATCTCCCTTTGTGTCTTGCGGCCCCATCATCAGGCCCCATCATCAGGCCCCATCATCACAGCTAGCAGATAATTGTGTTCTCAGCTCTCCACAGGAGCACCGAGGGGGAGTTCGTACCTGGGGGCATGTGTATTCTCGTCTTTTTACACAATTACAATTGGATCTGTCAGTCAGAGGTGTGTGTGTGTGTGTGTGTGTGTGTGTGTGTGTGTGTGTGTGTGTGTGTGTGTGTGTGTGTGTGTGTGTGTGTGTGTGTGTGTGTGTGTGTGTGTGTGTGTGTGTGTGTGTGTGTGTGTGTGTGTGTGTGTGTGTGTGTGTGTGTGTGTGTGTTGAACATACAGTAGTACCTTACAAAAAAGGCAATTTTTTGTACAGAAAGTTCTATTTTACAAAAAGTGTCATAATAGCATGTTCTTGTGTGCTTGTCTTCTCAGATGTGTATCTGTCTGATGAGGCGTAATTGTTCTATGTTTATGTTTACACGTGGCAAAAACATTCTCCAAGACAGGGCTGGACTGGGTAAAAAAAATCTGACATTTGGCCCAGAATGGCCCACGACAACCGGCACGCAGATAGCAGATACTCCCTTTCGCTCACACTCACTGCTGTCATGTCGGAGGAAATGTTTAATTAGGCAATCTTGAATCTGTACCAATGCAAAGTGACATGCATAATCTACTCTGTGTGTGTGTGTGTGTGTGTGTGTGTGTGTGTGTGTGTGTGTGTGTGTGTGTGTGTGTGTGTGTGTGTGTGTGTGTGTGTGTGTGTGTGTGTGTGTGTGTGTGTGTGTGCACGCATGCACTCGCATCTGTGTAATGTGTATGTTGACCTTCCCATTGACTAATTCCTATCAATGGGACTTGATACACCAAAATGCAATTCATAATTTACCCAGGCCTACAGCTTGTGCTGAGGCGCTGATCCTTGGTTGGATAACCTTGAGCAGTGTTTATCACACGTATCCACGTATAGTCTTTTTAATTAATTTCATCAACACTTTAATCTATTAAATAGATCACATTAACCTTAGCGTCCCCATTCTGGGCATCTCATTATAGACAAATTCGGCCAAAACAACTGCTGTTTTGTTTCCGTCGTACCTAGATTATAGTTCTCTGACTTTCATCCAGGTTTGACATCATGTCAGGTGTCTTCCTCAGTGTGGTCGCTAGACATCATGTCAGGTGTCTTCCTCAGTGTGGTCGCTAGACGTCAGGTGTCTTCCTCAGTGTGGTCGCTAGACGTCATGTCAGGTGTCTTCCTCAGTGTGGTCGCTAGACGTCAGGTGTCTTCCTCAGTGTGGTCGCTAGGGCTGTCATTACACATTTGAGTTGACGATTAATTGTCACACAGATAATTGCGGTTAACGATTTAATTGTGTTTTTCCGCATTGAACATTGTTACAATTTGTGTTTCTGTTTGGGGGGCAGATATTATGACAAATATTTTTTTTAAATGTTTGACATTTTTCAATTGACGATTGACAATTTTGCAAGTAAGTAAGCCGTATCAGCCCTAGGGTGTAGGGGCTTATCGCTAACACACCCAGTTTGTGATATATATATATCACTAACAGGAGCTACATGACATACATGTGACTCGTTTTAAGAGCGAAGGTTTTTATATACCTGTACCTGCAGCCTCCTCTACTGTACCTGCAGCCTCCTCTACTGTACCTGCAGCCTCCTCTACTGTACCTGCAGCCTCCTCTACTGTACCTGCAGCCTCCTCTACTGTACCTGCAGCCTCCTCTACTGTACCTGCAGCCTCCTCTCTACTGTACCTGCAGCCTCCTCTACTGTACCTGCAGCCTCCTCTGTGCCAATATGTCAAAAGCCTTCGCTCTTAAAACCAGTCACATGTTTGTCATGTAGCTCCTGTTAGAGTGAGACAAATCAACAGCATCATCTCCCCATTAGCCCTGTGGCCATAACCAATTTGACCGCGCGCGCGCACACACACACACACACACACACACACACACACACACACACACACACACACACACACACACACACACACACACACACACACACACACACACACACACACACACACACACCCCTTCCTCCTGACCCCTTCCACTCCACATACACTCACAAACACGTGCAGTATACGGTGCACTTAAAGGAGTAGTTCACCCAAAAATATTACCCACTATTTTATATATATTTATCACTTGCACAACCCATGAAGCCTTGAATTCATGGGGATTTTTTTTGTTTGTGTCACAATCCTAAGCCAATAATTTGATTGGCCTGCATTTGAGTCTCCTACCGGTGTGACACACACACACACACACACACACACACGCACACGCACACACACACACAGTGATCTTCCTCATGTTGACAGCGTGGTAGGATGTGGTTTGTAGCATTGCAACACAACCTCAGGGCAGCTTGGAGGCACAAGGGCAGGCCTTCTTTTAAATCCTCTGTTGACATTCTGTTTCCTAAAACGGTCCACTCCCATCCATGTCATGTGCTTCTCTCAGAGAACCCCACCTGCCTTTTCATTGATTCTTTATCGCAGCAATCCTCACCCTGTGGGCAAAACGCTAAGAGTTGAATGACAACATAACATTAAAAAAACAATGTAAAAAACGGCTGCCGTGCACGTTACTTTCCCCTTAAGACCGGCCGCCGCGGCAGCGTTCCTTTATCTCTGAAGCCGGGAATGTGTGCACGTCTCCTTGGAGTTTTGTAGTGTTTTTTCTGTACTTTCCCGGATTCCCGAAGTTTCTCAGAAAGACCTCAGGTTTTATGGTATCTTTCATAAAACCCCAAACCACCTTGGGTTTTAGAACGCCTTTTCAAAATCAACCTCTGGTCGAAATGAGTTAAAATCTTGAAAAATGAGTTTTCAATTCAATAAACGGGAACTTTACTGTGTGTTAGTTCCATTGATCCAAGCCAAAAGGCTGCCGTCTTAAGTGGTCAGACGGGTGTGTTGTGAAGTGTGCCCTGGTTTATTATCATTTATTGTGAGATTGAATTGCTCATGAATCTCACAATTCTGTGACCCTCGGTCAGTGAATGTGGAACACGTTCCATGCCTATCAGACAGTGCCTGTCAGTTTGATTGTTTATTCCCTACAATCTATAGACTATTATACTGTACTCAATGTACTGTAAATTGTATTTGTACACCACACATACCATACCGTCTAACTCCCAGGAATGGGAATGTCTGTGACCTGTACTGTAGAATGATTTAGACAATTATTTTTGCATAATTGTCAACAATATTGGTTTCCATGTTGAGAAATGTCCATACATTTTCAAACATTTTACTTTGTGACATTTTAGAACGAAAAATATATCAAACGTGTCGGTGATTTCTTTGTATATTTAAGTTATTTGTCACATCTGCCCTGTGCAATTTGTGATTATGAAGCCTACAAGGAAAAGAGAAATACAAATTGTAACGTTCCAATGTTCAATGCAAAAAAACTATTACATCGTTAATCGCAATTATTTGTGTGACAATTAATCGTAAACTTAAATTTGTAATCGTGACAGCTCTACTCTCCACCCTAACCTGTAAGAGTAAACCAGCTAATAACAATGAAACAAATAGTGTGGTTTATGATTCGAACATTATAAAAGGTGCAGTATGAAACGTCGACTCCAATTAAAATCCACAAACGGCTTTGAATCACGCTAGTTGGGAAGAAAGGATTTCCCCTTGGATTTATTGCATTACGGTTCCACTTTTCTTAACTCACAGTGACATGTTAACTTAGTTACATTAGTCCTCATTACTCTGTCAAGTAGCAATTACTGCTCATTTCGGTCCATGTCTTTTTCTTTTCTTCAGGATAATAGAAAGAATTTGAGCAAGTGGGTTCCTTAATCACACTGAATGTGCCTCAGTGGATGTCATGTACGTGTGGTGAACGTCGTTTTAATGAGTGGGCTCTCATTGTTCTCTGTTCCAGACAGAATTGTTGATGTGAATCATTTTCATGGTGGTACACCAGGCAGGCACATGTCTCTCTTGAATTCATGTGTCAACATTCAGCAGGTAGGAAGACTTTGGTCTCACTAGCTGTAGTCAGTGGACGATCATACTTTTTCTTCCACGCGTGCGTGCGTGCGTGCGTGCGTGCGTGCGTGCGTGCGTGCGTGCGCGTTAGACTAAGTCGACTAAGGTTTTTCAGAAGACTAACTAGGACTAAGACTAAACCAAAATATTGTGAAAAAATCACACCCGTGTGAACTGAGTGGTGTAAGGCCTGTCTGACGTAATGAAATCATGTCTGACGTAATGAAATCACACCCGGGTGAACAGGGTGAACATAGCAACCATGCTCATTTTTTCTGCACAGACTAACAAAGCCAGTTGTAGGAGTGGTTTACACCACTCAATCACACCCGGGTGAACAGGGTGAACATAGCAACCATGCTCAT
Organism: Electrona antarctica; assembly: GCF_951216825.1. Taxonomy (NCBI): domain Eukaryota; kingdom Metazoa; phylum Chordata; class Actinopteri; order Myctophiformes; family Myctophidae; genus Electrona; species Electrona antarctica. Next base: position 31,960,500 of record NC_136795.1, read on the forward strand.
TTTTTCTGCACTAACAAAGCCAGTTGTAGGAGTGGTTTACACCACTCAAAAAATAACACTTGTGTGTGCTGCCCAGTTTGCTGGAAATCTGATGAGTTGACAAGATGCACTTTGGCCAGCGCCGAATGTTTGCATGCAGGACAGTATCAGCGGCAGTGATGTAATGAGGATTTTTGGCTTCCATGTGACGGTGTTAGTCCCAGTCCCACAGCCCACAGCACTGCTGAGCCTGTTCAAGGCTATGTTGATGTTCCACGCATGCACCTTGACCTTGGCCCCATTTTTTTGTGCCTTTCATGTAATGGTGACTATTACCTTCTCTGTGTATATTGCATTTATTTGTCAGCGGCGTCCTGCCAAACTACCTGAAGGCAGTTGTGTAAAGTAACTAAGTACATTTACTAATGTTCAGTACATTTCTAATTTTCAGTAAACCCCTCATCTGACGGGTTGCGAGGCGTTTTGGCGTGCATCGTGTTAAAAGGATCCCTGGCTAATAAGACAAATATGCCTTAAAACATTATACTTGCCCTCTATAACTCAAATAAAAAAATTAAAACACCTTAATCATTTTATTTCTTTCATAAATAGAGAATCTTTCACTCAATAGGAACGGCTCCCGTCGCAAGTTGATGATGTCATATGTCCATGTGTGATTTAGGCCTATGGAATGCACACGTGCTAATAAAGTATTAAGGTGTTTTATTAACATATTATGCATTCCATAGGGCTAGACCACACATGGACATATGACATCATCAACTTGCGACAGGAGCAGTTCCTATTGAGTGAAAGATTCTTAATTTCTTTTTCTTTTTTTTTTTAACTTTGTTTATTGGTTTTTTCACAGAAGCATTATTTAAATACTGGAGTTGAGAAATAATAAGTGGTGACATTAACAGCTTCTCTTAATAAACCCCACAAGTATAATGTACAAGAATAAATACCCAAAGAAAAAGGACAACAAAACAAACAAACCTTAAATACAGGATCAATAAAAGTTGAAAAATAAAAGGCAGACAAAAACAGACAAAACTAGAAAAAGTGCCCTTCTGGGCACAGGTCTTCCTCAGAGATGCTATGAGTGATCTGCAGAGCCAGATCACTCATAGCATCTCTGAGGATAGAATTCTGGATGAGCAGGACATGTGCAGCATTTTGAACAAAATGGGCCACTCCTGAAAACTTTGGAAGGCAATGTTAGCCAATCAGTGTAGAATCTGAGAAATCCAACAGACTCGTCTTGTTCACATGACTACAGAGATCATGTGTACCGATTTGCGTGAGATTTGGATGAAATCTGTGCGACTAACATAAGCAATGTGTTTTGCAGAAATCTGCCTCATGGTGGCGCTATAACCGGCAGATGTGGAGGGATGCAGAGACAATGTTTTTCCATGGCCTCTAGGGAGTGCGCATACATAAGTTGTATACAGATCGATGCAGTTATAGCTAAAAACAGGAATTGGCCTGTTATAGCGCCACCATGAGGCTGATTTGGAAAAGAATGAGTGGCATGTCGTCCTCGGCCTAGTGGAAATGTGCGTGTATAATTTCATGGAAATTGCACACTGTGTTTGTGATTTGTGGCATTTTGTTCGAAACGGACCAATCATGTGAGCTTTGGAAGCCAATCTTAGCCAATCAGGATGGAAGATGGGAAATGGTGCAGATCCGTGTTGATCACATGACTATGAAGATAGTGTATACCGAATTGTGTGATGTATGGATAAAATGTGTACGAGTAATCTACAGAAATGTGTTTTGCCTAAATCAGCCTCATGGTGGCGCTATAACAGGCCGTTGAAGAATATTTGGGGCAGAGGTTTGTTGTTGGCATCCAGGGAGTGTGTGTGCAAAGTTTGGCATGGATCGGGCCAACGGTGGCGGAGATTAGCTGATAACGGACGGACGGAAGGAAGGAAGGAAGGAAGGAAGGAAGGAAGGAAGGAAGGAAGGAAGGAAGGACGGACACACACACACACACACACACACACACGGAGTGCAAAACATACTCTCTCCCCATGCCTTCGGCCTGGTGGAGACAACAACAGTACACAACATCCGACAAACAATTACAAGTACATGATACATCCATAATCCGCATTACATCACAGCAATCCAATCACAGACCTCACACATCCTCAAGCAGAGACGGATTCAATTTCTGAATGAATTGAAAGAATGGACCCCATATCCTCCCAAACTGAGGATATGGGGGGGCGGGAACCCCTTTTGGTGTTTTAACTAAGCATAATGTTATACTTTAGCTATTGAAAAATAGCAGATCTACAAGCTCATAGCGCGCCTTTGAATATATATTCTTTCAGAGCGAACATTTTTTTTTATTTCGACGTCAGGCCTAAATGGGTTAAGGAAAAGATTCTTCATTTCTGAAAGAAATTAAATATTTAAGGTCTTTGATGTGAAAAAGTTTGAGCACCACTGATATAGCAATATACTTTTATTTTAACCGGTCTCAGGTCTTAACGGGTCAGTGCAGTCTGACCAGAGGCAGGGATAAAACATATCCCACCATCGATCAAAAAAAGAGGCATGGATGGATATCTCCCTCTTCTTCCCACCCAGCTAATTGAACCCTAGCACTCAGCCCAGACCAGCTAATTGAACCCTAGCACTTAGCCCAGACTAGAGCCTGGATGGATATCTCCCTCTTCTTCCCACCCAGCTAATTGAACCCTAGCACTCAGCCCAGACCAGTTAATTGAACCCTAGCACTTAGCCCAGACCAGAGCCTGGATGGATATCTCCCTCTTCTTCCCACCCAGCTAATTGAACCCTAGCACTCAGCCCAGACCAGTTAATTGAACCCTAGCACTCAGCCCAGACCAGTTAATTGAACCCTAGCACTCATCCCAGACCAGCTAATTGAACCCTAGCACTCAGCCCAGACCAGCTAATTGAACCCTAGCACTTAGCCCAGACCAGCTAATTGAACCCTAGCACTCAGCCCAGACCAGCTAATCGAACCCTAGCACTCATCCCAGACCAGCTAATTGAACCCTAGCACTCAGCCCAGACCAGCTAATCGAACCCTAGCACTCATCCCAGACCAGCTAATTGAACCCTAGCACTCAGCCCAGACCAGCTAATTGAACCCTAGCACTCAGCCCAGACCAGCTAATTGAACCCTAGCACTCAGCCCAGACCAGCTAATTGAACCCTAGCACTCAGCCCAGACCAGCTAATTGAACCCTAGCACTTAGCCCAGACCAGCTAATTGAACCCTAGCACTCAGCCCAGACCAGCTAATCGAACCCTAGCACTCATCCCAGACCAGCTAATTGAACCCTAGCACTCAGCCCAGACCAGCTAATCGAACCCTAGCACTCATCCCAGACCAGCTAATTGAACCCTAGCACTCAGCCCAGACCAGCTAATTGAACCCTAGCACTCAGCCCAGACCAGCTAATTGAACCCTAGCACTCAGCCCAGACCAGCTAATTGAACCCTAGCACTCAGCCCAGACCAGCTAATTGAACCCTAGCACTCAGACCAGACCAGCTAATTGAACCCTAGCACTCAGCCCAGACCAGCTAATCGAACCCTAGCACTCATCCCAGACCAGCTAATTGAACCCTAGCACTCAGCCCAGACCAGCTAATTGAACCCTAGCACTCAGCCCAGACCAGCTAATCGAACCCTAGCACTCATCCCAGAGTCCAGACCAGCTAATTGAACCCTAGCACTCAGCCCAGACCAGCTAATTGAACCCTAGCACTCAACCCAGACCAGAGCCTGTCGTTGCTGCTGGGCTTTATTTTTCACTCAGCTGTTTTACACTCTGATGTTATTTATAAACCTTGGCAGAAGTCGGTGTGATAATGCACAGCCTCTGTCGCGGTGCCCGGGGCACTGAGCATGAGTAGCCCAGGCAGACGGATCTGTCATCTGACGTAATGCGAGGGTCTGACTCTGGACGCACCCAATCCAAATTCCTATACAGGATTTCTAAAAACAGCCAGCAGCATGTATTGTACAGTAAGAGCGGTCACCAGCTGAAAAGGGGCTCTTCTTGCATCGTCAATGTGCTGTATGAAGATGAAAACATGGAGAATTCTTCTTTTTTTAAAGATTTATTGAGGGCTTTAATTGATAGGACGGTATAGCCTCGCGGGGCCAGACTTTTTTGCACGGGCAGATTCGAGTCTGGCCACGCGAGCCTAAGTACAGTAGACTGACAGGAAAATGGGGAGCGAGAGAGAGATGGGGAGTGACACGCAGCAAAGGTCATCGGGATTCAAACCCGCGACACGCTGGTGCCCGGACTGCTATTCCAGTGGCCCAGGCCAAACGTGGAGAATTCTGCCTATTTTCTCAATAAAACAACTTTGATCAAAATATGGTGTCTATAGCGTGTGAGAACGTGTACGTCACCAAGAGGGGGGCGGCGTCTGAAAAGCTTGGGACGGCCCTCTCGTGGGCATTAAATTCTAGCCCACATCACTCAGAATAGAGTGACGGTGGTATGTATTTGTAAATATTAAGCTCGTTCTTGGCGACAACATAGTGAACCAACACCAGGGTGGATAGAAAGAACGTCGGGCCCAAATACATTAAAAGGACAAGGAAAATGTTGTGAACAAACACGGCTGTGCTTAGATACTTTGTTGAACATTATGTCTCTGCGCCCGTGCGCCGATCCAAGCCATTCTACGTCTTTTTGTAAACTCGTCAATCTGGGTTCCTTGATGCTGTCTCCATGCTGGAAAGCTGAACATCTAATTCCGTTTTCTGGCTCATTTCCTCGACGTGACCTGCTGTGGCACTTATTTACTGAGCAAGTCTGCACCATTGTGAGGTCAGTTTAAAAAAAGAACGTATACAAGCACACGGATAGTCGCTCAATGTAAACAAACCAGACAAGCCAGCAAGTATGGCGGCCGCTACCACGTGACACATATGTTGACGCCCCCTCCAGGAGATTTTGGTACACCCTATACGGACCATATTTAACAGCTGTGCTATATGGCATCTCATGCATTTCTGCGTGCATGTGGACTGTAGTCACTGTGGACTGTAGGTTTTTTTTAAGTCGTTTTCCTCTTCATTGCCACAGGCGGAAGAAGATGACTTATCACACTGTAGCCCATTGGTTATTTTAGTCTGCTGAGCTTTCCCAGCCAGCAAATAAAGCCATGTGATTTGTATATACTAATCCTTACCCGTATGTATGTATTTTGGGGTGTAATTAGTCTGGTGTCAGAGGCACTTGCCCGTTGGGCAAGTAGTACAGGTGCAATTCTGGGGAAATAGCAATGTTTGGTTGGCTCGAAGACGCAGACAGCCTCCCACTGATTTAGCTAGCCTATTACAATGTCAGGTCACCCCTGTGATCATGAAAGTAATTAGGAAAAATCATGTTTTTGCAACAAACGTTAGAAATTGTTCACATTCGCGGCGCACCCTATGGATGAAAATGGAATTGCTTTTGGCTCTCTGTTGATTCAACCACCCTCGACATGTGGTCTTGGTCTTAACTGGAGCAGTAGAACTAGTTTGCACATCACTTGCCATAGTTTCCTAGCAGGAAGTGCCTGCGTTGATGAAAGGCAGTTTCTCCCGAGAGGAAAGAGTGGGTGTTAACTGTGAACGCTGTTTAAGTTTCTGTTCATTTCATTGGCATCAATGAAATCAAAGTTTCGTAGTTCAGTAGATAAGACTCACAGCCGCTGACATATCCTTCCTATCATCCTCCCTGTTGCCTCTAGTCTGTGCACCCAGGGGGCCACTACCAGGCGTGTAGACGAAAAGGAGAAATCTTTCTTTCTTTGCCATCTCACTGGCAACATGCAGCCACAACAAGGACAATACTGCAATGGTGTACATGTAGCAGGCTAGCAGCACTAGTCTTTACCATTACATCCATGATAATGATAATAAGGAAGATGTCAGGGTGGCACAAGAAAATGTCAATAATGTAGTGCTACTAGTAGAGCTGCCTTTGTAGTATGATATCCATACAACAGAACATATAGGAACATGCTTGGAAGTCGGGACATGTGAATTACAAATTCTATTTGTCTGTCTATGTATGTTATTCTCTTAATTGATCAAAACAAAATGTACTTAAAGTACTAAAAGTAGAAAGTACTCATTATGCAGTAAAGTTAATGTACTTTCCACCACTGCAAAAAAAGATGAAGTTGTAGTTGGTTGAAACTCAAACAATTGTGGGACATATCAAAGAGTTTAAATAATTTCTGATTCCCCATCCGGAATGATCTGCTGATTATTCATAAGACAAAATATAGAGTAAACAACATAAAAAAAACTGGTTAGTTGAATAGTTTGGAGCAAACGGCAAAAAAGACTGAGTAGCCCATGTCTGAACCGCTTGACTCCTCACACAGGAAATTGTATTCTCTAATCCTCGCTCATCTGTCTTGAGGTCCTAATTCACAGTGAATTGATTTCTCTGTGGCAGTGTTCCCTGGAGTGGAGATTGGAATGTCAGAAATAGACTACAGTACCAAGTCAGAGTCATTAATATTAGCTACCACCTTAATGTCAAAACAAAAATGGTCTCTATATTACTTTTACACTCCCACAAGTGCCAGCTCTCACACTCAAAGGAAAATCAACTAGAAAAAGTGCCCTTCTGGGCACAGGTCTCCACCAGGAGGATAGGAGTGTGTGTGTGTGATGTTTGGTAGTAATATAAATATGTTTATATGGTGTGTGTGTGTGTGTGTGTGTGTGTGTGTGTGTGTGTGTGTGTGTGTGTGTGTGTGTGTGTGTGTGTGTGTGTGTGTGTGTGTGTGTGTGTGTGTGTGTGTGTGTGTGTGTGTGTGTGTGTGTGTGTGTGTGTGTGTGTGTGTGTGTGTGTGTGTGTGTGTTAATTGGGAGGTTAAATCCCCCAAAACCCCCGGAATGCATAGAAAACTATGTATTTTACCACAGTTATACCTATAACACACAATCATCTATCATCCATCTATTTTATTTATTTGTGAGCCACAAGATTTGTATCTTGTACAGGGCTTATATTAAGCAAGTAAGCATCAATAATAACATCAGTTGTCTGCTTTTCTGTGAAAGCCCTAACAAATGCTTCCTTTTAAGTTAACATATTTGGATTTTACCAGAAAGATAACGCCATAAATCACTCACAGTGATTTCAACACATAGGCTAGCAGCACACAGCAATGACAGCATGCATGCATTGTCAGGGAGCGTGTGAAATACACAACACAAACTTAGCACATTTTTGTTTTATTTGTGTTTCTTGTTTAGCCTTGTTGTGTCTTGAAATGAGCAGGGAATTTATATTTCACGGCCTATTTCATTTTTCACAAAGGTGGCAAATCTGCCTATGACAGGTGGGTGACATGGCGTCTTTCTTCAGATGCTACGAGAGAAATAACAAACTGACTGTCTCCCGTTCTTCACTGTTTGTTCAGACTGGTGCAGATCAGTTTTAAAAATATAATACATTTACTGAGCTACACCACTGGACGCTGGTGCATGTTTTGAACAACAGTAGTCAACGGATCAACTCATTGCGTTTCATGTAGTAGATGAATTCCCCATTTGTACTAGCTACTAAAAAATGATCAACATACCTGCAAATGATGCTTCAGGCTCTAAGCATAATTTATTTTGCTTTGTAATCTGTACTCTGTAAGGAGTCTTGCCCCCCCAGCCCTCAAGTCTAATTTCCTCCTGGGGGGGAGGAGGGCATTTTCAGACCGGGGGAGATGGGAGAGGGAGGGGCTGTTCAGCTCTGAGCAGGGCCCTATGGAAACGCGCAAGTTGTAGGAGGGACGCATGCAAAAAGCGGTGTGACTCGGAGATTTTTATTTTCTGAATGATGAAATGGTGTTGGTTTGGTGGTGGTGCGACAGTTGTAGTTAGTAGCGCATTTACCATTTACCAAATAGTAAGTAATATAAGCACTTTAATTTGAAATATCTTTGAAATTTGGGATTTTTGCATGCCATCATGTTTTGGTGGGGCAGTCAGGGCATTTAGGGGGGCATTGCCCTCCTGTGCCCATGCCTATATCCGGCCCTGGCGTGCGTGCGTGTATAGTGCCACCATGACGCTGATTTGAAAACTTGTGAGTTGTGATGATTTGTACAAAACGGGTACAAAGCGGGCTACTCCTGAAAACTTTAGAAGCCAATCGTAGCCAATCAGGATGGATTATGAAAAATCAAACAAACCCGTCTTGATCACATGACTATGTAGAACATGTGTACCGATTTGCGTGAAATTTGGATAAAATCTGAAGGAGTAATATTAGAAAATGTGTTTTACATATGTCGGCCTCCTGGTGGCGCTATAAAGAGCAGATGTGAAAAATTCCAGGCAAAGGTTTTTTCTTGGCCTCTAGGGAGTGTGCATAAAAAGTGTTAAACAGATCCGTGCAGTTGTTCCAGTGGTATTTCTTCCTCGGCCTAGTGGGAATGTGCGTGCACAAATTCACGGAAATCACACAATGTGTTCATGATTTGTGGCATTTTGTTTGAAACTGAGCACTTTGGAAGCCAATATTAGCCAATCAGGTCTGAAAAATCTGAAAGAGATTAGCTGTCCACAGATAGACAGACGGACGGACACACGGACGGACGGACGGACGGACGGACGGACACACACACACACACACACACACACACACACACGGACGGACGGACGGACGGACGGACGGAGTGCAAAACATACTCTCTCCCCTAGCATGCCTTCGACCTGGTGGAGACAAAAATTCAGTTATTCAATTGCTGTGGCCAGTTCTCGTACTAGTGACAGAATATAGATGATATTTCAACAATACATTGCTGAAAGCTTAAAGCCTAGCTTGTGTGCTGGTATGAAGACCCGAGTCCAGCTGGGATGGGATGGGCTTTTTATTTGTATTTTGAGCAGTTGAATAATGCTGACTGGAAACTGTTCTCTTTTCTTGTTCATTCTCTGAGCTTATAGTCATAAACATGCCATGGCCCTACTCTATGGATGGAAGTGGTTCTTTCATTAATTCAAGAGAAAGAAATAGAGTCTGCAACACTGGTAAGGAATAACTCATCTTGACTAGTTTATTAATTCAACGTTTCGAGATCGAAACGTCCTTTCATTAATTCAACCTCCCTATTCTGGGCTTGTCATAATAATCGAACATTCAGCAAAAATAGAAGATCTACAAGCTGACAGCGCAGCATAACGTGAGCTTTGGAGATTTGGTGTAGCGCAGGGGTTCTCAACGTTTTTGGCCGGGGACCCCCGGAAATGCTTTGGCAATGTCTCGGGACCCCCGCCCCGCCCCCTCCCGACCCCCAATATAAATTGACTGCTACAATTTAGCTATTGAAAAATAGCAGATCTACAAGCTCATAGCGCGCCACCGAGTGGCGCGCTACGAGCTTGTAGGTCTGCTATTTTTGAAAAATCGTGAAATAAAAAATAAAATACAATAAAAATCTTATTTTTTTATTTTTTATTTTTTGAAAATAATTTGGGGACCCCCCGAGGGGTCGCGACCCACGGGTTGAGAACCCCTGGTGTAGCGGGACAACAGGAGGGGGGAAAGTATGGAACTCTGAGGGACTCCATGAAGTATAATTATAAATAGTTGAACCTCAGGATTGTGTGGAGGGACAGCTAATCGTTTTCAATGCTGGCAAGTTGCAACAAAAGTATTTTTTTTAAAAAAACAAGCAGTTATGTAAATAGGATAACATTAAAAATCTAAATCAGAATCCTCCTCAATGGCAGCAATGAGTCGTTTCCCCATGATAGCCGTTATGTTTGGCTGGACATTTTATTTTGACAGTAGTCAAAGCTTGCATGGGCCAATGTTAAGTGAACAAGATTTAACTTACTTTAAGTTACTTACATGCTATTTAGGCCTACTATCAAACCATTTGACTTTATGGGTAATGAGAGGGTGCTGAACTTAAAGACTGATTTATGCGAGTGACTAAAATAAAATTTCAACTGAAAAAAGTGTTGAAAGTAAGTTATTGTTGTCGAGCCAAAAAATCACATGTCACCAAATAATATATCAGGCTTAACAGGGAGTGTGTGTTTTATTTAACCGACAATTCACTAGCAGAGTCAAAGAGTGGCTAGTGTTACCATGGTGTTAAATTGGTTAGGGTGTGTGTGCGTGTGTGTGGGTGTGTGTGTCCTATTTGCAATAAATTCAAATAACACAACAAAGAAATACGGTGTGAGCTAGAGTTCTTTGTAGATCGAGCCAAGGCTTTTCTCCTGTCTTTTTTTGGGAGAATATCGGTCGTAAAGATAACAGGGAATGACATGAAATGGTCTTTGAAAGGGAGGCCAAGGTAGAGTTGTTCCCCAAGGCCATCTGAAGAGTATTGTTGTGTGTGTGTGTGTGTGTGTGTGTGTGTGTGTGTGTGTGTCTGTGTGTCTGTGTGTCTGTGTGTCTGTCTGTGTGTGTGTGTGTGTGTGTGTGTGTGTGTGTGTGTGGGGTAGAGGGGAATTTAAATATTCGCCTCGGTTCGTCCCGTTTGTCCTGCGCCAGGTCGCGCCGTGCCCGTTCGTGGCGCAACTTCTCGTCTTTGCATTGACTTTGTATGTAATCGCGCCGCTCTAACCATCCAAGTCCAACGCACCTTAAGGCTCAATATCATAATTCAAACTTTTCCCTCAGATCTACAAGCTCACAATGCAATGAATCATGACACCTATAGTGGATCAGCTACCTTCAAAAACATTTTGTATGACAATTTCTTTTTTTGTACGCCACCATTGTACAACAAAGTATAATATAGGGTTTAAAGGTTAATCAGACTAACTAGTTTATTATTTAAAAAATAAATAAATAAATAAATATATATATATATATATATATATATATATATATATATATATGTATATATATATATATATGTATATGTATATATATATATAAAGACTTGTTTCTCGATTATTCAATTAACCTATATGAGCGAGATAAATTAATTATTGGTTCTAAATATTTTCAATATACAGTAGTTTGGTTAATTGCCCAGCCCTAGTGCAGCATTTATATTCCCCTGCTTTATCAGAGGCAAAATATCCAGCAGAATTAAAAAATCTTTCATGATGAGCAGAATGACTGAAATGTTAGGAAACTGTGCAAAATATTCCTTTACAGTACAGTATGTACAACTTTGGAAGGTCTGAAGAAGAGCCTGGTCGGCTCAAAACGTTACAGATGAAGTAAAAGATACGTTTGGGATTCAGTAATTAAAAAGTGTGACTCTTTTTATTCTTGTCACTTTTTTTATCTGGCACCCAGCCTAGTATATGTTTTAGATGTGTGTGTCTTTTGGCTGTTTTTCAGCCTCCTTTTCAACATGTTAGCAACTTTACCATTACATGACACTTTACTTTACTTACATAACTTTACATGACAGAGAAGGAGTATGCGAGTGCGAGTATGGTATCAGACCGTATCACAGTAATCATACAATCAAATCCTCAGTGTTGATTTTACTCTGACAGTCTTCAAATGCAACCACACATGTATTAAAGTTCTCAGTCGCCACGGCATGAGTCATGTAAATTCCCTAGAAGCCAGCATGTCTTCTATAGAATCGTGTCACTCACCAAACATAGACTATCTTCTACGCTTAAGCTTGTAATCTTAATTTCGGTTATTAGACATTAAGATTAAAGACTATTTAAAGTGGTCAAACAAGCAATATAATACAGAAACCTTAATGATCTCCGGTATTTCATAAAAGTCTAGGTTAAAGCCTTAATTCACAATTTCTTCAACTCGTTGGCTATTTAAAACATCACACTTTTAAATATTGCGCCAATTGTTTATGAAACACAGAAGGCGCTAAATTGTGTGCGGTACTCTAATTTCATGCGGTTTTACAAATCGCAGATTAGGATTGATATTTTATTTTGCTTTAATCCATGATCATGCATGAACCACATATGTAAACTCTCCGAGTTACAAACGGACCCTTTTATGGTGTGTGGTAAATTGTCTAATAATTTAATAATTTAAGTAATAAGAAAGTCAGTGAAGGCTTGCTTATGACTGACTGGCTGTGTATTGCTGATTGACTTGAGTTTGAGTTCTTACATGGCCTGGGGTAATTTCATACCTGTTTCCCCAAGTGTAACCGTTGGCATTAACTAACACATGATAAGGGTTCTTCTACGGCTCATTGTCCCTTTGCTGGATTTCCTCTCCTTTGTGTCCTTCTTGCTCCATCCCCCCCATTTTGGAGTCATAAGACTGTCAGGCAGGCCCGTATTTTAGCTGAGGGAGGTGCAGGGCTACAGTTGACAGTGGTGGAAAGTAACTGAGTACATTTACTCAAGTACATTTTTTTAGGTGCTTTTACTTTACTCGAGTATGTCCATTTTTCCATAATGTATACTTCTACCCCACTACAACTCGGAGGCAAATTAAGTAAAAGTATTTCTTCCACCACTGGCAGTAAATATACTGTAGGTGGATCAGTGTAGACTCTGTAGTGGGCAGAACAGCCCTGTTGGCTATAGACTGTCCTCAGTAGACAGATGTCACATGACATCTCCCTGCTGCGGCATCTCGCTCCAAAAGCAACACCATGGCAAATCCTAGACAAGATTTGGAGATTAGATAATTTCTTTTTTTTAATAGCAGTTTAGGGGTGCAACAGTTAATTAATTGATTTAATCGATTATAAAAATATCTTGTTTTTTATGAAAAGATAAATACATTTGAATAAAATCATCAATTTTAGGGGAGAAAAAAATATTATTTTCTTTCTTGTCAGCAACTCAACATTTTCAAAAACTGTGAAAATAGCTTTGCACCATGTTGTGATTTGTTGATACTGTATATACTTATCGCTACAAAGATAATTGATTAGTTGCAGCCCTATATCAGTGGTTATCTTATCAATTTAGACCGTATGAGAGCGTTGCAGGGAGCAAGAGCTGCGGACAGCAAAAAAGCAGGGCGACGGGCATGCAAGAGACTGGGAGACAGCGCAGAGAGATTCAGACGGTCAAACAGAGATATGCACATATTTGTCTGCAGCTTGCTGCCAGCATGTGGATTCCTGATGTTCTGCATTTCAGGGTCCAACCAGGAAAAGGAGCTGTCCCTATAATCAATCATGAGCAGTCTGACTCCTCAAACCCTCCGCACTATAGTCTCTGGTTCCAAGTGCTTCAGAATGTAGCCTTAACCCTCCAGTATTGCGGTTGAGAGCAACATTGCAGCTGCCACAGCCCCTTTCAGCACTTTGACACAGCCTGAGCGTGTCCTCGTTCTCCTGAAGGACACCAGCCCTTTGTTGAATACTTTATAGGGCTGCATATAACACATAATATGAATGAAACTTTCATATTTGTTCAACCGACAACCTTTTTTGGGTGAGCTGTTGCACCTTGCCCCTTGTCTCCTCACCATTATACAAGGGTTAATAACCAGAATATTGTACATCTCCTTTAGTCCTTACCTATCCGGCTCCCAGAGACGCAATAAAATCACAGAGGCCATGAAATAGTTGGCAAAAAGATATGGTGCAGTAATCACAATGAGCCAATTAAGGTATTAGTAATTGTGATTAGTAACTGTGATTACAATATTAAGTAAAATCAGACGGTTATAATTTTAGCAATAATCATGCAGCCCTAATGAATATTAGCCGACAACCAGACCTCTTTACCACCACAGACACCCACACACCAAAAAAAGGTTAGACCAACTCAGAAAGTGCTAATAAAGCCCCCTCAGCCCGACCGCCAGTCACTTTCTTCAATGTTGTCGTTGAGCTCCCCCACGGCCACCCGCCTCCCCATTCCTCTGATCCCCGCACCCACCTCCGAGATGGATAGTCTGGTGACACTGACGCGAGGTTAATCCGTGGTGAGAAATAAATATTGCTCAGTGTTGGCATTGACTTGGGGAGTCGGATAATAATTTACTATTCTGTCCATATCGGGTTGCAACTCGAACAGGGCTGAGTCTGCTCTAGCGAACTTTACAACGTTCGACACAGCAACTCGCACGCTTTAGTGCGCTCGGTGGTGTCTCTCGAGCTCAAGTTCGCTGGAGACAGTGCCCCTCCGCCGTAGTCTAAAGCTATCCTTTATCAGCTAAATAAAACTAGTCTGTAGTAGGGAGGGGCAAAGCCCCTACTAGTAAGAGGGGAACGGCAACTGGCGTTGAAGAAAGTGACTGGCACACACACCTCCCACTGCCTGTCTGTCACACAAGACAGCCCGTAGGGTGAACAAGGTGAACAATGGGTTTTTATTTGTACTGTATTATCATCCAGTTGAGCTTCATCTTGCTACAGTATATATGCCCACATCCCTGCCCCGTCAGTGTGACATGTTTGTAGATCTAACCAATAGAGTCGATTTGAATCTTTTCGTAACCGCCCCTTGGAAAAAAATCTAAATACTGAGGGGAACCAGACTCATTTCCACACAGTGATATTAGTATGGCTCTACGTAAGGCTAGTCATTGGCCACTGTGTCTTCTAATCATTAAATGGTCCTTGTGTGGCTCCCGTCTCTGTGGAGAATGCCTTGTTTTCACAAACTGTAGATTGTAAAATGTTTGAAGATGAAAAGCCTTCTCACTTCCTCTTTTTCTCTCTCTCAATCTCTCTCTCTCTCTCTCTCTCTCTCTCTCTCTCCCTCTCAGGTTCTCCTCCTTCAGAATTTCCTGCTCTTTCATGGTAAAACAGAGCTGAAGACGAGGTAAGTTGCAGTTTTGTGTTGTTGTAATAATGCTTGTGTTGTGTGCGGTCGATAGTCCTGGAAGTGTCTCATGAGCGTAACAGGGAAAGAATAAAGATACATAGTGGCTGTCTTGGTGCAAGTGTCGGTTTGTGTCACAGTGGGCTGGCATTTGGGTTGTTGTGGTAAGGCGAGGTGTAGTGAGACATTTGGTTATTGTGGTAATTAAGGGGAGGTGAGACGTCCCCTGGGATGGCATCTCAATCTCACTTGGAGGTGGGAGAGTGATGGTGCTAATGGTGAGGACCAGGCACTAGGCAGGCGCCTGGAGTCAACGCAGCCTATAAAGAGACAGAATTTGGGGACAGACAAAAGGAACAACTTATGTACCTGCATGTGCACAAATCGTTACAATAAAGGACCGTGGCGTGAACCTTGAGGCGATGGCCAGCGAGACGTGTTGTCTTTTGGTACTGTAATTACAACACACACACAGACACAGCAAACTGTGTGTGTGTGTGTGTGTGTGTGTGTGTGTGTGTGTGTGTGTGTGTGTGTGTGTGTGTGTGTGTGTGTGTGTGTGTGTGTGTGTGTGAGTGTGTGAGTGTGTGTGTGTGTGTGTGTGCGTGCGCGCACTTGAGTGCGGCCATGGATGGAGGGATGTGCTGCATACTGGCAGCCACCCATGGGGGTTCAGGTCAGGACAGGAAAAGGTTGAGAGAGGAAAGGTTCTTTCCTGTTAGGCTCCTCCTTCAATGAGCTGACATTGTGGGTTGGTTATATACAGTTGGAGGCCATCGATATTGTCCTTTTCTTTTTGCTGAGGTTTGCGTGATCTGCGCAAAAGGACAGTTAACCCATTTTGGGCGGGAACCCCTTTTGGTGTTTTAAACATTATGTTATAATTTAGCTATTGAAAAATAGCAGACCTAGGTCTGCTATTTTTGAAAAATCGTGAAAATATTTATTTCAGAAAACTGGAGGATTTAGAAGGATTTTTTTTTAATTTTGAGGTCAGGCCTAAATGGGTCAAATGATAAGGGACAATATCGGTGGCACCCAACTGTACAGGACGTTGCTGCTGAAGTCCTCACAGACACGCAGAACAGGACTCATTCATTAGTCTGCCTGCGGCGACGCATGCATGAGGCCAATGGAAGCAGTCCTTCCTGTTTGTTCGTGTGTACAGTATGTGTGTGTTTGTTTGTTAGCAGGATGTCCAAGGGACATATTTTCATGAAACCTGGAAGGAATGATCATCAGTGAGCTTGAGAGAAAAGATTGAATATCCCAATGCTGATTTGATGCCGTTACCACTGTCGCAAAATTGCTTGCTCTGGGTGGGATCTCTGTCGGTACTGCCCTACGTGTAAAGTGTATTGAGAGAACTTGTAATAAAATGTAATTGAATGCTGAGTTATTCAGTACGTTTCAACATCAAGTATACTTGACATTAAGGCTTGGTCTGTGTCCAATATCGGGGTAATGTATCCCGATCTTCCGCCGTAGTCTGAAAACCCACCTTTTCAGACTCCATCATGGCCCATAGCACTTACCCTACCCCCCTTAGACAGCACTTCTTAGACTTATATAGCATTTGAAACAGACTTATAGCATGTCATGTAGACAGCACAATAAGTGCATTGTATGTAGTCATAGCACTTCATAGTATATACTGTATGTACAGCATAGTATAGCATATATGTATAGTTTATATGTATAGTGTGATTATATAGATATGTTCTAGTTATAGTTTATATGTAGTGTCATTATATAGATATGTTCTAGTCACGTTCTTAGCTTACGCATGTTTCGCGATAAATGCATTTTACATATGTGATGTATTCCCATGCTTTTTGTTCTTGCTTAATGTAAATCGCTCTGGATTAAGAGCGTCTGCTAAATGCCTAAATTGTAAAATTGTAAATTGTATCATGTATCGGAAAACGGGATCATGTATCGATGGTTGGAATTATTGAACTCGAAACTGCATACAAAAAAACACAAAATAAGCAAAATACCAATGGTGTGATTGGCTATACTTTATTGGCTATACAGCGGATAGCTAGAGAAGTAGCAAGTTCCAAGTATACCATTTGAATCAGTGCACATATTAAATTAACTTAATGATGGCTTCCAAGTATATATGTACAGTAAAACACTGAAAACTACTATAGAGCATAGCAGTGGGTGTGGTTTTCTGGACCCACTGAAATATCTGCCATTCATTTTCCTGGTGAATTATGACCATAACATCTTTGATTCTGTGAAGAAAGAAAAATGAAAACCGCTAAACAAAGGGTATTAATTAAATGTAGTATATCATATTATGAATTAATTTAAAAAAAATCCCCACAGAATCAAAGGTTTATGGTCATGATTCACCAGGATCCTGGATGGCTGGATTCTAGGCATAAAATAATTCATATAAATATTTGTGTAAATCTCTATGGGAATAATGAATAGCAGATTTTTCAGTGGGTCCAGAAAACCACGCCCACTGCTATGCCTTATACACAGGTATTGATATACAGTCACACACACAAAATGACGCACGCACACGCACACGCACACGCACACGCACAGAAGCCAGGAAGGAGGGGTCATTACAACTCTAGTTTTTTGAGTGAATAAGTGAATTGTGTGTGTGTGTGTGACCACACAACTTTAGTTTTTTTCAACCAAGGTTCATGTTTTAGGTTGTTATTGGAGAAAGTAAAAGATGAGTGTAAATTTTTCTTCATTTGCTGCTTTCTTTCGTTTTAGGGATTTTAGCGTTTTTTGACAGAAATTACATCTGGCCACAGAAGATCACAGGATCTACTGAATGTGAAGGTAGCCTACTGGGGGAACGCCACACTGTGAGTCATAGGCTCAATATGTCAGTTTGTCACATTCAGTAGATCTTGTGATCTTTTGTGGCCAGATGTAATTTCTTGGGGTATATTAGCACTATAGTAAATAATAAAAAAATGAATTGCTATAAAAGTTTGTAAAGAAATACATATTATTTTTTAATTTTTAAAAAAAAATTTTTTTTGTTAATGTTTTTTTTTTGTGGCTTTCGCCTTTATTTTATATTTTTTACGGAGGACAGTAGGCTGACAGGAAATGGGGAGAGAGATGGGGGAAGACATGCAGTAAAGGCCGTCGGGATCGGGAGTCGAACCCGCGGCACACTGCCAGACTGGATTACCAGCCAAGGTGCCTGGACCACTGAGCCATGGCCCAGGCCAAGAAATACATATTTAGCCCCATGCTCGAATGCTGTCAAAAACAGCTAAAATCCCTAAAACGAAAGAAAACGGCAAATGAAGAAAAATGAACACTCATCTTTTACTTTCTCTAATAACAACCTAAAACATGAACCTTTGTTTGAAAAAAACTAAAGTTGTGTGGTCACACACACACAATTCACTTGGACACTCATATCATTCATTTGCTGACGGGGAA
Source organism: Electrona antarctica (assembly GCF_951216825.1). Lineage (NCBI taxonomy): Eukaryota > Metazoa > Chordata > Actinopteri > Myctophiformes > Myctophidae > Electrona > Electrona antarctica. The sequence continues at coordinate 31,978,623 of NC_136795.1, forward strand.
TGTGCCACTTTTGAGAATGGCGAGTGGGTGTATTGACTGGAAACAAGCAGCAGTGACCCAACACCAGGTCTACACCACTAATCAGTCCCACTCATCATGCACCTGTTGACTCAACACAGAATCCTGTTTGGGCCCTCAGCATGTTCATGAGCATAAACAGCATGTGCACGCACACACGCACTAAACGTGCATTTGTGCACTAATATGACATTATTAAAGGACCACTTCACCACTTTTCAACCTATCTTCATATAATAGGTCCTCACTAATAATCATGAAAAAATTTCGCAATTTGTTTCTACTCGGTCTGTCTCATAGGAGGGCTGTGGGAAGTTCAGAAACTGTCCTCCAGTGACATCATCGATGGGGAATACAAGCTAATAAAAACTGCAGGCGTTCTAGTCCTGAAAAGTTGCAATGCGAAAATGGAAGCCATCGTTCTCACGATAATGAAAATCTAAACATTTTTGTAAAAAAATCTGCCTAATGATGATGTCACTGGAGGACGGTTTCTAAACTGCCCACAGCCCTCCTATGAGACACAGACTGAGTAGAAAAAAATCGTGCCATTTTATCATGACTATTAGTGAGGACCTATTATATGAAGATAGGTTGAAAAGTGGTGAAGTGGTCCTTTAATGCTTTATCCCCAATATGTCACCCTTAAAGAGACAGAAGCAGTATCTTTATCATGTGAGTGTTGGCTGAGAGGTCTTTGCTTGGTGCAGAATTCATCCATTCCATCCATCCATCATCATTATTTCTTTTTTTAATTAGAATCCATCTGAATCCACCTTCAAGGAGCCATTTGTTGTCCAAGCTAATTCCTCTGAGACAAGAACTGCACAAGTGCTGTCCCAGACCCAACACCGGGGGAGGTATGGCAAGCCAAGAAAAACAACACCCCCAGCTCAAACCAGATGAGGTGGTAGAAGGGAGATATATTTTTTTAAGTGCTGCCGCCAATTGGCACTGGAGTCTGGGCACACCTGTCAGCAATGAATCAATATTGAGGACTCGCCCAGTTCCCCACACAGGCCCAGTCCCCCCCCCCCGCAGTTTTAGACTGCGACAGAGGGGCGTCGTCTCAAGCAAACTTGAGCCACGAGACACACCACCGAGCAAGCTAAAGCGAGCCGAGTTGCCGTGTCGAACGTTTGCGAAGTTCGGCCCCGTTCGAGTTGCGCCCATGATAGGCACAGAATAGTAAATCCTCGTCCCACCTACAATGAACACAACGGAGCACTCTCTACCCCACTGACAGCCCGTCTCACCTAATCACAAGCCGCGGCGCTCCTTCCAGACCCTCCCTTCGTAGGAACGTCCCTCCCTTCGTTGGGCTGAAAACAGGGTCGCGTTTTGGAGACTACATGGGACCATACACATAGAAAGGTAGACGCCTCCTTCGTCCTTGGGGCGTCTGTCAGGGAGGGCAAGCTTCTGTGACGTCAGTGACGAATGTGCAGAATATTGCCAAGCTTCATGTGAACCATGGCTATGCATTTCTTTAAGTCGCTCTGGATTAAGAGTGTCTGCTAAATGCCTAAATTGTAAATCAGGCTACCTTCAGTGTTTGAACTCTTACCTCCAGTGTATATCTAATATTAATACAGAACGTACATTCATTCATTGATGTAAAGTCATATTTATTCCTCTTTATATAACTGCAAATAAACCTGGTGAAAATGAAGAGAATTCTGATTCTTGGTTGATCAGACTGTTTAGTGTTTATATTTTATTTTGCAGCTGCGCTTGTTAATAACAACTGCTGGTTGCAGCTTGACACATGAGTGTGAACTATAGCCTACTCAACCTTTATAGTGCAACAGGGCAAAAGTTAGTCACTGTTGTGTACAGAGCAACGTTGTTTTAACTGGTATGAGGCATGGCTACTGTGAATAATCTAATAGTGTTGATTTTGACAGTATATTTTGATTTAGTTGTAGTCATATTTTAGTCATCTGAAATGTTTTAGTGTTAGTCTAGTTTTAGTCGACTACATATCATAAGACTTTAGTCGACTAACTCTGCAGTTGATATTGACGACAAAAAGTTATTTTCACATAAAATAACTTGTCATTCAGTTCTACTGGATATCTTCCCTACTAGTCCCCTAACATTTTAGTCTAATTTTTATTTGTTGACAAAATTGTCAAAATATTTAGTCTTTGTTTTAGTCAGCGAAACGTAGTTTTTATTTTGTTTTCGTCAGTGTTTTTTCACTGACTAGTTTAGTCGACGAAATCAACACTGATCTGATATAACATGGGTTTTATATTTATTTTTCTTTAATGCCATTCTCAACATGACAGGAAACGAGTGGACTGCACATTTGACTGTTAATAATAATCTCATGCATAGCCAGACCTCCGCTGTCTCCTCAAACAGATGACAGGTCCTCCCACAGTTAATTACACTGGTCCATCTAGCCAGATTGACAGTTCAGTGACAAAGTGAGAATCAAACAAGAGGAGCTAAAAAGATAGCTTCTGGTGGAGTAGACGGATCAATTCACTTTGCCGGTTACAAATCCAGTCTATAGCTATTAAATGCGGATTGTGTTCATGCGTGCCAATTACCAGATACAGTAAGTGGGCTCTAGTCTGGCCGTGGTGGACATTTGGATTTGCGATTTGCACATTTGACCTCTTGTGGGGGACATGGAGCACGCACACACAGGCACGCACGCATGTGTGCACACACAGCTGTCCATTGGAGACGGTGTGCACCGCTCAAAAAGATGAACCCTCCCTAGGGGTGTCAATCACCATCGTTGAGACGCTGAATAGACTCTCTCTCTCTGAGGGAGATTTGTTGAGGTTGTTCACACTCGCAGTGTGTTGGTGGCTTGTTAACGACCATCGTTGTCTCATTGATTAACTATTTTATGAATTAAAATGTGTACGACCATCCATTGGACTCAAAGTAAAATTACAGTAGCTGACCTAACCCTTGGACTGAGATTAGAAACCCTCCCCTATTTTCATCCAGGGGTACACTTTTAAGAACATCGACACTGGCCCTAATCACATATCTTTCCCTTTACTTCTTTCTTCACCATCCTGCTCCCCTCCCAGCAGGGTGTTTCAGATGGCGGTGTGGATCCAGGCCCAGCAGCTCCAGGGAGATGCACTGCACCAGATGCAGTCCCTCTATGGTCAGCACTTCCCCATCGAAGTGCGACACTACCTGTCTCAGTGGATTGAGGGCCAGATCTGGTGAGTGTGTGTGTGTGTGTGTGTGTGTGTGTGTGTGTGCGTGTGCGTGTGCGTGTGCGTGCGCGTGTGCGTGTGTGTGTGTGTGCATGCGCGCTTTCATCAGGTTGGATAGACGAAACGTTCGTCATCCTTTCATGTAGAAAATAAAAAAGAGTTGAAACTCCCTCTTGCCACTGTGTGCGACCCAGTACCTTTATGAAGTGGATAGCGCACCAGAAGTCAGAGTGCGGTGGTTACACGAAAAGTCATTTGACATTACATAATTGCCAGAACTCATCAATGAGAAGTTCAAAGCCTGTTATTCCAAATTATATTCTTCTGTGGCTAGACTGTGTGGCTGATTAAACTGTCATGTCATGTTTTTGTTTGTTTTGTTTTGTTAAATTTCCCCCAAATGTCTCCCATAATAACTATTGTTCAAGTACCTTGATTCTTTAATTTGGGCGCATTTGGTTTGGGACAGCAAACACCCACGATTAAGGAATGTCTTCCTTCAAAGGTCCAATACTTTGAAGGAAGCTTTTGAAGAAATTGCTTTACCAAATTTCCAATTTTATTATTTGGCCACAAATATTCAGTATTTATCATACTAACTGGATATATTTCCACCATGAATCCTCATGTCCATCGTGGGTAATCATGGAGGTTATTGCCTGCAGCCCAGTCTGTTTATAGAGAGGCCACACTGTCTAATGTCTACAGTATGTGTTAAAGCGTCCCTGAGCAAGACAATCCAAGCCGTCCACGAGATATCTCGAGGAAAGCTATTATTACCATCTGGGCAATCCACAAGAAACACGAGATTTTATTAAAAAAATATATTTATAAATATTATTGGTACCTTCTTTTGCTTCCGTCGCTACATCCACAGGCCTCTCATTGTAGAAACAGCCTACATCATAATCCGCGGTACACGTGCCGTGCACACGGTTGTTAGTGATTTTACTGCACAAAATGGAATAAAGTGCCATGTTTGGGACGTTATAAAACATTAAAGAAAATATATTGTCCGCGAGTTAGAACGCAGCCTAAAGTGAGGCTAGACTACAGATATGGAGGGCGGAGGTGGCTCTTTGTTTATGTCGCACATTTCACTGGCAGTCTGGCACTAGCTTCACGATCCATTTCACTGGCACTAGCTTCACGATCCATTTCACTGGCACTAGCTTCACGATCCATTTCACTGGCACTAGCTTCACGATCCCGCCTTGGTAACATTGGTAACGGCATGGAATCGGTTAACTCCTAACTGCTCCCCGGGATCTGTACAAATAGCACTCACCACTCCTAATACATTAATTAGGATTTCACGTATACAGTATGCAAGTGTACAGTGACGAAAAATACCCCAAAGGAGTTATTTACCATGTCAAATATCAACATTTACAAAGAAACCCCCAGATAATCCTAACTGACACATTTCTTTCTATTAGCCCCACGCTGAAAGGGACACGGTATATCGTCCTATACAATTAAGGTCTCAATCCCTCCATGACGCATATTTGAACAGCATGGGAACAGGACCTCTAGATCTTATGCTAATTTTCCAAAGCCGGAGCGGTTGAGCAAAGACCCGCCCGGCAGCAATGTTTAATGCAATTTATTTGTGCGTGTATACGTATTTTTGTTGACAAAGTTGTAAATGTCAACAGTATGAAACTCTATACCGTCATATGCATACATCTGTCGCGTGAATTATTAAAACATTAGAAAGTAGCCGGCGTACAGTATCTGTGTATCAGATTGTGAAAATATAATAATAATAACAATAATAATAAAATTATTGAAAGACAGAACTAGTGTATTGTCTGCTAGCGTGCTGCTATACTGTTGACTTTTTCAACTTTGTCATGAGTAATTCAACAAAAAAAAAACGTACACACAAATACATTGCATTATCATTAAACAGTGCTGCCGGGCGGGTCTTTGCGCAACCGCTCCGGGATTTAGATATATGCAGATCTTACAGTACTTTTGTTGATGACACATGGGACTCAACCCTTAATCAAATGAACACACCTCTATGTGTGCATGCCATGCACTTATCCAATTGAATGCAGTCCATTATAGCCACCAAAACTAAATTAGCCCATTCATTCATGCGTGTCTTTGTGTGTGGGCATGTGCACATGTGCCATCAGGGATGCCATTGACCTGGAAAACCCCCAGGAGGAGTTCAAGGCCAAGCGTCTGCTGGACAGTCTGATCCAGGAGCTGCAGAACAAGGCCGAGCACCAGGTGGGAGAGGACGGCTTTCTGCTCAAGATCAAACTGGGACACTACGCCAGCCAGTTGAAGGTTAGCATTAGCAACACAACCACACTACGCCAGCCAGTTGAAGGTTAGCATTAGCAACACAACCACACTACGCCAGCCAGTTGAAGGTTAGCATTAGCAACACAACCACACTACGCCAGCCAGTTGAAGGTTAGCATTAGCAACACAACCACACTACGCCAGCCAGTTGAAGGTTAGCATTAGCAACACAACCACACTACGCCAGCCAGTTGAAGGTTAGCATTAGCAACACAACCACACTACGCCAGCCAGTTGAAGGTTAGCATTAGCAACACAACCACACTACACCAGCCAGTTGAAGGTTAGCAACACAACCACACTGACTATGCCAGCTGGCTGAAGGTTAGCATTAACAACACAACCACACTACACCAGCCAGTTGAAGGTTAGAAACACAACCACACTGACTATGCCAGCTGGCTGAAGGTTAGCATTAACAACACAACCACACTACGCCAGCCAGCATCTCAAGTGAACACAAGTGCCACGAGAGACGCCACAGAGCAAGCTAAAGCGTGCAAGTTGCCGTGTCGAACGCTGCAAAGTTTGCTTAGCCGACTCAGCCCTATTCGAGTTGGGACCCGATATGAACGGAATAGTAAATCATGTTCTGGCGAGAGTGTTTGCCCCGACTGCCACTCAAAGTGGCTACTGGCCAATCACAGCGTGTCCTTGCACACATGACACCAACATGCATGGATTCAAGTTCTCAGTCGCCACGACTGATTTCAGTCACTTGGATTCCATACAAAGGCAGCATGTCTTCTTTGAAAGCATGTCACACACCGGAAATAGCAGATCTACAAGCTTGTAAGCTTGTAGATCGGCTATTTTCGTGACATGGTCAAAAAAGCAAAAAAGGTTAAAGCCTCAATCTGCGATTTCAAGTCAACTGGTTGGCTGTATGTAGAACAGCATCAGCAGAGGATTAGAATGATAATGTACCTAAACATTATAAGTGATAATATACCCAAACATCATCATTACATTTTCTCTTTATTCCTCGAACATGGCTTCTGAGAATGCCCATACCAAACGTGAAAACTGTTGGAAAACATTATCTGGGAAGTGGGATACCTGGCTTACAATAAACTAAAACAGACCGGGTGAACTTTTTTGTTCTCATTCAGCACAGTACAATAATACAGTGAACAACATAAGAAGGGTAAAGTGCTAGGCTGAGGCAAAAAGCCCAAGGGGGCGGGTCTTATACGAGGCCTCTATCTTGTCTTGTAAACATATTACTTTACTTTATTTCTTTATTTAGACGGGAATGAACTATACACTATACACCCAGATTTAGCAAATATGCTAATTTACATCCGCAGTCCACACAAAAAAAACACATGAAAACAAAAACAGGCAGACAATGGAGTACATTACATTACATTAGGGAAAACAGCATAATAATACATTATTAGTAATTTAATACTAGAACAGAGGTTAGTAGTTAAAAAAATACCATGTGCTGTCTGATGCAGTATAAAACTGTGCTACTGTATGACAACAGGTATTGCATGCTACAGATATCTCCATATACAGTATGGGCACAAAAGGGACACAGACAGATAGTTAAAACGGGTGCTATAACAATGGGTATTATATCGATCCCAAGTAGGCCGGTGACCGACGGGCACGTACAGGTCTAGTGAAGCACAATCACATTGAACGCCTCAAGCTAAATGAAATTAATTTAATTGAATCCCGCTATCAGAAGAAGACAAGGGCATATTTTGTCCAAAGTGACGGGATACTGGATAGCCATTTCAGTGGTTCGCAGGTGGTTAACGCAAACTCACTGGCTGCAGTTCTCAGAAACTGAGGAATCTGAAGGTGTTTAGGAACAGCTTGTATCCGTCATTAGGAAAACAAGCTGAGGGCAGCCCAAGCCAAGGGCCTTGGTAGCCACTCAATGCTACTATTTATTATTGAGCACCTTCCCCATGGATCTCTTCATCTGTTTGTCTTCTCTCTCCCCACTGAAGCCGTGCATTGCAGTACCACACTGTGTATACATGTGTATTCTCATGTGGACATTAGACATTGCCCACAATGTGTTTTAAAAATGCATACACATGCACTCACTCTGGTGTGTGTGTGTGTGTGTGTGTGTGTGTGTGTGTGTGTGTGTGTGTGTGTGTGTGTGTGTGTGTGTGTGTGTGTGTGTGTGTGTGTGTGTGTGTGTGTGTGTGTGTGTGTGTGTGTGTGCGCGTGTCCGTAAGGTGGCGTGCATCCATGCGTACATGTGCTTGTCTGTGTGTATGTATATGCCAGAGAGTCATGATGTCTTCATATTATAAAATGCACTGTGCTTCAGAGATGGATCTCATTAGGCTTGACTAACCCATCAAGGCCGGGAAAGCATCTGTGTCATTTTAACCGTTATTTTATGCTTTGGCTATTCAAAAATAGCAGATCTGCTATTTTTTCATATTGGGAAAATGTGTTTATTTTTGAATATATATATATTTTTAAACCGACATTTTTCACTCAGGGGGGCCCCTCGAACAAAATATTTTGACATGTGGGTACGGTCCGCGGCCAAAAATGTATAATTTTGGCAGACCTTGATATGAAAAAGGTTGAGCATCACATGACAGCTAAACATACGATTTTCAGAAAAGTGTTAATTAAGATGTTTGTAAAAATTGGGCCCTGGTCTTAATGGGCTAATAGGGCTTAGCGTGCCCAGGGATTGGGCTCCTAAACTTAGCGAGCTGCCTCAATGGGACTAAATTGGTTGGTCCTGTGTGCCGGCCTGCTCCCCAAGTCAGTGGCTAACGAGCACTAACACGAGCACATGTTCTCCTTATCTTTCAGAGCACGTATGACCGTTGTCCACTAGAGCTGGTCCGATGCATCAAACATATCCTCTACACAGAGCAGAGGCTTGTAAGAGAAGCTACTAATGTGAGTCAAGCACACACACACACACACACACACACACACACACACACACGCACGCGCGCACTCACACACGCGTGCGCACTAATGTGGATACATGCATGTATGGATGCACTCGCACACTTATGCACAAACACACATGAATAAACACCTGTGGCTTCCATACATTATTCATTACCCAGCCTGCACCGTGCCCTGAAACACATTTTGAAAAGCTCACACGAAACATCATCGCGAAAATAATGGCAACTGACGGTCTCCCGTTGTTGCGGTGGCTAACACATTATGGAAATGGTGAGCTCGGGATCGCATTGAGGGAGAGACCCTCATTGCCTATGCCGCCGATTTACTACAAAACAAGCAAAATCTCCTAGCAAAACAAATGCAGTAACAATAACTTTAAAAATCAAGTTCTGTTTTATTTATTTTTACAATTCACTCCGGGTATGTGGGGCAGATGAGCACAATAACTGTTCCAGATGAGTCACGTAAATCGTACAGTGCCTGGCTTTGGTTCCCTGGCCAGAACACTGAGAACACACATATACTCGTGTACAGTATGCCAAGAAATAGCCTTCCAAAAGGAAAACCTTCTGATTTCCTTCTAGAACCACAGCTGTAAGGGAGAAAGTAGTTAGATTTCACGTTTTATAACCAGCAGTACGTGAGTTATAAAACCATAAAGCCAGTGGTCCATAAAACACCTGACTATCAATAACTCCTGGGCTGAATTGATTTCCAGTCCAGATATGCTTTTTCTATTACAGGGATGCACTTGAATTGATTGAGTTAGCTGTTTTACCTCTTCTGAACGTGAACACTCCACAGTGCTCCCGTCTGCAAGCAGCCTCCGCTCTCTGTATGGCCAGTGTTCTCATCAGTGTTATGTTATTATGTTAGTGTATGGTTATAGAATATTACACAGTACAATATCATAGCTAATACAAGCGAGGTTCATTTAATGTGTGGGTGCGACATACAGTATTTGCCAACATTGGACTGTGAAAAAGAGGGAGGTTTTCTGGGGTAATGGCCTACCTACTCTCAATGGCCCTGCCCCCATATAACCCTACACTACAGATTGTTCATAAAGTAAACACTAGCGTATGAAATGAAAGTTACTTAATTACTCTAATGTATGTCTCACAATAGATTACATGAATAAACCAGACTGGGACAAAGCCCCATGTAGTTTGTTTGGGCGTAGGAGGTTTCAAGGTGCACAAGGCGCCATCTTGGAAGTATCTAGAAGTAGCTAGATGTAGCCAAAATACCCTTTTGGAGGATCGACAGCAACCGGAGCTATGATTACTTCCAACACGACTAGCGATGGGACCGCGACGGGCCGTTGTTTAGAATTGGAAGCATTGATTTAGATCAAGAGTTATTCACGTTTTAAGATCTCATCGATTAAAATGGAGGGGGAACCACTTTGGATGACGTCCTAACCGGAAATTACATTGAATGTTGCGCTCTCGGTTATGGAATGAGTAACGTTCCGTCTTTTGATTAATCTCCGTTCTGGGCATCCAACGTAATTAATTAATAAGGCAGAGACCTCCGTCCCGGGCCCTCTAAGTGTTAAGACTTACTCGTGGCTTCGCTGTGAGTTCAGGGTTAGGTTAGGGTTTGGGGTGTCGGACTAATGCATGTCGGACTCTTAGTACGTCAGAACAAACACATGCACCCGTCGTACGGGTCTGGGCAACTTGCCATAACCCCACTGTAAGAAAGACAGTATGCCTTCCCGAGTCATTTGTACCCGGAGACAAAGTAACTGTTTTATAACTATTACTATCTAAGAAACAGGAAGGTCTTGCACCAATTGGACTGAAATGCATTTTAAGTGTATTTCTTCTTGGGAACCGTTCCATCCAATTTCACTTTTCAGCAGCAAACTGAGCAGAGCGGGTTTCAGCTAGCACAGTGACGAGTGACATTTAAATCTGTGTGGCAGGTATATGGGTATGACTGACTCGAGCTTCATGCTGAGCCTCAACTCAGCATGAGTGGTGGCAGTCAATCAGGTCCAACAAACAACCATAAACCTTCCAGTGATGGACTCTCAATCACCCAGTGGATATAGCCAACGTTATTTGGAGGATACCATACTACCGCTGCATTACGTCACTCACTCACTCTCGCTTTTCTAATTGGCAGTCGAGTTCTCCGGTGGGCGGATTGATGGACAGCATGTCTCAGAAGTACCAGTTGATCAACCAAGCCTTTGAGGAGCTCCGTCTGCTAAGTCAAGACACTGAGAACGACCTGCGTAAACTCCAGCACAACCAGGAATACTTCATCATTCAGTACCAGGAGAGCCTCCGCATCCAGGGTGAGACTACAGAACACCACAGCTCATTGCCTTTCGAGTAGCCAATCTGAGATATGAGCCAGGAGTTAATATGAGGAACAGAATAAAACATGGAACAAAAAGTTTGGTAGATTATGTTGTACTTGTAACAATGCTTCTTGGCAATAACTTCAATACCGCTGGAAAGTCTGTTTATTTCCGTTTTAATTTACATAATCTAAATAAACACAAATTTCAAATTTCATTCCGTAAGATCATTTGATCTAATCATTTACCTCACCTCCCGTGCCGGAACACAAACATTCCTGAGTGCTGTAGCCTCCCCTCACCATTACACATCCATGACCCGGCTCTGAATGGGGCCTGCATTATGCCATAGTATAGACGCTGAGTTAATTATTATTCCATATTTGTCTATATATGCGTGCATGCGTGCGTGCGCGTGTGTGTGCCAGTGTGTATTGGATGTTTTACTGACCTGTCACCCCACCCCACGCCCCCTCCTCCACCCTGTTTATTCTTTTCTCCCACGCCTCCCCACTCCCTCACCCATGTCTCAACCCCCCCCCACCCCACCCCCCCAGCCCAGCTGACCGGCCTGGCCACGCTGCCCCCTGCTGACAGACAGCTACGGGAGCCCGCCCTGCTCAGCAAGAGAGCCACTGTGGAGGCCTGGCTGACCAGAGAGGCCAACACACTACAGAAATACAGACTGGTAGGGATGGATAATCTATTTCTATTGTTGTATTGTTTATTGGATCTTGTTTAGTCGATACACTTAATTGTTTTAGCTCATGCTCATTTGATTTAGCTATTTTGTCTCATCTGTTTAAGGAAATAGGTAGCTGATATATTGCACTTTTACCTTAGCACTAGGTATACTCTTGGTTGCTTGTTTTTGCAGAAAATGCACTAAAGACTTCTGGTGATTAGTAGTTTTTGTTCCCTACCTATGTTGAATACACTTATTGTAAGTCGCTTTGGATAAAAGCGTCTGCTAAATGACTGTAATGTAATGTAATGTAATGTAATAATAATAATCTTTATCATATTCATCTAATCATCTTCACAGTCAAAACAACACATACAGTTGGGTGCCACCGATATTGTCCCTTATCATTTGACCCATTTAGGCCTGACCTCAACATTTAAAAAAATCCTTCTAAATCCTCCAGTTTTCTGAAATAAATATTTTCACGATTTTTCAAAAATAGCAGACCTACAAGCTCGTAGCGCGCCACTCGGTGGCGCGCTATGAGCTTGTAGATCTGCCATTTTTCAATAGCTAAATTATAACATAATGTTTAAAACACCAAAAGGGGTTCCCGCCCCAAAATGGGTTAACTGTCCTTTTGCGCAGATCACGCAAACCTCAGCAAAAAGAAAAGGACAATATCGATGGCCTCCAACTGTAACAGAGAAAAAACATATCACCAAGACAATACAAAACATGAGGTCCCCGCTGTACACGGAACCATCCTATCGGCAGGGCAGTTTGTTTAATTCCGCCATGGCTGAGGGGACAAAACTCCCACTAAAGCGGACCTTTTCCCACAGCGTGCGTTTCTTTTCTTTTCTTTTTTGGACCCTATGGGCAGTATTATGCGTGTCTTAAGTACCAGGTCTTATGACATAACTTAAGACCTGGAGGCGTGCGGTCAATGCTGTTTGGCCACTCAGAATAGTCAAATGGCATTGATCACGCCTCCAGGTCTTAAGTTAAGTAATAAGACCTGGTACTTAAGACACGCATAATACTGCCCTTTATGTTTGGTTTCCTACATTTTGTTTTTAATTATTTTATTTCAAAACATTTTCCAAAAACATTCCCATTGATGTTTTTCAGTAATTTAATGAAGAAATGCTATAAATTAGAAAGCAAATTTTTAAAAAGAAGTGAAAATAGCTGACCTACAAGCGATGCGTTGTGAGCTTGTTGGTCATCAAATTGCCACTGACTTTATGAGATGTTGTTGAATTGTATGCTTTATTTCATATAGGCCAGTACTGTAGAGACAGCAAACCAAGGGCAGGGAGAGAGAGGGCAGTGGGATGTGAAGTCTGGTCCTTGAGCTCAAAAGGAGGATAATGTTTTTTGTGCATTCACTGGTTGTGACACCAAGGACTCTAGAGATGATCTGTTTCACCTGAACAAAAGGAGAAGAGTCTTGGAGTAGTCTCTGTAGCTGATGGGTGCAGATTCTTGAAGATACAATGTAAAATGGAATATCTGCACTCTCTTGAGTATGACACACAGCAGCAGTCTATCTAGAGTAGACTGCTGCTGTGTGTTCATTACAAATAAAGAAGTTCCTAAGAAACTATACTTAAGAGAGTGCAGATATTCCTTTTTTCACTGTTTCACCTGAACCTCATCTTGCATGGTTTCCGCCGCCATCGGTGTATGAATGTGTGTGTGAATGGGTGAATTGATGCACAATCTATGTAAAGTGCCTTGGATAAAGGCGCTATATAAATGCACCATTTACCATTTTATGGAGAAGGCGAGGCAAGGCGATGCTTCCTGTACCCGTGATCTGCATCCTGAAACACTTGTTCAGTTTCCCATGTTCTTTGCAGTTACTATCGTTTGTGTTCAAGAATTTCTTGTTATATGTTAACACAAATGATGTATGTGTGTGCGTGTGTGTGTGCACGTGTGCGCGTGTGCGTAGGACCTGGCAGAGAAGCATCAGAAGACACTGCAGCTGTTGAGGAAGCAGCAGACCATCATTCTGGACGACGAGCTCATCCAGTGGAAGAGACGACAGCAGCTGGCAGGCAACGGGGGCCCGCCGGAGGGAGGTCTGGACATCCTGCAGTCCTGGTGAGAACCACCCAAGACCACCCACCTCTCACGCACTGATTTTCACAGCAAATTCTCATGTGGCTTTAGACTCTTTCGAGTAAAATTCCATTTCGTTTTTAGTCGTATTTTAGTCGTCTGTTTTGGTTTGAGCTTGTAGATCGGAAATTTTCCCAAAACATAAAATGACTTGTCTTATGCTGCATTCACATGGGATCAGGCAACCGGTAGACGGAAAACGGCACCACCTGCGGACGGCACAGAGCGGTAACAAGATTAAATAAAATACATGATGCCATCTGCCGTTACTGCCACCGGTTCTGGCTGCCGCGCTGTTCCGTTTACCGTCCTGCTCCCGTCCACTAAAACGACTTCCGGTTTGCCGCCTACCGCTTGCCTGATCCCATGTGAATGCAGCATTAGTTCTACTGGATCTCTTCTCCGATAGTCCCTTCCTAACATTTTAGTCTAGTTTTCATTTGTTGATGAAATTGTCAATATATTTAGTCACAGTTTTAGTCATCATAGACTCTATATCCGGAGCCCTCATCCAGTGCCATTTTCACGGTTAACCAACACCCCCATGTCACTAAAAACAAAACAAACTGATAAGACTGCTACTAAAGCGGACTCACCTACTCCCTGCTCACTTTGCTAGGCTGGGATGGCTCAAGGTGGAAGCAACTTACAATAGTCTTTAAAATACTCAGAACAAGTGCCCATACTTTACCCGTCAGACTACATCTCTAAAGTGAGAGGCCAGAGGCGTGAATTTCTGTTGTTACAAGTACAATAGAAATATGTTTAAAAGAAAAACCCTATAAACTAAAAAAGAAATAATAATATTAACTGAGGTGAATTTGTTTCAGGATCAGTCTGAAAGTCATCATTGTCAGCAGTCTATTTGTGTTCTGTGTGTGTGTGTAGCGGTGCCAGTGCACGGCGAGTGGCTGTGTCTGTGTGTGTGTGTAGCGGTACCAGTGCACGGCGAGTGGCTGTCTCTGTGTGTGTGTGTGTGTGTGTAGCGGTGCCAGTGCACGGCGAGTCATGCCCTTCAGAGCAGTAGTGTTTGTATTGTGTCCCGTCTCTCTCACACAAGGTCAAAGAGGAGTAGTATAGTAATAAAACTTGCAGTAAGTTATAGCATAAATCCAATTTCCATACATTCTAATTTCCGACTTTTTGCCAATATTGTCAGATCAATACCATAGTTTAAAACTTGATTCAGATTTTTTGCCAGTTGTCAAATATAAATAGGCCTACTACAGTTTAAAAATAAAATCATCATACATCATCACATTCCGGCCAATCACCATTGGCGTCCTCACTTTTAAGCTGGCTATAGGATGGGCTAGCGCCCCTCAAAAAACGTAATTCTGACCTTTTTGCCAAATGTAAGATATACATTTGGACAGTTTTCACTATGTAATTTTTGCTTTAAACCAATATACAACAACACCAGAGGGAGCTCCTCTGACCTAGTTCCCCGTAGATTGGGCTCAAACATGCATTCTCCCACTCTGCCACTAACGTGTGGAATGCCCTACTAGTACTACCAAGTACAACAGCCATTCAAAGTCTTGATTCCCCTCCCACTTTTATAACCAAGCTAAAACATGGCTCTCCTCATTACTTGCGCAAGCAGAGCGTGCAAGCAGAGCGCGCAAGTATTGTGGTCATGCTGGTACGAATGCACGCGTATGCTTGGTAGGTACAGTATTGATGGTGATGTAATTAAGATATGTATCAATGCCGGGTTATAACTGGCTTTTGATGGTGACATAATAAAGATAGGTTTCAGATGTATACATACAGACATTGCCTTTAATTCACCCGACACTGAAACATATCCTAATTACGTCCCCATCGACAGCCAGTTATAACCCGACATTGAAACATATCAGTATACCTACCAAGCATACGCACATCTATTATACATTTGAAAAGGTGTGCCCAAAAGGTGTGCCCAAGCCAGGAAAATAAAGTCACCAGCTACTACGTCACTGACACGCTGCAACACGCTGCAACACACACTGCAACAACACACTAACACGACACAGCCTTACCCTCCGCGTCGATCCACGGCTATCTCCTCATGTCGCGCCGCACCCCCACAATCAACAACACCCGCGTAAAAACTGGCATTGCACTGCCACTACAGCCGCCTCCCGTCCACACTCACAAACAACATCAATATCAATAATAAACACAAACACGCCACAAGCACCGACACCCCCGCCTAATTTGTTGCCAGGTCTATGAAAACAACCCCAGAAAAAATGCCATTCAACACGCTACTTACAACTCGCTTACAATTCGCGGACCTGGCAACACTGCATCCTGTTTTCCCATTGGCTACGGTTGCTACAACACGCATTTGCACTGCATCTTGGGAGCAACACAGCTTAATGTAGGGGTCACCGATTGCTGTGCTACATCCCCCTCATGTTCTCACCACCCCGTTCGGCTACACCACACACACTAACCTACACAATTCTCCACATGCAACACAGGGCCCTTATTGGCTAGCCCCCTCACATGGCGATCCCCACGCAACACACACACCCACACACACACAACGGCCACGTTCGGAAATATCGCACTGAGCGCACTGTGCAAATGCAATGCAAACTAATAGGCGAGTGTGCTTCGGTGCGGTATTTCCCAACGCGCCCATCTCATCGACACAACGCGCACAGTCGGATGCCAAGGTCTTCCGCGCATTATTCCTTTCCCAGTCTCACCACACCACGGATTCATTGTAACCTCGCATCAGTGTCACTGCAGACACGTAATCACACTGTGGAGGATTTGTGACTGAGTGACTGTGTGTGTGTGTGTGTGTGTGGTTTGATTTCAGCATGTTTTACACTGCACAGTTGCGCAGTGCACACCATGGGACAAATCGGCTTTTCACCCCCTGCCACTGTGCCCACAAACGCATGTACAAGAGGAAAACAATCTAAACATTATATACTAACGTCAGCATCGGGCAGATTAACACACACAAGCGTTATTAGTTGAGTTTTCTTATTGAAGTGCCTCTGAATTGTAACTGTGCGTTTATGTCAGTCAGCGATGCGATCCGTTGTTATTCAGCCACGCACGGACTGGAGAGAGGCGACGTGTTTCTCTCCCTTCGGCTCATGTAGCCCTCATTGGAACTACAAATATTGTTCCCGAAGAAACAATGTGGGGTCACTGCAATCCAAAACATTGTAGGCCTACTATAATGCAGTCAAGGTCCCCACAAAAATATACTACAGTATGTTCTGCTCCATTCTCAACATCTTTTGGTTTCCAAAAACAGTAACTTATTGTAAGTAAACCAAAACAGTAAAAAGCAGTTTCATGTGTGCTTATTTTAATTTTATTTAATTTGCTTTGATGTGAAAATAAAATACAACAAATAATAATAATACCCATCCGTTAATACATGTGAAGGGCACAATACTGGGTTTAAAAACACAGCTGAAACATGAAGTGGAGTCTGTCAAATCTCGCAATTTCCTTCTTCCCATTGCACTGCAACGGAACTAGGATGAGCCGCCCGAAGGGCGGCGAAATTCTAGTACAGTACAAAATCCAGTATAGTACTTTCAATTTACAACTTACATACATGTATACATACATATGTTACCTGTTACCCAACCAATATTGAAACATATCGTAATTACGTCACCATTGACAGCCAGTTATAACCCGACTTTAGTATTTAATTTGTGCAGTTCTAGTTCTAATTGGACTTAGATAATCTTACTACTATCTCGCCCCTAGAGTCAAACAACCTACTCCCTCAGCGAGCTCTACGGAAGGACCTCTGGCCTCTGTAATGATACCATCCAGAAGTTCTTTTTTAACCCATTTATTTATTTTTATTTAACCTTTGTAGTTGTTGCTGCTGCGATAGGGAGGTCCAGCCAACACCAACTCGCCTTGCCTAATATATAAAAACTAAGCAACACAATTTGCTAATAAACTAAAAAGCAAGAGAACCAACATTTGCTATTATGTCAAAGCAGGAGCAATTTAGACCTGAGGACGATTCTACAAATGCCTATTCTGAAAAACCCATGTTTCTATGTCAGTCGTTCTCAAACATTTTCATGTCAAGGACCCCCAAAATGATATGTAATTGGCCGCCGACCCCCATTTGAAAATATGTTGTTCCAGGGACCCCCCCAGATGCAAATATTTGAGTTAATATATATTCAAAGATTTGCGCCACATTTTCACAATTTCTCAAAAATAGCAGATCTACAAGCTCGTAGCGCAGCACTCGGTGGAGGGTTCCCGTCCTGAATGGGTTAATTAATACCTGGTAGAGCACTGTTTCCTAAACAGTGGGTCGGGACCCATTTGTGGGCCACGGACCAATTTGTATGGGTCAAGACTCGAGTGAAATCACACCATAATGTGAAGTGAGCGGTGGCCTTGGAGTCCATCACAGTTGTTGACTTAAGCACGAGAGTGTGTGTGTGTGTGTGTGTGTGTGTGTGTGTGTGTGTGTGTGTGTGTGTGTGTGTGTGTGTGTGTGTGTGTGTGTGTGTGTGTGTGTGTGTGTGTGTGTGTGTGTGTGTGTGCGCGTGCGCGTGTGCGTGTGTGCGTAAAATACCATTTTCTTTTCCTACATAAAAAAAAAATATATATATATATATTTTTTTTTTATATAAAATAATTTTAAAACAAACAAACAAATCTAAGAAATTCCATAAATAAAAAATAGTATTAATTAAGGGTATGTTCTATGGAGACATTTTTACCCTGGTGTGTGGTAGGACATCTTCTGGCCGACCGTGTCACTACAGTTATTTGAAGCAGACGGCACACACCGGTTTAGACGCTACTACACTACAGTTTACTACTGTAGCTTTCACTTCCTCAAGACCTTCCGCATCAGATAGTCTGTTTATCCCATGCAGAGCCAGCAGATTGCATCACTGGTGCTTTTTCTTTATCCCAAAAAGCTTCAGCGATATTTGTCTGTTTTTGGTACAAAAAACTCCAGCTTGATTTCACAAATATTTGGATGTATCGGAGTAGACGTCGCTTTTCCCACCAGTCTCAGCTACAGGAGGGGCCTCATTTATTCCAAGGACACATTTCTGCAGAATGTCAAATATCCACATGAGTCCCGGACGGTTGCGTTCATGTTTTTTGTGTATTCTGTGCGTAATGCTTTCCTCAGGTGTGAGAAGTTGGCAGAGACCATATGGTCCAACAGGCAGCAGATCCGGAGAGCAGAACACCTCCGACAACAGCTGCCCATCCCCGGTCCCATCGAAGAGCTACTCAACGAACTCAACAGCACTATCACAGACATCATCTCAGCCCTGGTCACCAGGTGTGTGTCTTTGTGTGTGTGTGCGTGTGCGTGCGTGCGTTGTGCGTGCGCGTGTCTCCCAAACAAACGGTTGTGATCCATTTTGAGTGCAGATTGTTTTTTTGTTTGTTTTTTTACAAAAGGTTTATCTAAAGAAAAGGGGAAAAATAGTTTTGAAAAAACGTACAATTTAACTTTGGCTAAAATAGTTCACCGTATTCTTTTTAAATAGGGCTTTAATTCCACCCATGTGGGACAATGTTTTTCAATGGGAACAGAGAGTTGAATGACAACAAACCACTCAGGTCCAACTCATTGAGATGCACAGCCTTTCTCCTTCTCTTCTGTGACGCCATCTTTACCCACTTCAGCTATAGCTCCCCTTTGAATTCATCCAAACATGTCAGAGCATATGTTAGCATCAATGTGTGTGTGCGCGTGTGTGCATGTATGCGTGTGCGCGGCACGCATGTGTAAGCAGTGGTGTGAAAAAGGACTCACGTTTTCTACTTAATTCAAATGATCAATACTGACCCGTGCCGTTATAAGTTTTCAAATGTATACAAATCATTTGACAGTAGCCGAACTACAAGCTCAGACTGCGCCGCGATGCAATATACCTCAAAATTATATTTAAGTACAGTACTTGAGTACATGTACTTAGTTACTTTACATCACTGTCAGTGCATGTGTGTGAGTCACTCACTGAGTGACTGCGTACACGTTCAGTTATGTTGTTGTTACATGTACAATCACGCTACCACAATACCACATGCACCCAATGTGGCCCCAACACAAGTATTCTGTCTCACGTGCACAACCACTGGCCTTTCGTGTGTTCAACAGAGAGGACATTTATTCACTGGATTTCATTACCCAGCCAGTGGGCTAATCGACCTAATGATTGATTGAGCATCACAGGAGCATAGTTATATCACTGTGTGCGTGCGTGCGTAGCTCCATGCTTAGCCCCATGCTGGGCTGATGCGTAGAATGGAGAGGGTGGTCTGACGCACCTCTGAGGGATCAGCTTGACCTCCTTGACCTGTGTGTGTGTGTGTGTGTGTGTGTGTGTGTGTGTGTGTGTGTGTGTGTGTGTGTGTGTGTGTGTGTGTGTGTGTGTGTGTGTGTGTGTGTGTGTGTGTGTGTGTGTGTGTGTGTGTGTGTGTGTGTGTGTGTGTGTCTCTCTCCCTCTCCTCAGCACCTTCATCATAGAGAAACAGCCTCCGCAGGTGCTCAAAACACAGACCAAGTTCGCCGCCACAGTGCGCCTCCTGGTGGGGGGGAAGCTGAACGTGCACATGAACCCTCCTCAGGTCAAAGCCACCATCATCAGCGAGCAGCAAGCCAAGGCCCTGCTGAAGAACGAGAACACACGGAAGTGAGTCTGTGTGCATGATGTGCACCTTCTTTACAATTTACAATTCAGGCATTTAGCAGACGCTCTTAATCCAGAGTGATTTACAGTAAGCAAGAACAACACATGGTAATACATCATATACATGGAAATAGTCATCAAGGCTCATAAGCAAGCTAAGAACCTAACATCCATCTAACAGTAGAATATATATACATTATAGAGTTCTATAAAAATGCTATCTAAATTAGGCTACATAAGTTGTAGCCTTTGCATACGCCTGTAAGGGCGCGTGCATGTTACTGTATACTACCAGTAAGACGGCCTGAGGGCGCGTGCACGCATCCGGATGTTACTGTATACTACCAGTAAGACGCCCTGAGGGCGCGTGTACGCATCCGGATGCCTGGGTGACTGTAGCCTGAGCTAATGTGTTAGGTCTAGAGGGGCGGGTCGCGGCAGAGATTTGCGCACGCCCTGATTGGATCTCACCGATCTGTCAGTCACCCCCGGTCCCTCCTCTCCCCCCTAGTGCAGCGCTACGTCACATCATTTGGAGCGACGCCCACCCAGAAGGGTTGACTCCCACTTCTAGACCTGAGCGGCCAATGCGTTCCTCCAGGCTTTCATTTTTTGCGCCAAATGAAAATGAAAGCCTGGTACCGAGGCTAGGGTGACGGCAGACTGCTTGGCAAGCGCTGGTGCTTTGGCATGGGGGTCAGATCAACATATGAAATTAATTCTGTACTGGCCATATATGGAGCGTGTCTTGAGTGTACAATGTTTGATGAGGTCAGATCAACAAATAGAATGTCAGAACAGATCAGCTCCATATACTGTATGGAGATCTTAAGGGTGGCAGCGGGGGCAGTGTCTTGATGATGTCAGATCGACATATGGAGACAGCCATATATGGAGCGTGTCATGAGGTGTGACGGCCGCCGTGATCTTCATATATGGAGACGGCCATATACGGAGCATGTCACGAGGCGTGATGTCACGAGGCGTGATAGACTAACAACCATATATGGGAGTGGAGTGTGTCACGAGGTGTGATGTCACGGGGCGTGGACTGACAACCATATGAAGGCGTGACCTGACTGACTGACTGACTGACTAACGGGATATGCAGGTTTTCATAGTAAACTGCGACCTATGGTCGCAATAATTAATCACATCTTTGATGCCACAATGAAGATACGCAGCAATGTACAGTATGTCAATATGCAGTACGGGAATTGGTGGCTCTGTATGACGAACTCTGGCCCACTGTTTGCCCAGAGCTCACCACAAAGACATGGCTGGAACTTGAACAATGCCTTAGAGGAATGTACGGAGCGTATGGAGAATCCACTTTTAGACTGTTCCTGTCGCCTAAAAGAGTCCCGCCGGCATTGTCAATCATCCAGTGGTGGAAAAAGTACTTAAGTAAAAGTATCAATACTGAAATGTAGAAGTACTCCCATTACAAGTAAAAGCCCAGAATCAAAATGTACTTGAGTAGAAGTATAAAAGTATTGGAATCTAAATGTACTTAAAGTACCAAAAGTAGAAAGTACCCGCTATGCAGAATGCCCCGTTTCAAGTTTTCAAATGTATAATACTCTTTTGAAAATAGCAGATATACAAGTTCACAATGCAATGCATCGCGACACATTGTGAGCTTGTAGATCGGCTATTTTCAAATGGCCAAAATGTATATAGGGCTGAAGTGGCTGATTATTATTGTAATAATAATCAAAGTAACTAGTAGTACTAGTAACTAAAGTTTTCAAATGAATTGAGTGGCGTAAAAGTACAATATTTGCCTCTGAGATGTAGTGAAGTACAAGTAAAAGTATTGGAAATACTCTAGTAAAGTACAAATACCTCAAAATTGTACTTGAATACAGTACTGAAGTAAACCACTCCAGCACTCTTGTCAATCAGCCAGTCTGTCGGCCAGTAAGGCTGGTGGGGTGGTTAACCATGGACTGAATGCTGCAGTAGGCCAGTAAGGCTGGTGGGGTGGTTAACCATGGACTGAATGCTGCAGTAGCTACTAGCTTAGCATCCAGTAAGGCTGGTGGGGTGGTTAACCATGGACTGAATGCTGCAGTAGCTACTAGCTTAGCATTCATCTGCTGTTTCCCATATAAAGGGTTACATCTTGATTGCACAAGCAGAAAATATTTTGAGTTGGGTTTTTTCTGCGCTGTGCCGAAATGACCCATGCATGTATTTTCTGTGGTGTGATTTCAACCACATCACAGCACGACTAACTTGAGTTTCCATTTGATCTGCTTCATTTCCCCTCCAGTGACAGCAGCGGGGAAATTCTCAACAACAACTGTGTGATGGAGTACCACCAAACAACAGGCACTCTCAGTGCCCACTTCAGGAACATGGTGAGGGTGATAGGCTTTGGTGGTGTGCTCCCATCAGTGATTTGGGTTCACGGTTAAGCCTAATTAATACTTTTTTGCACGATGGTTGCCACTCGCGTAAAATAGTATTTTCCAGGCGAGCCCAAGGGCAGAGGTGGGCGGGGTTACATCCTATCATGACCACTAGCTCTATAAACAGTTGTACTCTATGGGACTCTATAGGACGAGTGGGCATCATATCAAGGGTGCGTCCGTAGTGACGTGTGTCAGAGGCACGGCACGGCGGCTGACGGGGGAGATTGAGAAAAAACAACAACAATCCAGCATGTAGGTTTGTGGCTTTGCATCTGGAAGTTGAACTTAATTTTTATTGATGAAAAGACAGAGACAACAAAACAAAACGACAATACAAAAAAAAGAACAAAAGGAGGAAGACGAAAACAAAAAAACAAAAGACAAGGCTGCATTTTTCATATTACAAGATATATTCATTGAAATCCTCTTACATTATCGCTAGGCTGAGAGAAGAGATCCCACTTTTCCCACTTTTTATAGAACTTCTATAATATATATATATATATATATATAATATACCTCTTGTAGTCTAAGTATGAATGTCCCCCTGCTCCGTCCATAGGTTATAAAAACAAAATGGTGCATTTATATAGCGCCTTTATCCAAGGCGTTTTACATAGATTGTGCATTACATTCACCCATTCATACACCGATTGCGGCGGAAGCCATGCAAGCTACCAACCAGCACATCGGGAGCAATTTGGGGTTCAGTGTCTTGCCCAAGGACACTTCGACATGTAGACAGGAGGAGCCGGGATTTGAACCGCCGACCCATGGATCATTGGTCACGCTGTGCTCTGAATAAAAGAGAATGCATGCACTGCACATTGCTAGTCAAACTTGAAAGGCAATGAATGAGGCTATGTTTAACTAAAAGTATTTTAAAAAATCAACCCAGTATTATTATTATTTATTATCGTTTTATTTTCAGTGATAGAAATCTCTGGGGCAGGAAAATGAAAAAGAGTGCTCCATCTCTAACCCCCACAATAAGTCATTGGGAGGGTGAAGATGGCCTCGAGTCCCTCCGATACCCGGGCCGTTAAACTCAGGATTTGTTTGTTGTGTGTGTTTGTCCGATGTCTTCTTTCCTGCAGTCTCTGAAGAGGATCAAGCGGTCCGACCGGCGGGGGGCCGAGTCGGTCACAGAAGAGAAGTTCACCATCCTGTTTGAATCCCAGTTTAGCGTCGGCGGCAACGAGCTTGTTTTTCAGGTTAAGGTACGGACGCACAGACAGGGAAGAAACGGAGAAGCCTCCGTTAAGTCTGATATATACTGTATATTTTACAATAGTTTTGTGTCAGTGTCGCACAGCAAAAATAGCCTTATTTACAACGCATCTTGATGCGTTGTGAGCTTGTAGATTGGTTATTTTCAGCACGCAACACAAATGTGCACCATCCGGCGAAGTATAAGTCAGTACTATACTCTCGACACAATGATGCTACATTCCTACTACAGTCTTCTACCATGCGTTTGTCATAGAAACATAACCTT
This sequence comes from Electrona antarctica, assembly GCF_951216825.1. Taxonomy (NCBI): domain Eukaryota; kingdom Metazoa; phylum Chordata; class Actinopteri; order Myctophiformes; family Myctophidae; genus Electrona; species Electrona antarctica. The sequence goes on from NC_136795.1 coordinate 32,002,782, forward strand.
GAGCATTCATTCCTCCTACACAAACCATGATGACACATAAAACCCACTCCTTTGTTTGGTTTTGTTGTTTGTTTTCACTGACAATAATTTTGTCCATAGAAATGTTAAGGTTGCTTGTTGTTGTTGCATGTATTGTTAATGCTGTTAGCTGTGGTTTTGCTGATGGACTCCTATACGTATGTTTCCCTCTGCAGACATTATCACTTCCCGTTGTTGTGATTGTGCATGGGAGCCAAGATAATAATGCCACGGCAACTGTATTGTGGGACAACGCATTTGCAGAGCCGGTAAGTAGAAAATACATGCATATGTCATACATATACATACATGCAGCAAAGGTCGGCATTGCAACCTAGGGTGCCTGGACCACCGTGCCGGCGGCCCGGCATACATGCATGTTTGCACCTGCTCTGTGTGATTTTCGCAAGCTGCTTACCAGTGTTGATTTCATCGACTAAAACTATGACTAAAAATGTTAGATAGGGAGTTAGGGACTAGTGGAGAAGAGATCCACTTTATGTTTGGTTGCGCTCAGGTTTTTGCGCTCTGAAAATAGCAGATCTAGATCGGCTATTTTCAGCATGCAACCAAGTGTAAAATCAGGCATTATGACACAATCAAGGCCTGCCAAAATGCAAGGCCTTGTCGACACATTTTTTTGTCGACATAATGCACTGTAGACTACAGTCGACTAAGTAGACTTAGACGACTTTAGTCGCCTAAAATCGTATGATATTTAGTCGACCAAAACACTACAACATTTCAGGGGACTAAAGCCCATTCAATTAGTTCAATCCAATGGTTGCTTGCAACTACATGCATCTACTCGCAACCGTTTCATTGCAAGGAGTTGCATGGCGACCCATTGGTGTGGTTTGGGCCTTAAATATGACCAAATTCAAAAGACTATGACTAAAACTAAATCAAAATGTGCCGTCAAAATCAACACTGCTTATTGCCAGACATGACAAAGCTCGTCCTCTTTTCCTGTGCAGGGACGGGTTCCCTTCCTGGTGCCTGATAAGGTGCTGTGGCCGCAGCTGTGCGACGCTCTCAACATGAAGTACAAGGCCGAGGTCCAGAGCAACAGAGGGCTGTCTGAGGAGAACCTGGTGTTCCTGGCGCAGAAGGCCTTCAGCAGCTGCAGCAACAACCCTGATGACTACCGCAACATGACCATGACATGGTCCCAGTTCAACAGGGTCAGCATGAATTATTATTATTATTATTGTTATTATTATTATTATTATTATTATTATTATTATTATTATTATTATTATTATTATTATTATTATTGCAACATGACCATGACATGGTCCCAGTTCAACAGGGTCAGCATGCAGCTAGCCATTATTGTCGTCTGAGCCATTATTCTTGTTTTGTTACTTTCCTCAGTTTTCTCTTTGCATTGTTAATTTGCCCCACATGCTGACCTCAGGATACAACTACTAAGGCTGCATGCAAAGCTAGACGAGTTATTCATTGTATTTGTTCCGTTAAGTCATGTCAACAAAGACCTGTATTCTCTGCTGGACCTGAGTCAGAGCACCTCGTGTGGGTGATGGCCTGGGTCTGTTTGTCCAGACAGCCAATGGCTAATTTAGCTGGAAAACTCATTGGCTCGCTTGAAACAGCCACTTGGGGGGGTACACTACATTCACTACATCCGTCTCCCTCATTAGATTACAGGAACATCTAATTTCAGCTGGTTCACACACTAAAAAGTGCACATGTACAGGTGCATGTGCACTTGTGCAGACAGCTGCTCTCTCTTTCGCTCTCTTCCTCTGTGTCTCTCTCATATACACACATGCACAAATTGGGAATGGCTGTGTGTTTCCGTGTCCTTACTGAACCCAGGTAATTGAGGACTAGCTCTGGTCCATAGCTCTAATGCCTTCATTAGAGCTATGGACCTGTTCTCTTCCTACACTCGCATAAATGCAGACCAGCATCTCCTCTGTAGCGTAAATTTAAAAAACATTTTACCTACTCACCAATACAAAGGTGGTTTGTGTAATTAGAAAGCCTACTTTCCTCAAACCGCTTTTGTATTGGTGAGTAGGTAAAACGTTTTTTTTATATTTCCGATACAGAGGAGAGGCTAGTCTGCATTTCATGCGAGGGCTAGAAGCGAGTGGCAGAGCCTTAATGCAACGGCAGCAAAGATCATTAGGGCTATGGACCAGAGCTAATTGAGGACATGTTGTTCTCTCTATCTGTGGGCCGGCTGGTCTCTGGGAACTCGCATAACCTTCAGAACATCAGCGTGTCTGTGTATATTCCAATGTGTTTTGTTTATTCTGTGTATGTATACATGTACAGTGCCTGCACAGACAGCTTACAAAGCTCCCTCCCTCATCTTACAGGAAAGCCTGCCGGGAAGGAACTTCACATTTTGGCAGTGGTTCGATGGCGTAATGGAGTTGACGAAAAAGCATCTCAAGCCACACTGGAATGACGGGTAAGTGACGGAGGTCACCATCAGTTTCACTCTTCCATCGAATGACTGCTAAGAAAGAACGTGTTTCATTTTATTGGCAAACCAAACAGCCTTCATCTGTGTGGGTAAATAGCTACACTCAACCAGTACAGACTGGATGTCACCCCCCCTCTTTTTCAACCTCCATATCAGCCAATAGTCCACACTTTTCCATGGCAACCTGGAGGTATCCCCCTACCTGCAAATGTGGAGCATTAGGATGAAACAAGTGGGGCGAGAGACAACACGTGGCAATTGAATTCTCTATCTCTCTCTCTCTCTCTCTCTCTCTCTATATATATATATATATATATAATATATATATATATGTGTGTGTGTGTGTGTGTGTCTCTCTCTCTCTCTCTCTCTCTCTCTCTCTCTATATATATATGTGTGTGTGTGTGTGTGTGTGTGTGTGTGTGTGTGTGTGTGTGTGTGTGTGTGTGTGTGTGTGTGTGTGTGTGTGTGTGTGTGTGTGTATATATATATGTGTATGTATGTGTTTGTGTATATATATATATATGTATATATATATTTCTTGCATTATTTTACTACTATGTTTGTTTTACCTGATTGTTTTATTTTATATTGTGTCACTGTTCAGCACTTTGTAACCTTGTTTCGAAAGGTGCTTTATAAATAAAATGTACTTACTTACTTACTTTCTCTCTCTCTCTCTCTCTCTCTCTCTCTCTCTCTCTCTCTCTCTCTCTCTCTCTCTCTCTCTCAGTGCTATCTTAGGCTTTGTGAACAAGCAGCAGGCTCAGGACATGCTGATGTCTAAACCCAACGGTACGTTCCTCCTGCGCTTCAGCGACTCTGAGATCGGTGGCATCACCATCGCCTGGGTGGCGGAAAACCCCAACAAAGCAGGTAGGTACAGTGCACGGCACGCCCGCCGAACAATGTTTTTGAGAGTTAGCCAGGCCTGAAAATAATTAAACCCATGAATACCTGAGACCAGATTCTAATGTCTTCTAAATCATGACAGTTTTCTGGAAACCGCCAACCCCCAATGGGTCAACGTTCCATCGACATAATGAATCTTTATTTCTTTTTCCTTTTTTTCTTCTTTAATTTTCCTGAATCATCATCAGGGGAGAGAATGGTTTGGAATCTCATGCCGTACACAACCAAAGACTTCTCCATTCGTTCTCTGGCGGACCGTATCAGCGACCTCAACCACCTACTGTTCCTGTACCCTGACAGACCCAAGGATGAGGTCTTCTCCAAATACTACACCCCGCCACTCTGTACGCAACCTTCTTTTTCCTACACAGCAGCATCATGTTCATTTACACCACATGTTGCATGTGTTATGACCCCGGCCTAGGGGTGCCAAGGAACACCAAACAACAAAAATACAGGGGAGTTTAACAAAGAAATTGGTATTTATTAAATAATCAAAGTAACAGGATAAATCATGAATAAACCGATGAGGTGTGGAAATCAGTAAGGTGCAGGTGAGGTGAAAAAGTCAAATGAAGAGAGCTCTATATATTTTGATATCGTTGGATAAGATGATGACCACACTTCCATGCTGTATTGATGTGGTACCAATGTACCATAGGAGAGATAACAGGCAAACGTTGATCAAAATGTGTAGACTTCTTGTAAATTTAGTAATGCAGATGTTTAACAATAATGACACCAAATTGATTTGATTTTATGCTCTCAAGAGGTAAAGATCTACAATGGTCCATTTGGTTACCAACTCTACATCATTTGAGGGGGACGACCTGGAACCCCCTCAAGGACCACTGGTTGAAAACCACTGTCCTACAGGGATCCAATGACAAAGCATAAATCAGTAGGCCTATAGGGCAAACACAAACATAAAACATAACCACATAACCTAACATTATGACATACACAATATCCATAAACCATAGCCACATAACCTAACATCATAATACACCATTTCCATAAACCATAGCCACATAACCTACCATCATAATACACCATTTCCATAAACCATAGCCACATAACCTAACATCATAATACACAATTTCCATAAACCATAGCCACATAACCTACCATCATAATACACCATTTCCATAAACCATAGCCACATAACCTACCATCATAATACACAATATCCATAAACCATAGCCACATAACCTACCATCATAATACACCATTTCCATAAACCATAGCCACATAACCTACCATCATAATACACCATTTCCATAAACCATAGCCACATAACCTAACATCATAATACACCATTTCCATAAACCATAGCCACATAACCTACCATCATAATACACCATTTCCATAAACCATAGCCACATAACCTAACATCATAATACACAATTTCCATAAACCATAGCCACATAACCTACCATCATAATACACAATTTCCATAAACCATAGCCACATAACCTAACATCATAATACACAATTTCCATAAACCATAGCCACATAACCTACCATCATAATACACCATTTCCATAAACCATAGCCACATAACCTACCATCATAATACACAATATCCATAAACCATAGCCACATAACCTAACATCATAATACACAATTTCCATAAACCATAGCCACATAACCTACCATCATAATACACAATTTCCATAAACCATAGCCACATAACCTACCATCATAATACACAATATCCATAAACCATAGCCACATAACCTAACATCATAATACACAATTTCCATAAACCATAGCCACATAACCTACCATCGTAATACACAATTTCCATAAACCATAGCCACATAACCTACCATCATAATACACAATATCCATAAACCATAGCCACATAACCTACCATCATAATACACCATTTCCATAAACCATAGCCACATAACCTACCATCATAATACCATTTCCATAAACCATAGCCACATAACCTACCATCATAATACACCATTTCCATAAACCATAGCCACATAACCTAACATCATAATACACAATTTCCATAAACCATAGCCACATAACCTAACATCATAATACACCATTTCCATAAACCATAGCCACATAACCTACCATCATAATACACCATTTCCATAAACCATAGCCACATAACCTAACATCATAATACACCATATCCATAAACCATAGCCACATAACTTACCATCATAATACACCATATCCATAAACCATAGCCACATAACCTACCATCATAATACACAATTTCCATAAACCATAGCCACATAACCTAACATCATAATACACAATTTCCATAAACCATAGCCACATAACCTACCATCATAATACACCATTTCCATAAACCATAGCCACATAACCTACCATCATAATACACAATATCCATAAACCATAGCCACATAACCTAACATCATAATACACAATTTCCATAAACCATAGCCACATAACCTACCATCATAATACACAATTTCCATAAACCATAGCCACATAACCTACCATCATAATACACAATATCCATAAACCATAGCCACATAACCTAACATCATAATACACAATTTCCATAAACCATAGCCACATAACCTACCATCGTAATACACAATTTCCATAAACCATAGCCACATAACCTACCATCATAATACACAATATCCATAAACCATAGCCACATAACCTAACATCATAATACACCATTTCCATAAACCATAGCCACATAACCTACCATCATAATACACAATTTCCATAAACCATAGCCACATAACCTACCATCATAATACACCATTTCCATAAACCATAGCCACTTAACCTACCATCATAATACACAATTTCCATAAACCATAGCCACATAACCTACCATCATAATACACAATTTCCATAAACCATAGCCACATAACCTAACATCATAATACACAATTTCCATAAACCATAGCCACATAACCTAACATCATAATACACCATTTCCATAAACCATAGCCACATAACCTAACATCATAATACACCATTTCCATAAACCATAGCCACATAACCTACCATCATAATACACAATATCCATAAACCATAGCCACATAACCTAACATCATAATACACCATATCCAGGCGACCGTCACACATGTCGTCGTTGTCGGCTGGGAACCTAGTATGTCCAAAACAGGAAATGGAAACAATAATAACCTGTGTTCCATTGGATCCAATGTACCGGACTAGCGGTAGTCATTATTTAGTCACGTGGGTCCTACAATTTAGTATCAAATAAATATAGTGAATTTGTTTGTGAAAGAAACACAAAAAAGACTAGAAAAAGTGCTTATTGTGGGCCAGCAATGTTCGGAATTCGCCAATCAGGGACAGGATGCAATATGAAAAATCGGATAAATCCATATTGATCGCATGACCATAGAGATACTGTGTACCGAATTGTGCGTGATGTTTGGACAAAATATGTAGGAGACAAATATATACAGTATATGTACAGTATATATGCAACAATCCGCCTCCTGGTGGAGCTACTGTATAGCTATAAGATTTGGGGCAGGGGTTCTGCTCTGGCAAGTGTATGTGTACAGTACACTGTGCACAATTTCACGTTGATGCAAGGTTTCTTCTGCCTGATGATGACAATGAATAGCATACAGAAACAAACTTTTAGTAAATCCCTTTTACACTTGCACAGTAAAATCCTCAGTTTTATATTTTCCATTTGTAATGTAACTCCAGGAGTGTACAACATGTAACCAAATGGACCCGTTACTTACATGTGTAAGTGCTCAGAGTTAAATGAACACTGTCTGTCTCTGGTTGTCTCTTCCAGCTAAAGCAGTGGACGGTTATGTCAAACCCCAGATCAAGCAGGTGGTACCAGAGTAAGTGTCTCCCCCCTCCCATCCTCTTGTCCTCTATCTCAGTGTCTCAGTGCCGGTTCTGAGCAATCTGGCGCCCCAAGCAGGATTCTTCACAGGTCCCCAGTCCCCACTTTCAAGTTCATTTCAATTCAATTTTATTCTAGGAAACAAGCCATCTCAAGATACTTTACATACAGAGCAGAGGCCCGTGACATTATTCCACCCAATCAAAAAATGTTTGCGAAATGTTTGCGAAAGTGGCAACAAAAAAAACTCCCACTTAACTGGAAGAAATGTCAGGCAGACCCAGGCTCTAGGGTGGGTGGCCATCTGCCGCAACCATGTCAGGGAGACCCAGGCTCTAGGGTGGGTGGCCATCTGCCGCAACCATGTCAGGGAGACCCAGGCTCTAGGGTGGGTGGCCATCTGCCGCAACCATGTCAGGGAGGGAGAAAGAGAGAGAGCTGAGGGAGAGAACCGCTGCTCTATCCCTCCATTCTGTCATCCTCTCTTTCTGCTGCCCCTCACCCCCCACCGAGACGGCGTTTAGAGTCAATCATCAAACATTGGTTCCTGAATTCAGATCAATCATTAGTTGACTATTACTGTTGAAGGAGGCCAATTAGAGCATGCATGGCTCCCTGAGCTCCTCGTTTCCTCATTACGTTTGGGCTTGTTAGTTAGCAGGCCCCCAGCGCCAAGTGCTGCTCTCTGCCCCCATACCCCCACCACTACTATCACCCTGGTGCACCCTCGGACGAGCAAGTGCTAAATAATGAGACGGTGAGCAGTGAGGAGGTGAGCAGTACTAACATGTTGTGCTCGTCTCCCCCAACAGGTTCACTACAACCAATCCTGACCCGGCGGGCGGGAACCCCACCTACATGGATCATGGAGCATCCCCGGCACCTGTCAATCACCCTCACACCTATGCAATATACCCACCCGTGTGAGTCAACAATAAGCCACTTGAAGATCCACTTTCTTCTCTCTCTCTCTCTTCTCTTCACTTTGGCACTTTGTCAGCACTTTATCAGCTTGGCTAGCAATAATCCAGCCAATGCACCCGCTTCGAATGTGATCTACCAATAATCACCAGTAGGTTACTTATCAAGACAATCTTATCGACCTACTACTGCATGTAGTCTGGGAGCCTTCTGGCTGCGATTAGGAAATACAGAAGTGACCGTGCTGCTACGTGCTTGCGGTTATGTTTAGGTCAGGGTATGAGGAGGCTTGTCGTTCTCAGTAGCCTCCCAGCATGTGCAGTAGGTCGATAAGATTGGCTTGATAAGTAACCTACTGGTGATTATCGGTTGATTTTCACTCGAATCCACTAGCCAATGTGGGGTTATTGCATGGGGAAAATTGTCTTTCTTTCTCTTCACACCCCTTCTCACTCTCCCTCTCTCACACTGATCTATCTCTGCCCCTCTCTCCTTCCCTCCTCTCCACCTTTCTCTCACTATCTCATTCCTGTCTCTCTTTCTATGTCCATATTTTAGAATAATCAATTTGCACTGACCGTCCGGGACCACCAGGGGTCCATGACACAGACACTTATAGGTCTGTAACTCTTGAGAGTGTACAAATGGATCCAAACGGATCTGTAAGGTTCCATTTGGTTCCATGTGTACAAATAATCACTGATGATTTTTCAGTGTAGTTTTGGGTCCCAGAAATTAAAAACAAAGTATCAAATGGGGGTCCGTAGCTAATGAATGGGGGTTCTCGAATTACTGATTCTCAACCTAGTAGATATCTTGAACGCTCTCACAGTGGTGTAAAGTAAATAAGTACATTTACTCAAGTACTGTACAATTTGTAGGTACTTTTCTGGAGTATTTCCAATTTTCTATACTTTTACTTCTACTCAGGAGTGACTCCATGCTGGACGCAGACGGGGACTTTGACCTGGACGACACCATGGACGTGGCCCGGCACGTGGAGGAGCTGCTGCGGCGGCCCATGGACAGCCAGTGGAGCGGCCAGCAGTCCTGACCTCTGACCTCTGGCCCATGGACAGCCAGTGGAGCGGCCAGCAGTCCTGACCTCTGACCTCTGGCCCATGGACAGCCAGTGGAGCGGCCAGCAGTCCTGACCTCTGACCTCTGGCCCATGGACAGCCAGTGGAGCGGCCAGCAGTCCTGACCCCTGACCTCTGGCCCATGGACAGCCAGTGGAGCGGCCAGCAGTCCTGACCTCTGACCTCTGGCCCATGGACAGCCAGTGGAGCGGCCAGCAGTCCTGACCTCTGACCTCTGGCCCATGGACAACCAGTGGAGCGGCCAGCAGTCCTGACCCCTGACCTCTGGCCCATGGACAGCCAGTGGAGCGGCCAGCAGTCCTGACCCCTGACCTCTGGCCCATGGACAGCCAGTGGAGCGGCCAGCAGTCCTGACCCCTGACCTCTGGCCCATGGACAGCCAGTGGAGCGGCCAGCAGTCCTGACCCCTGACCTCTGGCCCATGGACAGCCAGTGGAGCGGCCAGCAGTCCTGACCCCTGACCTCTGGCCCATGGACAGCCAGTGGAGCGGCCAGCAGTCCTGACCCCTGACCTCTGGCCCATGGACAGCCAGTGGAGCGGCCAGCAGTCCTGACCTCTGACCTCTGGCCCATGGACAGCCAGTGGAGCGGCTAGCAGTCCTGACCCCTGACCTCTGGCCCATGGACAGCCAGTGGAGCGGCCAGCAGTCCTGACCTCTGACCTCTGGACAGCCAGTGGAGCGGCCAGCACTCCTGACCTCTGACCTCTGGCCCATGGACAGCCAGTGGAGCGGCCAGCAGTCCTGACCCCTGACCTCTGGCCCATGGACAGCCAGTGGAGCGGCCAGCAGTCCTGACCCCTGACCTCTGACCCCTGACCCCTGACCTCTGGCCCCCCCAAATTACACCAAAATGAACCCTGCCTCCCATCATCCCAATTCCCCTTTCTCATGGTTTTTAATTCCATTCATGTGTCATGATTATTTTTTGTTTTGTTTTGTTTTTTCTTCTTCAGATAGCTCTATAATGTGAAATGTTACTAATGAATGGTTGTTTTGTTTTTTCTTTTCAGCATGAAAGCATGCATGTCGGTGACTTATTTTAGTTTTTTTTTTTTTTCTTCTTTTTTTTTTAGTTTTTATTCGTGTCCATTCGTTTGTAAAACAGACTACCATGTTGCAGTATTGTGAAAAGAAAGAAAGGAAGAAAAAGAAGCTCATTCACATTGTGCATGCATTTTCGGTTGATTTTGAACAGAAAGGTTTTTAAAAACATAAAACTAAAGTATCTACTGTATGAAGCCAATTGTACTGTTTTATTTTTTTCTTTGTAAATGAATTATCGATATTTTGGACATTGAAACCTGCCCCTTGACAAAAAGATAGAACTTTTAATGAAGAGTTTTGCTCTTGCGCTTGACAATATAATCACAGTTGTGCTAAAGTGGGCTTTCAATCAGTTGTTAACCTCCATATACACTAACCTACACACAGAATAATTCTCCTGTTGCTCTCTGAGCAGCACATACACACACACACACACACACACACACACACACACACACACACACACACACACACACACACACACACACAGTAGGGACATTTGTATGACGTGTTTGTTTGAATCTGTTCACCAGCTGAAACCAGGGCTCATTGTGCCTCTCTCTCACGGGGCTGTGTGTCTTGTGTTTGCACAGAGAAAAGCAAATGTAAAGAATTTCTCTGGCACTGCCTGCTCATCCTCTGGGACCCCCCCCCCCCTCCCTCTCATCTGTTCCACTCATCAATGCTACCTCGCATTACGTCAGTTGTTTCTAGAGCCTAATTCAATGATATTGCTTGCAGAAAAAACTACAGATTTACATTTACAGTAGGTTTTCTGCGAGTGACACTGTCCGTGCAATGAAGGATACTTATTTTTTATTTTTTTTCTAAGGCTGGAGTTTTTATCAAACTCACTCTCATACCAGTAGGTACATTCATAAGTGTTCCTCCTTGCGATTTGTTGTTGTTACATGTTTGTGATGCTGGGATGATGATCCAGATAGATCTGGCTGCTTGCTTGTTGAGCTTGATTTTGAACATTTCAAATATGTGATGGAACACAGGTGCATCGTGACGATTTTGTGAGTATCAGCAATTTGTTTCTTATTTTAGTCCCCCTAATGTTTGGTCTTATGGAGGGTGTAGACAACCACATGTCTAAACTGACACACGTGATGTCACCAGTCACACAGTGCAGGGATATATCCTTCCTAATGGGCTCTATGCACACGCCATTTTGGAAAGAACTTGGGCCCCCTTCCCTACTTCCTTCACAGGTGTTACCGATGATACTAATGTAGGCTCTGTTCCATTCTGGTCAAACAGAGTCAGGGTGCTGCTATTGTGCATGTTGGCTCACTGGAAACACTGCTACACCAGTGGGTCTCAAAGTGTTCTTGAGTGGGTTCCAAATGGCCCTAATTTGTACACTATCATCGGTAACACCTGTGAATGAAGTAGGGAAGCGGCCCGGAAGTAGGAAGAGTTATTCCGTGTGCATAGAGCCCATTCCGTTCCCTGCCTGACCAAACTGTAGGAGTCGCTATAGTGCAGCAACAGAGAACACCCTCCCCGAGTGGCTTACCACCCTCCGTGAACACTGCCAATTGTTTCCGGTGGAGGGAGCACCCACCCTGGCCAAACTGGACACACCGCGGAGGATTTGCAGAAACTTTACTCCTGCTACACTTTGATGCCCTCCTGGACCATCAAGAGTTTCAATGGCAGATCATCATCACTTGTGAGTGACTAGTGAACTGCAGGCTGTGCTGCCCTCTGTGTGCTGTCCATCTGACTTGTGTTCCTCCATGGTAAAATCCTCAGTGTTCATTTAGTCTTGGAAACAAATGTTGACCGGGGTCCCCCAGGGATCTGTACCCCCTATTATTTTTTTCCCTCTGCAAAATCTCTTGTCGAAAATAGTCAATCTACACTTATTTTCGCTGAATGTACGCCCCAGAAAGGAATGCAATGCGTTCACGTATAGTTAATTAAAAGTAACTGAGGATTTTACTGTGTGCCCCCCTCCTCCCCCCCCCCCCCCCCCCCCCCCCGTACTACAAACATGTACACAGGTGCACGTACTATGTGACAACAGGGCAATGCCCGCAGCTGACATTCATAGGCTTCTGAGGCTTCGATCCCAGGCCATTAAATGGCCATTAGAAAACACGAAGATTGTTGTAGACAGGCTTTGGTGTTGTGTCTCTGTTTCTGGTGTTGTTTATATATACAGTATAAAGTTATTTTGCAGTCAAGATGTTTCTTTGATTCTGTGTCCCCTGTTCCGCCATGTGGCTCTGTGTTGTGTCTTCATATTCCCACAGGAAACCAATATACTACCACCAATATATACACTGTCTACAAGTGTCTCTCACAATCAGACGGTTAACATATGCCGGGCCCGTAATTACTACTAGGCTCTGCACTGATTTCAAAGCCATGAAGCTGGCCTCATATGTCCAACAGGTGGTGTTGGTTAATAGGTAGAACATGACACTAAAACCCCAGGCCAGAACACAGAAAATCCACTGAGACCCCTTTTCCACCGGTTGGTTCCTAATGGGAACCGGTACAGTTCTTTTTGGTTCTTAGTCCATGAGCCAGAGCTCCAACTACGGCGGAAGATTGGGAGTGAGGCTGCAGTTCTGACTGATGGGAAGTGCATTCCATAGTAGGCCTACACAGTAAAATCCTCTCTGTTAATCTACCCATTTGTAACTCTAAGAGGGTGGAATTGTGTGACATTTTATATATTTCCCAGATGTGTAGGACTAATATGATTTTGTCACTCATACCATGTCAAACAAATGTAACACCATTAAAGGAGCACTCAGGGAGTTATCAATACTACAGTTTTAGTTTTAGGGTACATGTTCACATTGTTTTGCTCTCTCCGTACTATTTCTCATACACCCATTCACATGCAGGCTATGTGTGTGAATGACCCAGTTTAGCAGCAATTTGAGAAGTAATAATCACACATTTTGGGGAGGACATGCCATTGCTACTATGAAAGGCATGCAGAGCCATTTTATACAACAAGGCAATTCAATGTGCTTTACACAGAACATCAAATAGTGTACACTTTGCGAATAGACACCATGACATAATACAAAATACAGTCACACAAAAATAAGCACGTGTTTTAATTTTACACAGAGCACAATGATGACTTAATCATGAAATGTTTTGCAGCATGACACATTGCATCATAAAGCATCTACATCTAGGCCTATAGGTCTACCTGAGAAGTGTGTTGGGTACACCGTGTCTCCATAATCAAATATACAGATACAGTTGATTGAATATTTAAACACGCTTAGCACATTAGTTGTAGCTATCTACTTATGAATCAGCTGCATCTTTAAGTTGTAAGTTTGTAGCTATAACGGTCACCAATAATAGTCCATTAGCCTGTTAGCTGTCTGTTATTGCCATTGGTTTCAGTAAGTTATTTGTCCAAAATGAATCAAGTTTTCCAACAGCTGGCATTCTGTCATTGGAAGTTGAGAACTCCACCTTCCTTCATTTGGAGTGTGTTTACTGCTGTCAGAAAACATTCTATTCATAGCAAAACGGATGACAAATCAAAGGTATAGTTTATGGTTTCGCGTCGACAGGAATGTCTACTAAATTGATTGTGAGTATTGTTGTTAATGCAACATAGTTGACAACATTTTAGAAGAAAAATGACAGAGGCAACACTGCTCTGACTGTAGACGGGTGATGTTTTGAGGTTATTACTAAAAAGGAGTGAACTGCTTTCATCTTAGATATATTCATGACAGAAAGGCACATGTGTGTTAACTGGTCAGGTATTTGTCGCATTAAATAATCTACACAGTAGTTTGTTATAACTTGTTTGTTTTAATCGAGGAGAAAACACAAGTGGCACAAGAGAGAAGAGGGCCTGTGTGTGTCGACTCTACATGGTTCTCATGTGGTGTTTAAGTCCAGCCCCTTCAGAGCGTTCAGCATCACTCTGTGAGAGTGGCATCTCCCTTAGAGATAGGGTGAGAAGTTCAGTCACGCGGGAGAGACTCGGAGTAGATCCGCTGCTCCTTCGCAGTGGTTCGGGCATCTGGTTAGGATGCCTCTCGGGCGTCTCCCTAGGGACATCCTCGAGGCACGTCCCACTGGGAAGAGAGACCCCGGGGCAGACCAAGGCGCAGATGGAGGGATTATCAACTAACTGGCCTTGGAACATCTCGGGATCCCCCAGGAGGAAGTCACTAATGTTGCTCTGGAGAGGGAAGTCTGGAGCTCTCTGGTGGAGCTGTTGCCCCCGCGACCAGACTACAGATAACCGGTTGAAGATAGATGGATGGATAAAGATGGCTATCATTCATGGTCTGTTATGATTCAAATTTTAATTTAGTTTTTCTTTCTTTGGTGGTTTGTAGGCTAGGACTGTTTTTTAAATCATCAAATGATCTTGCCGTGGGAGGCTGGCAAGAGTAAGTTTAAAAATATTTTGCAAATAATTTGAAAATGTTAGCTTTGTGCTTCTGTATTTTTCTTTTGTATATACCGTTATACATTTTTGCCTACAATGTACATTGTGAAATTTACTGTTTAAATGTAAATGAATGTGATTGCTTTTGGACCTGTAAATTACAACAAAACAATAACTAAGGCACTGGTGTGGTACTCCTGGTTTACCAGAACGGGGTTCAAGTCCCTGCAGTGCCTGCTCAATTTGTTGTATTTAGATTTTTTTATTTTCTGCTCATTGTGTTTTTCATAGATGATAACCCCCAGGTTCTTTACTGTGTTTGTACTCCCTACAGTTAGGTTACCAAGTCTATTCATTAAGAAACCATGCCCGAAGGGAATATTGGTCCCTTATTACTTGCACAAGCAGAGCGTGCAAGTATTGTGGCCGTGCTGGCTTTTTTATGCGTATGCTTGGAGGTATATATACTAGATGTTGATGGTGACGTAATTAAGATATATGTTTCAATGTCGGGTTATAACTGGCTGTCGATGGTGACGTAATTAGGATATGTTTCAGTGTCGGGTGAATTAAAGGTAATGTCTGTATGTATACGTAAATCTTTATTACGTCACCATCAAAAGCCAGTTATAACCCAGCATTGATCTTAATTACGTCTCTGAGCATACGCATAAAAAAGCCAGCCGACCACAGTATAGTAGGCTACTTTCAACATGTATACATACGTTACCTGTTACCCGGGTAACGGGTTTTCGCAAAACTTGGCAATATGGTAGAGGCCGGGCTATGCCAAACGGTGAGGATGTGAAACCCACGACCATTGGCCAAAAGGTGGTGCTATAGCACTGAACAGAAAATGCAAACTTTAAACGGGAAAAGCTCACAAACGTTTGACCGTGAGCAATAAAACTTTGTTACACGTGTCTCATCCCGTACAACTTTGTGTTTGTTTGTGTTGACTTTTGATCTCTGAACTTTTGGATCACCCCCCCATTTTGAATTGTATCTATCTCCTCCCGGGAGATAGATACAATTCTACACATGAACTATAGTCCATGGTTTGGTGATTTTTGATGATTTTCCATGATTTTTGAGGATTTGAAAAAAAGATGAAAATCACGGAAATGCGACAGGCTATAGTCCATGGTCTCGGACCGCATACTATGGTGTGCCATTTTTCATGATTTTTGAGGATTTAAAAAAAAGGTGAAAATCACGGAAAAGCGACAGGCTATATTAAGGGTGGGTACTCTGGGACCCACAGTGCTAGGGTCCCCCTGGAAGTGCTCCCCGGAGTTCGTTGGGGACGCATAAGTCCATGGTTTCGGACTGCATACTACTGTGTGTGCCGGACTACTGTGTGTGCCGGACTGCATACTACTGTGTGTGCCATTTGTCATGATTTCGGAGGATTTGAAAAAAGAAAGGTGAAAATCACAGAAAAGCGACAGGCTATTGTCCATGGTTTCGTAGGGCATACTATAGTATGTCGTTTTTCATGATTTTTGAAGATTTGAAATAAAGATGAAAATGAACTGAGTGGTGTAAGGTCTTATATAGCCTGATCAGCTCTGATCTGACGTAATGTCTGACGTAATGAAATCACACCCGGGTGAACTGGGTGACCGTAGCAACCATGCTCATTTTTGAGTGGTGTAAACCACTCCTACAACTGGCTTTGTTAGTCTGTCTGTCTGTCTGTCTGTGCACAAAAAATGAGCATGGTGCATTGTGATTGGCCGGAATGAGACATTGCGTCACTGACATTATTTTGGTACGGACAGACAGACAGACACGTAAACTAACAAAGCCAGTCACTTTTCCATGATTTCCATCTTTTTTTTTCCAAATCCTCCAAAATCATGAAAAATGGCACACTATAGTATGCGGTCCGAGACCATGGACTATAGCCTGTCGCTTTTCTGTGAAAAAGGCTCTAAGGCACGTAAAAAAGTCACTTTCACCTAGAAACTCCATTCACACTTTTTGAGTGGTGTAAACCACTCCTACGACTGGCTTTGTTAGTTTAAGTGTCTGTCTGTCTGTCCGTACCAAAATAATGTCAGTGACGCAATGTCTCATTCCGGCCAATCACAATGCACCATGCTCATTTTTTGTGCACAGACAGACAGACAGACAGACAGACAGACAGACAGACAGACTAACAAAGCCAGTTGTAGGAGTGGTTTACACCACTCAAAAAAGATGGAAATCATGGAAAAGTGACAGGCTATAGTCCATTGTGACGAAAAAGTGTGACAGAAAAGTGTGACGAAAAAGCGTGACGAGGATTTGAAAAAAAGGTGAAAATCACAGAAAAGCGACAGGCTATTGTCCATGGTTTCGTAGGGCATACTATAGTATGTCGTTTTTCATGATTTTTGAAGATTTGAAATAAAGATGAAAATCAAGGAAAAGCGACAGGCTATAGTCCATGGTCTCGGACCGCATACTATAGTGTGCCATTTTTCATGATTGTGGAGGATTTGAAAAAAAAAGGTGAAAATCACGGAAAAGCGACAGGCTATATTAAGGGTGGGTACTCTGGGACCCACTGTGCTTGGGTACACACTTCCCCCTGGAAGTGTGCCCCGGAGTTCGTTGGGGACGCATAAGTCCATTGTTTCGGACTGCATACTACTGTGTGTGCCATTTGTCATGATTTCGGAGGATTTGAAAAAAAAAGGTGAAAATCACAGAAAAGCGACAGGCTATTGTCCATGGTTTCGTAGGGCATACTATAGTATGTCGTTTTTCATGATTTTTGAAGATTTGAAATAAAGATGAAAATCAAGGAAAAGCGACAGGCTATCGTCCATGGTCTCGGACCGCATACTATAGTGTGCCATTTTTCATGATTGTGGAGGATTTGAAAAAAAAAGGTGAAAATCACGGAAAAGCGACAGGCTATATTAAGGGTGGGTACTCTGGGACCCACTGTGCTTGGGTCCCCCTGGAAGTGTGCCCCGGAGTTCGTTGGGGACGCATAAGTCCATTGTTTCGGACTGCATACTACTGTGTGTGCCATTTGTCATGATTTCGGAGGATTTGAAAAAAGAAAGGTGAAAATCACAGAAAAGCGACAGGCTATTGTCCATGGTTTCGTAGGGCATACTATAGTATGTCGTTTTTCATGATTTTTGAAGATTTGAAATAAAGATGAAAATCAAGGAAAAGCGACAGGCTATATAGTCCATGGTCTCGAACCGCATACTACAGTAAATAACTCAGAAACTACAAAACATTTCAAAGTAAAAAGTTGAATGGGGTTTCTAGGTGTAAGTATGTAGGACTAGTAGCATGCCAAAGTTTGTGCTATTGCCATTGAGAATGCATTGGGCATTTAAGTTAAATAACTCAGAAACTACAAAACATTTCAAAGTAAAAAGTTCCAGCATGTGTGCCCACAGTAAGCTGAATTATAAAGCGTGACGAGGATTTGAAAAAAAGGCGACAAAAAGCGACAGGCTATTGTCCATGGTTTCGTAGGGCATACTATATGTTGTTTTTCATGATTTTTGAAGATTTGAAATAAAGATGAAAATCAAGGAAAAGCGACAGGCTATAGTCCATGGTCTCGGACCGCATACTATAGTGTGCCATTTTTCATGATTGTGGAGGATTTGAAAAAAAAAGGTGAAAATCACGGAAAAGCGACAGGCTATATTAAGGGTGGGTACTCTGGGACCCACTGTGCTTGGGTCCCCCTGGAAGTGTGCCCCGGAGTTCGTTGGGGACTCATAAGTCCATTGTTTCGGACTGCATACTACTGTGTGTGCCATTTGTCATGATTTCGGAGGATTTGAAAAAAAAAGGTGAAAATCACGGAAAAGCAACAGGCTATAGTCCATGGTTTCGGAGGGCATACTATAGTATGTAGTTTTTCATGATTTTGGAGGATTTGAAAAAAAAAAGATGGAAATCATGGAAAAGTGACAGGCTATAGTCCATTGTGACGAAAAGGTGTGACAGAAAAGCGTGACAAGGATTTGAAAAAAAGGTGAAAATCACAGAAAAGCGACAGGCTATTGTCCATGGTTTCGTAGGGCATACTATAGTATGTTGTTTTTCATGATTTTTGAAGATTTGAAATAAAGATGAAAATCAAGGAAAAGCGACAGGCTATAGTCCATGGTTTCGTAGGGCATACTATAGTAAATAACTCAGAAACTACAAAACATTTCAAAGTAAAAAGTTGAATGGGGTTTCTAGGTGTAAGTATGTAGGACTAGTAGCATGCCAAAGTTTGTGCTATTGCCATTGAGAATGCACTGGGCATTTAAGTTAAATAACTCAGAAACTACAAAACATTTCAAAGTAAAAAGTTCCAGCATGTGTGCCCACAGTAAGCTGAATTATAAAGCGTGACGAGGATTTGAAAAAAAGGCGACAAAAAGCGACAGGCTATTGTCCATGGTTTCGTAGGGCATACTATATGTCGTTTTTCATGATTTTTGAAGATTTGAAATAAAGATGAAAATCAAGGAAAAGCGACAGGCTATAGTCCATGGTCTCGGACCGCATACTATAGTGTGCCATTTTTCATGATTGTGGAGGATTTGAAAAGAAAAGGTGAAAATCACGGAAAAGCGACAGGCTATATTAAGGGTGGTACTCTGGGACCCACTGTGCTTGGGTCCCCCTGGAAGTGTGCCCCGGAGTTCGTTGGGGACGCATAAGTCCATTGTTTCGGACTGCATACTACTGTGTGTGCCATTTGTCATGATTTCGGAGGATTTGAAAAAAAAGGTGAAAATCACGGAAAAGCAACAGGCTATAGTCCATGGTTTCGGAGGGCATACTATAGTATGTCGTTTTTCATGATTTTGGAGGATTTGAAAAAAAAAAGATGGAAATCATGGAAAAGTGACAGGCTATAGTCCATTGTGACGAAAAAGTGTGACAGAAAAGCGTGACAAGGATTTGAAAAAAAGGTGAAAATCACAGAAAAGCGACAGGCTATTGTCCATGGTTTCGTAGGGCATACTATAGTATGTTGTTTTTCATGATTTTTGAAGATTTGAAATAAAGATGAAAATCAAGGAAAAGCGACAGGCTATAGTCCATGGTTTCGTAGGGCATACTATAGTATGTCGTTTTTCATGATTTTTGAAGATTTGAAATAAAGATGAAAATCAAGGAAAAGCGACAGGCTATATAGTCCATGGTCTCGAACCGCATACTACAGTAAATAACTCAGAAACTACAAAACATTTCAAAGTAAAAAGTTGAATGGGGTTTCTAGGTGTAAGTATGTAGGACTAGTAGCATGCCAAAGTTTGTGCTATTGCCATTGAGAATGCATTGGGCATTTAAGTTAAATAACTCAGAAACTACAAAACATTTCAAAGTAAAAAGTTCCAGCATGTGTGCCCACAGTAAGCTGAATTATAAAGCGTGACGAGGATTTGAAAAAAAGGCGACAAAAAGCGACAGGCTATTGTCCATGGTTTCGTAGGGCATACTATATGTCGTTTTTCATGATTTTTGAAGATTTGAAATAAAGATGAAAATCAAGGAAAAGCGACAGGCTATAGTCCATGGTTTCGTAGGGCATACTATAGTATGTTGTTTTTCATGATTTTTGAAGATTTTAAATAAAGATGAAAATCAAGGAAAAGCGACAGGCTATATAGTCCATGGTCTCGAACCGCATACTACAGTAAATAACTCAGAAACTACAAAACATTTCAAAGTAAAAAGTTGAATGGGGTTTCTAGGTGTAAGTATGTAGGACTAGTAGCATGCCAAAGTTTGTGCTATTGCCATTGAGAATGCATTGGGCATTTAAGTTAAATAATTCAGAAACTACAAAACATTTCAAAGTAAAAAGTTCCAGCATGTGTGCCCACAGTAAGCTGAATTATAAAGCGTGACGAGGATTTGAAAAAAAGCCGACAAAAAGCGACAGGCTATTGTCCATGGTTTCGTAGGGCATACTATATGTCGTTTTTCATGATTTTTGAAGATTTGAAATAAAGATGAAAATCAAGGAAAAGCGACAGGCTATAGTCCATGGTCTCGGACCGCATACTATAGTGTGCCATTTTTCATGATTGTGGAGGATTTGAAAAGAAAAGGTGAAAATCACGGAAAAGCGACAGGCTATATTAAGGGTGGTACTCTGGGACCCACTGTGCTTGGGTCCCCCTGGAAGTGTGCCCCGGAGTTCGTTGGGGACGCATAAGTCCATTGTTTCGTACTGCATACTACTGTGTGTGCCATTTGTCATGATTTCGGAGGATTTGAAAAAAAAGGTGAAAATCACGGAAAAGCAACAGGCTATAGTCCATGGTTTCGGAGGGCATACTATAGTATGTCGTTTTTCATGATTTTGGAGGATTTGAAAAAAAAAAGATGGAAATCATGGAAAAGTGACAGGCTATAGTCCATTGTGACGAAAAAGTGTGACAGAAAAGCGTGACAAGGATTTGAAAAAAAGGTGAAAATCACAGAAAAGCGACAGGCTATTGTCCATGGTTTCGTAGGGCATACTATAGTATGTTGTTTTTCATGATTTTTGAAGATTTGAAATAAAGATGAAAATCAAGGAAAAGCGACAGGCTATAGTCCATGGTTTCGTAGGGCATACTATAGTATGTCGTTTTTCATGATTTTTGAAGATTTGAAATAAAGATGAAAATCAAGGAAAAGCGACAGGCTATATAGTCCATGGTCTCGAACCGCATACTACAGTAAATAACTCAGAAACTACAAAACATTTCAAAGTAAAAAGTTGAATGGGGTTTCTAGGTGTAAGTATGTAGGACTAGTAGCATGCCAACGTTTGTGCTATTGCCATTGAGAATGCATTGGGCATTTAAGTTAAATAACTCAGAAACTACAAAACATTTCAAAGTAAAAAGTTCCAGCATGTGTGCCCACAGTAAGCTGAATTATAAAGCGTGACGAGGATTTTAAAAAAAGGCGACAAAAAGCGACAGGCTATTGTCCATGGTTTTGTAGGGCATACTATATGTCGTTTTTCATGATTTTTGAAGATTTGAAATAAAGATGAAAATCAAGGAAAAGCGACAGGCTATAGTCCATGGTTTCGTAGGGCATACTATAGTATGTTGTTTTTCATGATTTTTGAAGATTTTAAATAAAGATGAAAATCAAGGAAAAGCGACAGGCTATATAGTCCATGGTCTCGAACCGCATACTACAGTAAATAACTCAGAAACTACAAAACATTTCAAAGTAAAAAGTTGAATGGGGTTTCTAGGTGTAAGTATGTAGGACTAGTAGCATGCCAAAGTTTGTGCTATTGCCATTGAGAATGCATTGGGCATTTAAGGTAAATAACTCAGAAACTACAAAACATTTCAAAGTAAAAAGTTCCAGCATGTGTGCCCACAGTAAGCTGAATTATAAAGCGTGACGAGGATTTGAAAAAAAGGCGACAAAAAGCGACAGGCTATTGTCCATGGTTTCGTAGGGCATACTATATGTCGTTTTTCATGATTTTTGAAGATTTGAAATAAAGATGAAAATCAAGGAAAAGCGACAGGCTATAGTCCATGGTCTCGGACCGGATACTATAGTGTGCCATTTTTCATGATTGTGGAGGATTTTTTTAAAAAAAGATGAAAATCACGGAAAAGCGACAGGCTATATTAAGGGTGGGTACTCTGGGACCCACTGTGCTTGGGTCCCCCTGGAAGTGCGCCCCGGAGTTCGTTGGGGACGCATAAGTCCATTGTTTCGGACCGCATACTACTGTGTGTGCCATTTGTCATGATTTCGGAGGATTTGAAAAAAAAAGGTGAAAATCACGGAAAAGCAACAGGCTGTAGTCCATGGTTTCGGAGGGCATACTATAGTATGTCGTGTTTCATGATTTTTGAAGATTTGAAATAAAGATGAAAATCAAGGAAAAGCGACAGGCTATAGTCCATGGTCTCGAACCGCATACTACAGTAAATAACTCAGAAACTACAAAACATTTTAAAGTAAAAAGTTCCAGCATGTGTCTCCACAGTAAGCTGAATTATAAAAAGTGTGAATGGAGTTTCTAGGTGAAAGTGACTTTTTGATGTGCCATAGAGCTTGAAAGCACTATATTTCTAAAACTATGAAACATTTCAAAGATTCCTTTTCAGGCAAACATGTCCACCGTAAGATGAACCTAAATAAGTTTGAATGGGGTTTCTAGGTGTAAGTATGTAGGACTAGTAGCATGCCAAAGTTTGTGCTATTGCCATTGAGAATGCATTGGGCATTTAAGTTAAATAACTCAGAAACTACAAAACATTTCAAAGTAAAACGTTCCAGCATGTGTGCCCACAGTAAGCTGAATTATAAAAAGTGTGAATGGACTTTCTAGGTGAAAGTGACTTTTTGACGTGCCATAGAGCTGCCATTGTGCCCCATTATAAATGTCTCAAATTTGAAAGCACTATATTTCTAAAACTATGAAACATTTCAAAGATTCCTTTTCAGGCAAACATGTCCACCGTAAGATGAACCTAAATAGGTTTGAATGGGGTTTCTAGGTGTAAGTATGTAGGACTAGTAGCATGCCAAAGTTTGTGCTATTGCCATTGAGAATGCATTGGGCATTTAAGTTAAATAACTCAGAAACTACAAAACATTTCAAAGTAAAAAGTTCCAGCATGTGTGCCCACAGTAAGCTGAATTATAAAAAGTGTGAATGGAGTTTCTAGGTGAAAGTGACTTTTTGACGTTCCATAGAGCTGCCATTGAGCCCCATTATAAATGTCTCAAATTTGAAAGCACTATATTTCTAAAACTATGAAACATTTCAAAGATTCCTTTTCAGGCAAACATGTCCACCGTAAGATGAACCTAAATAGGTTTAAATGGGGTTTCTAGGTGTAAGTATGTAGGACTAGTAGCATGCCAAAGTTTGTGCAATTGCAATTGAGAATGCATTGGGCGTTTAAGTTACAGTATAGTGTGCCATTTTTCATGATTTCGGAGGATTTGAAAAAAAAGGTGAAAATCACGGAAAAGCAACAGGCTATAGTCCATGGTTTCGGAGGGCATACTATAGTATGTCGTTTTTCATGATTTTGGAGGATTTGAAAAAAAAAAGATGGAAATCATGGAAAAGTGACAGGCTATAGTCCATTGTGACGAAAAAGTGTGACAGAAAAGCGTGACAAGGATTTGAAAAAAAGGTGAAAATCACAGAAAAGCGACAGGCTATTGTCCATGGTTTCGTAGGGCATACTATAGTATGTTGTTTTTCATGATTTTTGAAGATTTGAAATAAAGATGAAAATCAAGGAAAAGCGACAGGCTATAGTCCATGGTTTCGTAGGGCATACTATAGTATGTCGTTTTTCATGATTTTTGAAGATTTGAAATAAAGATGAAAATCAAGGAAAAGCGACAGGCTATATAGTCCATGGTCTCGAACCGCATACTACAGTAAATAACTCAGAAACTACAAAACATTTCAAAGTAAAAAGTTGAATGGGGTTTCTAGGTGTAAGTATGTAGGACTAGTAGCATGCCAAAGTTTGTGCTATTGCCATTGAGAATGCATTGGGCATTTAAGTTAAATAACTCAGAAACTACAAAACATTTCAAAGTAAAAAGTTCCAGCATGTGTGCCCACAGTAAGCTGAATTATAAAGCGTGACGAGGATTTGAAAAAAGGCGACAAAAAGCGACAGGCTATTGTCCATGGTTTCGTAGGGCATACTATATGTCGTTTTTCATGATTTTTGAAGATTTGAAATAAAGATGAAAATCAAGGAAAAGCGACAGGCTATAGTCCATGGTCTCGGACCGCATACTATAGTGTGCCATTTTTCATGATTGTGGAGGATTTTTAAAAAAAAAGATGAAAATCACGGAAAAGCGAAAGGCTATATTAAGGGTGGGTACTCTGGGACCCACTGTGCTTGGGTCCCCCTGGAAGTGCGCCCCGGAGTTCGTTGGGGACGCATAAGTCCATTGTTTCGGACCGCATACTACTGTGTGTGCCATTTGTCATGATTTTTGAAGATTTGAAATAAAGATGAAAATCAAGGAAAAGCGACAGGCTATAGTCCATGGTCTCGAACCGCATACTACAGTAAATAACTCAGAAACTACAAAACATTTTAAAGTAAAAAGTTCCAGCATGTGTCTCCACAGTAAGCTGAATTATAAAAAGTGTGAATGGAGTTTCTAGGTGAAAGTGACTTTTTGATGTGCCATAGAGCTTGAAAGCACTATATTTCTAAAACTATGAAACATTTCAAAGATTCCTTTTCAGGCAAACATGTCTACCGTAAGATGAACCTAAATAGGTTTAAATGGGGTTTCTAGGTGTAAGTATGTAGGACTAGTAGCATGCCAAAGTTTGTGCAATTGCAATTGAGAATGCATTGGGCGTTTAAGTTACAGTATAGTGTGCCATTTTTCATGATTTCGGAGGATTTGAAAAAAAAGGTGAAAATCACGGAAAAGCAACAGGCTATAGTCCATGGTTTCGGAGGGCATACTATAGTATGTCGTTTTTCATGATTTTGGAGGATTTGAAAAAAAAAAGATGGAAATCATGGAAAAGTGACAGGCTATAGTCCATTGTGACGAAAAAGTGTGACAGAAAAGCGTGACAAGGATTTGAAAAAAAGGTGAAAATCACAGAAAAGCGACAGGCTATTGTCCATGGTTTCGTAGGGCATACTATAGTATGTTGTTTTTCATGATTTTTGAAGATTTGAAATAAAGATGAAAATCAAGGAAAAGCGACAGGCTATAGTCCATGGTTTCGTAGGGCATACTATAGTATGTCGTTTTTCATGATTTTTGAAGATTTGAAATAAAGATGAAAATCAAGGAAAAGCGACAGGCTATATAGTCCATGGTCTCGAACCGCATACTACAGTAAATAACTAGAGATGCAACGATACTGATTTTTCAATTCCGATCCGATCCGATATATTAATTTTTGAAATTTCCCGATACACTCCCGATATCCGATATTCCCGATACACTCCCGATATCCGATATTCCCGATACACTCCCGATTTCCGATATTTGCTGTAGGCTACATAGCAAAACAAATACAAAAAAAAGCATTAACTTTCAATAAGCCATTTATTAATTGGCAAATAGGAAACCAAACCAGTGTCTTCACTTCACTGGCTTGTGTAAAGTTAACATCAGGTATCAGCCTGGCAGTGCAAATACTTAAATGGCAACTTAAGTAACAATTTTAAAGTGCCATAAGTAAGTTAGAACAAATACAGTATTGTAACACAAATAAAATGTAATAAAATTTGTCATAAAAGAAAACAATGTGCATAGCTGCTTCTTAAAATTGTACACACACAAAAAAAACAGATCTGTTACTTAATGCAGCCAAGACTGTACAGGAAATCAGGAATCCACATATCATCAAGGCTTGTTGAGGTATCTGGTTTTAACAACAAAAAACTGTTCTCGGCAGTGCAAATTCTTACTGTCAATGGGAAATACAAAAAAGTGGGTTGACACAACAAACATAGCTGTATACCTAGAATGTGCATAGGTTTACTTAACTGGCTTGTGAACATCAGGTAGACTGCCTGGCAGTGCAAATACTGGCAACTTAAGTCACTTTAAGTGACTATTTTAAAGTGCCTCATCAAAATGGCATTATGTTGCCATTATGTATGTTAGAACAAATACAAATACAATATTGTACCAAAAGAAAATGCCTACAATTTGTAATAAATGAAAACAAAGTGCATAGCTGCTTCTTAAAATTGTAGACACACAAAACAAATCTTACAGGCAGCAGCCAAGACTGTACAGGAATCCACATATAATCATGGCTTGTTGAGGTATCTGGTTATAACAAATAAACCTGTTCTTGGCAGTGCAAATTCTTACTGGCAGTGGCAAATACAAAAAAACAACAAACACAGTATACCTACAAAATTATAACAATGTGCATAGCACTGTTTCTCAAAATGGTAAATATAAAACTAATACTGTAGGCCTGTCACTCTGTTTTAATGCAGCAGCTATAAAGAAGGAAACCATATATCATCATGGTTTGTTAACACAGGTATCAGATCAGGGTAACTTAAGGACCTGGATTGTTAACACCAGGATACTCTCACTTAAGAATACTTTGGCAGGTTTTTCTTGAGGAAAATGAGCATTTCTGCATTCTCTGCTGTAAGGCGGTTTCTCTTTTCATCCACTATGTTGGATGTGGTGCTAAACAGTCTCTCACTTTCAACTGAGGTGGAAGGTGCACTGAGGAATTTTAATACAATGGCAGCAACTGCAGGAAAGCGATCATGGTTTTTTTCCCAGAACAGGAAAGGGGACTCTTTTTTAATTATTGCTGGCTCGTGCAAATATGTTTGCATTTGAACTAGAGTACCATCATCACCATTACTCCCTGTTCCAGGATCACCGTGCTCCTTCAGAATGTCCTCATACAGAGTCATCAAGCTTCTCTTCTTGGGTCTGCTCTGACTTGGATGGGCTGCTTCCTCTTCCTCCATGCGAGGCACCTTGTCTGCTGGCTCTTCCTCTGTTGATGCTGATTGATTGAAACATATATTCAGATTGTAGAATGGGTATAGTTCAAGTACAGGTCAATACAAAATGGATAAAACCAGAAAAAAACCCCACTAAAGACTTGTTTACATCAGGGTCCTCCATTTTTTCATCAGAACATTTAAACTAAAGATGTACAAATAAAATATACACTTACACGCTGACGCTTCTTCAGTAGATGCTGGCTCTGTTGAAGCTGCTGCTCCATCATTCAGTGTTTTCTGCCGCTCCATCTTCCTCATCTCTCCCAAAAGGACATCCCTGGCTTTCTTGGCTGTGTCACCACCTCCTGTGAAGAATCTGACACAAAAATAAAATATGATGAGCACAACTATAGTCAAGTGTACACACACACACACACACACACACACACACACACACACACACACACACACACACACACACACACACACACACACACACACACACACACACACACACACACACACACACACACTAAATCTAGTATAATGCATGCATATCACATCACACACAAAACAGCACACAGGGTATGTATTGTAATTTAAAATCATTGCATAGGACTACATGCTGTCTTTCTTACCTGTCTTTGTAGCGTGGGTCCACTAAAGTGGCCACGGAGTAGTAGGATACACCTTCGATGCTGCCGAATCTTTTGTTGACAGCTTCCAGAAGGGTACGCTTCATTGTTTTGATTCCGCTGTCGTCCATGGTCTCCTGGCTGAGATGTCTCTTCAAGACGGTGATGGCTGGGATCACGTCGGCTGCAGTGGAGGTCGCTGAGCTGATTTTTTTAGTTAGCTCCTCGAATGGAGCCAGTACTTTAGAAGTTTTTTCTAACAATGACCACTCGTTGGTCGACAGTTCGGCAGGCAAGGTGAAGTCAGCTTGGTATGAGCAGAGGGCTCTCTTCTGTTCAAGAAGGCTTTGGATCATATACAGAGAGCTGTTCCATCTTGTCTGGACATCTTGCTGTAGGCGTTTTGTATCCTGATTCAGCTCTCTCTGAATGTCTTCTAAGCGAGACTGGGCAACTTGGGAATGTTTGAAATGTGTCACGATTCTTCTTCCATTTGCGAGTGCATCGTGTACACTGCGTTGGGAGAGAAGCCCCTCATTAACAATTAGCTGCAAAGTATGGGCCAAGCAGCCCAAACTCGCAACCGGCACCTCGTCCATCCCTTTCTTCATGTTGCTGGCGTTGTCTCTCAAAACAACATGTACTTTAGAGAGCGGGATCTCCCAGTTGTCGAGCATCTCTCTCATGGTATCTTTAATTAAAGCGCTGGTGTGTGATCCCCTGCACTTTTTCACATGCAGCACCGCGCTGTTGAAAGCGTAGTTATCATGACTCAGCCAATGCACTGTGAGGCTAATCAGCGACATTGGGCTAACGTCGGATGACCATATGTCGGTTGTAAAGCTCATGTGTTCAACATGTTTCAACTGGTCTAGCAACCGCGACTTCACCTTGTTCTGGAGTTTTGGTAACGCAGTTTCGGTTATGTAGGTTCTAGACATAAGTTTGTACCTCGGCTCCAGATGTTGGATTAGGCTGCGGAAACCCACATCGTCCACCACCGAGAGAGGCTGATCATCGAGCACGATGAAGGCGAGTATCTTATCCGTAATGGCTTTAGCCTTCGGGTGGTCATCTGGGAGTTTGTCTTGCTTTTTGAAGGCGTCTGGGAGCTTCTGTTGTCTCTCTTCTTTAGCCTGCTCAAACTCCTTGTGTTCTTTCGCGTGTTTTTTCTCTAGATGCCTTATCAAATTGCTCGTATTATACGAGGCAATACTTTGTCCGCCCCTTGGAACCATAAGTTCACATAATTTGCATTTAGCTTTGTTGCTTTTTGGGGTCTCTATGGTGAAATATCTCCAAACTAACGACATGCTGCTGCTGGCTTGTTGTTGCGCCTCCTCCAAACAAACAGTGCTGCCGTACGCCACTCACTTGACTCACCCTCCCCACCTCCTTCTATTATGCTCCCCACATGGCATGATCGATGCGCGACAGGTCTGCTTTACGGCATGCTGTGAAGCAGTGGAGCAACAACGAATCCGGATAATAAAGACATTGTAATAATAATAATAATAATAATTATGTGCTAAAACGTTTGGTTATGGGCTCACAATTGCGTGATTATATTATTATTTATGAAACAGACTAGAGACCTTTGTATGTATATATCTGAACGTGGATTTGTGATGAACCAGACGAGACTTTTTTTTTTTTTTTTTTTTTTAAATCGGAACGTGGATCGGTGGCGTCACCGATCATCTCCGATACATTAATTAAGCCATATCGGAGGCCGATCCCGATATAATATCGGATCGGTTGCATCTCTATAAATAACTCAGAAACTACAAAACATTTCAAAGTAAAAAGTTGAATGGGGTTTCTAGGTGTAAGTATGTAGGACTAGTAGCATGCCAAAGTTTGTGCTATTGCCATTGAGAATGCATTGGGCATTTAAGTTAAATAACTCAGAAACTACAAAACATTTCAAAGTAAAAAGTTCCAGCATGTGTGCCCACAGTAAGCTGAATTATAAAGCGTGACGAGGATTTGAAAAAAGGCGACAAAAAGCGACAGGCTATTGTCCATGGTTTCGTAGGGCATACTATATGTCGTTTTTCATGATTTTTGAAGATTTGAAATAAAGATGAAAATCAAGGAAAAGCGACAGGCTATAGTCCATGGTCTCGGACCGCATACTATAGTGTGCCATTTTTCATGATTGTGGAGGATTTTTTAAAAAAAAGATGAAAATCACGGAAAAGCGACAGGCTATATTAAGGGTGGGTACTCTGGGACCCACTGTGCTTGGGTCCCCCTGGAAGTGCGCCCCGGAGTTCGTTGGGGACGCATAAGTCCATTGTTTCGGACCGCATACTACTGTGTGTGCCATTTGTCATGATTTTTGAAGATTTGAAATAAAGATGAAAATCAAGGAAAAGCGACAGGCTATAGTCCATGGTCTCGAACCGCATACTACAGTAAATAACTCAGAAACTACAAAACATTTTAAAGTAAAAAGTTCCAGCATGTGTCTCCACAGTAAGCTGAATTATAAAAAGTGTGAATGGAGTTTCTAGGTGAAAGTGACTTTTTGATGTGCCATAGAGCTTGAAAGCACTATATTTCTAAAACTATGAAACATTTCAAAGATTCCTTTTCAGGCAAACATGTCCACCGTAAGATGAACCTAAATAGGTTTGAATGGGGTTTCTAGGTGTAAGTATGTAGGACTAGTAGCATGCCAAAGTTTGTGCTATTGCCATTGAGAATGCATTGGGCATTTAAGTTAAATAACTCAGTAACTACAAAACATTTCAAAGTAAAACGTTCCAGCATGTGTGCCCACAGTAAGCTGAATTATAAAAAGTGTGAATGGAGTTTCTAGGTGAAAGTGACTTTTTGACGTTCCATAGAGCTGCCATTGAGCCCCATTATAAATGTCTCAAATTTGAAAGCACTATATTTCTAAAACTATGAAACATTTCAAAGATTCCTTTTCAGGCAAACATGTCCACCGTAAGATGAACCTAAATAGGTTTAAATGGGGTTTCTAGGTGTAAGTATGTAGGACTAGTAGCATGCCAAAGTTTGTGCAATTGCCATTGAGAATGCATTGGGCGTTTAAGTTACAGTATAGTGTGCCATTTTTCATGATTTCGGAGGATTTGAAAAAAAAGGTGAAAATCACGGAAAAGCGACAGGCTATAGTCCATGGTCTCGGACCGCATACTACAGTAAATAACTCAGAAACTACAAAACATTTCAAAGTAAAAAGTTCCAGCATGTGTGCCCACAGTAAGCTGAATTATAAAAAGTGTGAATGGACTTTCTAGGTGAAAGCAGGGGTGAAAGTGGGCCGGGACGGTCCGGAGCTCCGACCCGGTAAGACATGACCGGCCGGAGCGCACCGGAGCTATCAAAATACTATATTAAATAACCTGCCAAAACGCATGTCCAAGAGGAAAACAATCAAAACATAATCTACTAACGTCAGAATCGGGGTTTCTTAATAAAAAGTGCTTCTGAATTGTAACAGTGTGTTTGTGTCAGCCAGCGTAATGATCCGTTGTTATTTTAATAATCCACCACCGCACGGCACGGACTGGAGGAGAAGAGTTTGGTTTCTCCCTTCGGTTCGCTCGCAGCAGCGCCGTGCAGACAGTACCAGTTCACTTTGCAGGTTGGAAATCCGCTATAGAGCGGATACGGAAACGGACGTTTGTCTGACTAAGGTATACGTGCAAATGACCGGATATAGAAGGCGGGCTCTCTAATCCACTAACGTTCAAACCATGTTTCTGGTTGGCTGACAAGACTGGCACAACGCAATACTTAGTTCTGATTGGTTCATAAAAAAAACAAAAAAAAAACAGGAAACTAATAATGAAATGCCGGTGGCAACTGTTTTGAGAAGTAAACTAAAAAGTCAGCAGAAGAATGCGCTAAAAATATATATAAGCTAAATGGCAACGCAACCAACATTAGCTCAGCTCTTTAAGAGAAAGGAAAGAGTTGAAGAAGATAATGTCATTAAAGACAAAGTTAGAAAAACAACCAAGACCATACAGTTGCATGACAGAGAGTGACAGATGGGGAGGAGGAGGCAGAAGTGGCAGCAGGACCAGCATCAAGCACAGGTAATAATAATAATAATAATATTATGAAATTCCTGATATTATATCAGGAATTTTATAGCACAGTATAACTGCAAAAAAAAGCAGTTTTCTATGCATTTCAGGGGTACTGTGGGTTTACTTTGAACCCCAAATGTTATTGGCACAGTATAAAAAAAAAGCAGTTTTCTATGCATTTCAGGGGTACTGTGGGGTTTCTTGAACCCCCAATTTTTTTATTGGCTGTGCCAAAAAAAAGCAGTTTTCTATGCATTTCAGGGGTACTGTGGGGTTTTTTGAACCCCCAATTTTTGTATTGGCTGTGCCAAAAAAAAGCAGTTTTCTATGCATTTCAGGGGTACTGTGGGGTTTTTTGAACCCCCAATTATTTTATTGGCTGTGCCAAAAAAAAGCAGTTTTCTATGCATTTCAGGGATACTGTGGGGTTTTTTGAACCCCCAATTTTTTTATTGGCTGTGCCAAAAAAAAGCAGTTTTCTATGCATTTCAGGGGTACTGTGGGGTTTTTTGAACCCCCAATTTTTTTATTGGCTGTGCCAAAAAAAAGCAGTTTTCTATGCATTTCAGGGGTACTGTGGGGTTTTTTGAACCCCCAATTGTTTTATTGGCTGTGCCAAAAAAAAAGCAGTTTTCTATGCATTTCAGGGGTACTGTGGGGTTTTTTGAACCCCCAATTTTTGTATTGGCTGTGCCAAAAAAAAGCTGTTTTCTATGCATTTCAGGGGTACTGTGGGTTTTTTTGAACCCCCAATTTTTTTATTGGCTGTGCCAAAAAAAAGCAGTTTTCTATGCATTTCAGGGGTACTGTGGGGTTTTTTGAACCCCCAATTTTTTTATTGGCTGTGCCAAAAAAAAGCAGTTTTCTATGCATTTCAGGGGTACTGTGGGGTTTTTTGAACCCCCAATTTTTTTATTGGCTGTGCCAAAAAAAAGCAGTTTTCTATGCATTTCAGGGGTACTGTGGGGTTTTTTGAACCCCCAATTTTTGTATTGGCTGTGCCAAAAAAAAGCTGTTTTCTATGCATTTCAGGGGTACTGTGGGGTTTTTTGAACCCCCAATTTTTTTATTGGCTGTGCCAAAAAAAAGCAGTTTTCTATGCATTTCAGGGGTACTGTGGGGTTTTTTGAACCCCCAATTCTTTTATTGGCTGTGCCAAAAAAAAGCAGTTTTCTATGCATTTCAGGGGTACTGTGGGGTTTTTTTTAACCCCCAATTTTTTTATTGGCTGTGCCAAAAAAAAAAAGCAGTTTTCTATGCATTTCAGGGGTACTGTGGGGTTTTTTGAACCCCCAATGTTTTTATTGGCTGTGCCAAAAAAAAGCAGTTTTCTATGCATTTCAGGGGTACTGTGGGGTTTTTTTTAACCCCCAATTTTTTTTATTGGCTGTGCCAAAAAAAAAGCAGTTTTCTATGCATTTCAGGGGTACTGTGGGGTTTTTTGAACCCCCAATTTTTTTATTGGCTGTGCCAAAAAAAAAGCAGTTTTCTATGCATTTCAGGGGTACTGTGGGGTTTTTTGAACCCCCAATTTTTTTATTGGCTGTGCCAAAAAAAAGCAGTTTTCTATGTATTTCAGGGGTACTGTGGGGTTTTTTGAACCACCAATTTTTTTATTGGCTGTGCCAAAAAAAAGCAGTTTTCTATGCATTTCAGGGGTACTGTGGGGTTTTTTGAACCCCCAATTATTTTATTGGCTGTGCCAAAAAATAGTCCATGGTCTCGGACCGCATACTACAGTAAATAACTCAGAAACTACAAAACATTTCAAAGTAAAAAGTTCCAGCATGTGTGCCCACAGTAAGCTGAATTATAAAAAGTGTGAATGGACTTTCTAGGTGAAAGCAGGGGTGAAAGTGGGCCGGGACGGTCCGGAGCTCCGACCCGGTAAGACATGACCGGCCGGAGCGCACCGGAGCTATCAAAATACTATATTAAATAACCTGCCAAAACGCATGTCCAAGAGGAAAACAATCAAAACATAATCTACTAACGTCAGAATCGGGGTTTCTTAATAAAAAGTGCTTCTGAATTGTAACAGTGTGTTTGTGTCAGCCAGCGTAATGATCCGTTGTTATTTTAATAATCCACCACCGCACGGCACGGACTGGAGGAGAAGAGTTTGGTTTCTCCCTTCGGTTCGCTCGCAGCAGCGCCGTGCAGACAGTACCAGTTCACTTTGCAGGTTGGAAATCCGCTATAGAGCGGATACGGAAACGGACGTTTGTCTGACTAAGGTATACGTGCAAATGACCGGATATAGAAGGCGGGCTCTCTAATCCACTAACGTTCAAACCATGTTTCTGGTTGGCTGACAAGACTGGCACAATGCAATACTTAGTTCTGATTGGTTCATAAAAAAAACAAAAAAAAAACAGGAAACTAATAATGAAATGCCGGTGGCAACTGTTTTGAGAAGTAAACTAAAAAGTCAGCAGAAGAATGCGCTAAAAATATATATAAGCTAAATGGCAACGCAACCAACATTAGCTCAGCTCTTTAAGAGAAAGGAAAGAGTTGAAGAAGATAATGTCATTAAAGACAAAGTTAGAAAAACAACCAAGACCATACAGTTGCATGACAGAGAGTGACAGATGGGGAGGAGGAGGCAGAAGTGGCAGCAGGACCAGCATCAAGCACAGGTAATAATAATAATAATAATATTATGAAATTCCTGATATTATATCAGGAATTTTATAGCACAGTATAACTGCAAAAAAAAGCAGTTTTCTATGCATTTCAGGGGTACTGTGGGTTTACTTTGAACCCCAAATGTTATTGGCACAGTATAAAAAAAAAGCAGTTTTCTATGCATTTCAGGGGTACTGTGGGGTTTCTTGAACCCCCAATTTTTTTATTGGCTGTGCCAAAAAAAAGCAGTTTTCTATGCATTTCAGGGGTACTGTGGGGTTTTTTGAACCCCCAATTTTTGTATTGGCTGTGCCAAAAAAAAGCAGTTTTCTATGCATTTCAGGGGTACTGTGGGGTTTTTTGAACCCCCAATTATTTTATTGGCTGTGCCAAAAAAAAGCAGTTTTCTATGCATTTCAGGGATACTGTGGGGTTTTTTGAACCCCCAATTTTTTTATTGGCTGTGCCAAAAAAAAGCAGTTTTCTATGCATTTCAGGGGTACTGTGGGGTTTTTTGAACCCCCAATTTTTTTATTGGCTGTGCCAAAAAAAAGCAGTTTTCTATGCATTTCAGGGGTACTGTGGGGTTTTTTGAACCCCCAATTGTTTTATTGGCTGTGCCAAAAAAAAAGCAGTTTTCTATGCATTTCAGGGGTACTGTGGGGTTTTTTGAACCCCCAATTTTTATATTGGCTGTGCCAAAAAAAAGCAGTTTTCTATGCATTTCAGGGGTACTGTGGGGTTTTTTGAACCCCCAATTTTTGTATTGGCTGTGCCAAAAAAAAACAGTTTTCTATGCATTTCAGGGGTACTGTGGGGTTTTTTGAACCCCCAATTTTTTTATTGGCTGTGCCAAAAAAAAAGCAGTTTTCTATGCATTTCAGGTGTACTGTGGGGTTTTTTGAACCCCCAATTTTTTTATTGGCTGTGCCAAAAAAAAGCAGTTTTCTATGCATTTCAGGGGTACTGTGGGGTTTTTTGAACCCCCAATTTTTTTATTGGCTGTGCCAAAAAAAAGCAGTTTTCTATGCATTTCAGGGGTACTGTGGGGTTTTTTGAACCCCCAATTTTTTTATTGGCTGTGCCAAAAAAAAGCAGTTTTCTATGCATTTCAGGGGTACTGTGGGGTTTTTTGAACCCCCAATTTTTTTATTGGCTGTGCCAAAAAAAAGCAGTTTTCTATGCATTTCAGGGGTACTGTGGGGTTTTTTGAACCCCCAATTTTTTTATTGGCTGTGCCAAAAAAAAGCAGTTTTCTATGCATTTCAGGGGTACTGTGGGGTTTTTTGAACCCCCAATTTTTTTATTGGCTGTGCCAAAAAAAAAGCAGTTTTCTATGCATTTCAGGGGTACTGTGGGTTTTTTTTAACCCCCAATTTTTTTATTGGCTGTGCAAAAAAAAAGCAGTTTTCGATGCATTTCAGGGGTACTGTGGGTTTTTTTGAACCCCCAATTTTTTGATTGGCTGTGCCAAAAAAAAGCAGTTTTCTATGCATTTCAGGGGTACTGTGGGGTTTTTTGAACCCCCAATTTTTTTATTGGCTGTGCCAAAAAAAAAGCAGTTTTCTATGCATTTCAGGGGTACTGTGGGGTTTTTTGAACCCCCAATTTTTTTATTGGCTGTGCCAAAAAAAAGCAGTTTTCGATGCATTTCAGGGGTACTGTGGGGTTTTTTGAACCCCCAATTCTTTTATTGGCTGTGCCAAAAAAAAGCTGTTTTCTATGCATTTCAGGGGTACTGTGGGGTTTTTTGAACCCCCAATTTTTGTATTGGCTGTGCCAAAAAAATGCAGTTTTCGATGCATTTCAGGGGTACTGTGGGGTTTTTTGAACCCCCAATTTTTTTATTGGCTGTGCCAAAAAAAAGCAGTTTTCTATGCATTTCAGGGGTACTGTGGGGTTTTTTGAACACCCAATTTTTGTATTGGCTGTGCCAAAAAAAAAGCAGTTTTCTATGCATTTCAGGGGTACTGTGGGGTTTTTTGAACCCCCAATTTTTTTATTGGCTGTGCCAAAAAAAAGCAGTTTTCTATGCATTTCAGGGGTACTGTGGGGTTTTTTGAACCCCCAATTTTTTTATTGGCTGTGCCAAAAAAAAGCAGTTTTCGATGCATTTCAGGGGTACTGTGGGGTTTTTTGAACCCCCAATTCTTTTATTGGCTGTGCCAAAAAAAAGCAGTTTTCTATGCATTTCAGGGGTACTGTGGGGTTTTTTGAACCCCCAATTTTTGTATTGGCTGTGCCAAAAAAATGCAGTTTTCGATGCATTTCAGGGGTACTGTGGGGTTTTTTGAACCCCCAATTTTTTTATTGGCTGTGCCAAAAAAAAGCAGTTTTCTATGCATTTCAGGGGTACTGTGGGGTTTTTTGAACACCCAATTTTTGTATTGGCTGTGCCAAAAAAAAGCAGTTTTCTATGCATTTCAGGGGTACTGTGGGGTTTTTTGAACCCCCAATTTTTTTATTGGCTGTGCCAAAAAAAAGCAGTTTTCTATGCATTTCAGGGGTACTGTGGGGTTTTTTGAACCCCCAATTTTTTTATTGGCTGTGCCAAAAAAAAGCAGTTTTCTATGCATTTCAGGGGTACTGTGGGGTTTTTTGAACCCCCAATTTTTGTATTGGCTGTGCCAAAAAAAAGCAGTTTTCTATGCATTTCAGGGGTACTGTGGGGTTTTTTGAACCCCCAATTTTTTTATTGGCTGTGCCAAAAAAAAGCAGTTTTCTATGCATTTCAGGGGTACTGTGGGGTTTTTTGAACCCCCAATTTTTTTATTGGCTGTGCCAAAAAAAAGCAGTTTTCTATGCATTTCAGGGGTACTGTGGGGTTTTTTGAACCCCCAATTTTTTTATTGGCTGTGCCAAAAAAAAGCAGTTTTCTATGCATTTCAGGGGTACTGTGGGGTTTTTTGAACCCCCAATTTTTGTATTGGCTGTGCCAAAAAAAAGCAGTTTTCTATGCATTTCAGGGGTACTGTGGGGTTTTTTGAACCCCCAATTTTTTTATTGGCTGTGCCAAAAAAAAGCAGTTTTCTATGCATTTCAGGGGTACTGTGGGGTTTTTTGAACCCCCAATTTTTTTATTGGCTGTGCCAAAAAAAAGCAGTTTTCTATGCATTTCAGGGGTACTGTGGGGTTTTTTGAACCCCCAATTTTTTTATTGGCTGTGCCAATAAAAAAGACCTTTGACCTTTTGACCTTTGACCTTTGTAGCGTTTTGACTTTGACCTTTCTAGCGATGAAAAAAGCGCATCGTGGCGTTTTGAAAAAACGCATCGTGGCATTTTGACCTTTCTAGCGATTTGACCTTTTGACCTTTGACCTTTTGACCTTTGACCTTTCTAGCGTTTTGACCTTTGACCTTTCTAGCGTTTTGACCTTTGACCTTTCTAGCGATTTGACCTTTCTAGCGTTTTGACCTTGGACCTTTTGACCTTTTGACCTTTCTAGCGATTTTTTTACCTTTCTAGCGTTTTGACCTTTCTAGCGATGAAAAAAGCGCATCGTGGCGTTTTGACCTTTCTAGCGATTTGACCTTTGACCTTTTGACCTTTGACCTTTCTAGCATTTTGACCTTTGACCTTTCTAGTGATGAAAAAAGCGCATCGTGGCATTTTGACCTTTCTAGCGATTTGACCTTTGACCTTTTGACCTTTGACCTTTTGACCTTTGACCTTTCTAGCGTTTTGACCTTTGACCTTTCTAGCGATGAAAAAGCGCATCGTGACGTTTTGACCTTTCTATCGATTTGACCTTTTGACCTTTGACCTTTTGACCTTTGACCTTTCTAGCGTTTTGGCCAAAAAAAAGCAGTTTTCTATGCATTTCAGGGGTACTGTGGGGTTTTTTGAACCCCCAATTTTTGTATTGGCTGTGCCAAAAAAAAGCAGTTTTCTATGCATTTCAGGGGTACTGTGGGGTTTTTTGAACCCCCAATTTTTTTATTGGCTGTGCCAAAAAAAAAGCAGTTTTCTATGCATTTCAGGGGTACTGTGGGGTTTTTTGAACCCCCAATGTTTTTTATTGGCTGTGCCAAAAAAAAGCAGTTTTCTATGCATTTCAGGGGTACTGTGGGGTTTTTTGAACCCCCAATTTTTTTATTGGCTGTGCCAAAAAAAAGCAGTTTTCGATGCATTTCAGGGGTACTGTGGGGTTTTTTGAACCCCCAATTTTTGTATTGGCTGTGCCAAAAAAAAAGCAGTTTTCTATGCATTTCAGGGGTACTGTGGGGTTTTTTGAACCCCCAATTTTTTTATTGGCTGTGCCAAAAAAAAGCAGTTTTCTATGCATTTCAGGGGTACTGTGGGGTTTTTTGAACCCCCAATTTTTGTATTGGCTGTGCCAAAAAAAAGCAGTTTTCGATGCATTTCAGGGGTACTGTGGGGTTTTTTGAACCCCCAATTCTTTTATTGGCTGTGCCAAAAAAAAGCAGTTTTCGATGCATTTCAGGGGTACTGTGGGGTTTTTTGAACCCCCAATTTCTTTATTGGCTGTGCCAAAAAAAAGCAGTTTTCTATGCATTTCAGGGGTACTGTGGGGTTTTTTGAACCCCCAATTTTTTTATTGGCTGTGCCAAAAAAAAGCAGTTTTCTATGCATTTCAGGGGTACTGTGGGGTTTTTTGAACCCCCAATTTTTTTATTGGCTGTGCCAAAAAAAAGCAGTTTTCGATGCATTTCAGGGGTACTGTGGGGTTTTTTGAACCCCCAATTTTTGTATTGGCTGTGCCAAAAAAATGCAGTTTTCGATGCATTTCAGGGGTACTGTGGGGTTTTTTGAACCCCCAATTTTTTTATTGGCTGTGCCAAAAAAAAAGCAGTTTTCTATGCATTTCAGGGGTACTGTGGGGTTTTTTGAACCCCCAATTTTTTTATTGGCTGTGCCAAAAAAAAGCAGTTTTCGATGCATTTCAGGGGTACTGTGGGGTTTTTTGAACCCCCAATTTTTGTATTGGCTGTGCCAAAAAAAAAGCAGTTTTCTATGCATTTCAGGGGTACTGTGGGGTTTTTTTAACCCCCAATTTTTTTATTGGCTGTGCCAAAAAAAAGCAGTTTTCTATGCATTTCAGGGGTACTGTGGGGTTTTTTGAACCCCCAATTTTTTTATTGGCTGTGCCAAAAAAAAGCAGTTTTCTATGCATTTCAAGGGTACTGTGGGGTTTTTTGAACCCCCAATTTTTTTATTGGCTGTGCCAAAAAAAAAGCAGTTTTCTATGCATTTCAGGGGTACTGTGGGGTTTTTTGAACACCCAATTTTTGTATTGGCTGTGCCAAAAAAAAAGCAGTTTTCTATGCATTTCAGGGGTACTGTGGGGTTTTTTGAACCCCCAATTTTTTTATTGGCTGTGCCAAAAAAAAGCAGTTTTCTATGCATTTCAGGGGTACTGTGGGGTTTTTTGAACCCCCAATTTTTTTATTGGCTGTGCCAAAAAAATGCAGTTTTCGATGCATTTCAGGGGTACTGTGGGGTTTTTTGAACCCCCAATTTTTTTATTGGCTGTGCCAAAAAAAAGCAGTTTTCTATGCATTTCAGGGGTACTGTGGGGTTTTTTGAACACCCAATTTTTGTATTGGCTGTGCCAAAAAAAAAGCAGTTTTCTATGCATTTCAGGGGTACTGTGGGGTTTTTTGAACCCCCAATTTTTTTATTGGCTGTGCCAAAAAAAAGCAGTTTTCTATGCATTTCAGGGGTACTGTGGGGTTTTTTGAACCCCCAATTTTTTTATTGGCTGTGCCAAAAAAAAGCAGTTTTCTATGCATTTCAGGGGTACTGTGGGGTTTTTTGAACCCCCAATTTTTTTATTGGCTGTGCCAAAAAAAAGCAGTTTTCTATGCATTTCAGGGGTACTGTGGGGTTTTTTGAACCCCCAATTTTTGTATTGGCTGTGCCAAAAAAAAGCAGTTTTCTATGCATTTCAGGGGTACTGTGGGGTTTTTTGAACCCCCAATTTTTTTATTGGCTGTGCCAAAAAAAAGCAGTTTTCTATGCATTTCAGGGGTACTGTGGGGTTTTTTGAACCCCCAATTTTTGTATTGGCTGTGCCAAAAAAAAGCAGTTTTCTATGCATTTCAGGGGTACTGTGGGGTTTTTTGAACCCCCAATTTTTTTATTGGCTGTGCCAAAAAAAAGCAGTTTTCTATGCATTTCAGGGGTACTGTGGGGTTTTTTGAACCCCCAATTTTTTTATTGGCTGTGCCAAAAAAAAGCAGTTTTCTATGCATTTCAGGGGTACTGTGGGGTTTTTTGAACCCCCAATTTTTGTATTGGCTGTGCCAAAAAAAAGCAGTTTTCTATGCATTTCAGGGGTACTGTGGGGTTTTTTGAACCCCCAATTTTTTTATTGGCTGTGCCAAAAAAAAGCAGTTTTCTATGCATTTCAGGGGTACTGTGGGGTTTTTTGAACCCCCAATTTTTTTATTGGCTGTGCCAAAAAAAAGCAGTTTTCTATGCATTTCAGGGGTACTGTGGGGTTTTTTGAACCCCCAATTTTTTTATTGGCTGTGCCAATAAAAAAGACCTTTGACCTTTTGACCTTTGACCTTTGTAGCGTTTTGACTTTGACCTTTCTAGCGATGAAAAAAGCGCATCGTGGCGTTTTGAAAAAACGCATCGTGGCATTTTGACCTTTCTAGCGATTTGACCTTTTGACCTTTGACCTTTTGACCTTTGACCTTTCTAGCGTTTTGACCTTTGACCTTTCTAGCGTTTTGACCTTTGACCTTTCTAGCGATTTGACCTTTCTAGCGTTTTGACCTTGGACCTTTTGACCTTTTGACCTTTCTAGCGATTTTTTTACCTTTCTAGCGTTTTGACCTTTCTAGCGATGAAAAAAGCGCATCGTGGCGTTTTGACCTTTCTAGCGATTTGACCTTTGACCTTTTGACCTTTGACCTTTCTAGCATTTTGACCTTTGACCTTTCTAGTGATGAAAAAAGCGCATCGTGGCATTTTGACCTTTCTAGCGATTTGACCTTTGACCTTTTGACCTTTGACCTTTTGACCTTTGACCTTTCTAGCGTTTTGACCTTTGACCTTTCTAGCGATGAAAAAGCGCATCGTGACGTTTTGACCTTTCTATCGATTTGACCTTTTGACCTTTGACCTTTTGACCTTTGACCTTTCTAGCGTTTTGGCCAAAAAAAAGCAGTTTTCTATGCATTTCAGGGGTACTGTGGGGTTTTTTGAACCCCCAATTTTTGTATTGGCTGTGCCAAAAAAAAGCAGTTTTCTATGCATTTCAGGGGTACTGTGGGGTTTTTTGAACCCCCAATTTTTTTATTGGCTGTGCCAAAAAAAAAGCAGTTTTCTATGCATTTCAGGGGTACTGTGGGGTTTTTTGAACCCCCAATGTTTTTTATTGGCTGTGCCAAAAAAAAGCAGTTTTCTATGCATTTCAGGGGTACTGTGGGGTTTTTTGAACCCCCAATTTTTTTATTGGCTGTGCCAAAAAAAAGCAGTTTTCGATGCATTTCAGGGGTACTGTGGGGTTTTTTGAACCCCCAATTTTTGTATTGGCTGTGCCAAAAAAAAAGCAGTTTTCTATGCATTTCAGGGGTACTGTGGGGTTTTTTGAACCCCCAATTTTTTTATTGGCTGTGCCAAAAAAAAGCAGTTTTCTATGCATTTCAGGGGTACTGTGGGGTTTTTTGAACCCCCAATTTTTGTATTGGCTGTGCCAAAAAAAAGCAGTTTTCGATGCATTTCAGGGGTACTGTGGGTTTTTTTTAACCCCCAATTCTTTTATTGGCTGTGCCAAAAAAAAGCAGTTTTCTATGCATTTCAGGGGTACTGTGGGGTTTTTTGAACCCCCAATTTTTGTATTGGCTGTGCCAAAAAAATGCAGTTTTCGATGCATTTCAGGGGTACTGTGGGGTTTTTTGAACCCCCAATTTTTTTATTGGCTGTGCCAAAAAAAAGCAGTTTTCTATGCATTTCAGGGGTACTGTGGGGTTTTTTGAACCCCCAATTTTTTTATTGGCTGTGCCAAAAAAAAGCAGTTTTCTATGCATTTCAGGGGTACTGTGGGGTTTTTTGAACCCCCAATTTTTTTATTGGCTGTGCCAAAAAAAAGCAGTTTTCGATGCATTTCAGGGGTACTGTGGGGTTTTTTGAACCCCCAATTTTTGTATTGGCTGTGCCAAAAAAATGCAGTTTTCGATGCATTTCAGGGGTACTGTGGGGTTTTTTGAACCCCCAATTTTTTTATTGGCTGTGCCAAAAAAAAAGCAGTTTTCTATGCATTTCAGGGGTACTGTGGGGTTTTTTGAACCCCCAATTTTTTTATTGGCTGTGCCAAAAAAAAGCAGTTTTCGATGCATTTCAGGGGTACTGTGGGGTTTTTTGAACCCCCAATTTTTTTATTGGCTGTGCCAAAAAAAAAGCAGTTTTCTATGCATTTCAGGGGTACTGTGGGGTTTTTTGAACCCCCAATGTTTTTTATTGGCTGTGCCAAAAAAAAGCAGTTTTCTATGCATTTCAGGGGTACTGTGGGGTTTTTTGAACCCCCAATTTTTTTATTGGCTGTGCCAAAAAAAAGCAGTTTTCGATGCATTTCAGGGGTACTGTGGGGTTTTTTGAACCCCCAATTTTTGTATTGGCTGTGCCAAAAAAAAAGCAGTTTTCTATGCATTTCAGGGGTACTGTGGGGTTTTTTGAACCCCCAATTTTTTTATTGGCTGTGCCAAAAAAAAGCAGTTTTCTATGCATTTCAGGGGTACTGTGGGGTTTTTTGAACCCCCAATTTTTGTATTGGCTGTGCCAAAAAAAAGCAGTTTTCGATGCATTTCAGGGGTACTGTGGGGTTTTTTGAACCCCCAATTCTTTTATTGGCTGTGCCAAAAAAAAGCAGTTTTCTATGCATTTCAGGGGTACTGTGGGGTTTTTTGAACCCCCAATTTTTGTATTGGCTGTGCCAAAAAAATGCAGTTTTCGATGCATTTCAGGGGTACTGTGGGGTTTTTTGAACCCCCAATTTCTTTATTGGCTGTGCCAAAAAAAAGCAGTTTTCTATGCATTTCAGGGGTACTGTGGGGTTTTTTGAACCCCCAATTTTTTTATTGGCTGTGCCAAAAAAAAAGCAGTTTTCTATGCATTTCAGGGGTACTGTGGGGTTTTTTGAACCCCCAATTTTTTTATTGGCTGTGCCAAAAAAAAGCAGTTTTCGATGCATTTCAGGGGTACTGTGGGGTTTTTTGAACCCCCAATTTTTGTATTGGCTGTGCCAAAAAAATGCAGTTTTCGATGCATTTCAGGGGTACTGTGGGGTTTTTTGAACCCCCAATTTTTTTATTGGCTGTGCCAAAAAAAAAGCAGTTTTCTATGCATTTCAGGGGTACTGTGGGGTTTTTTGAACCCCCAATTTTTTTATTGGCTGTGCCAAAAAAAAGCAGTTTTCGATGCATTTCAGGGGTACTGTGGGGTTTTTTGAACCCCCAATTTTTGTATTGGCTGTGCCAAAAAAAAAGCAGTTTTCTATGCATTTCAGGGGTACTGTGGGGTTTTTTTAACCCCCAATTTTTTTATTGGCTGTGCCAAAAAAAAGCAGTTTTCTATGCATTTCAGGGGTACTGTGGGGTTTTTTGAACCCCCAATTTTTTTATTGG
Organism: Electrona antarctica; assembly: GCF_951216825.1. Taxonomy (NCBI): domain Eukaryota; kingdom Metazoa; phylum Chordata; class Actinopteri; order Myctophiformes; family Myctophidae; genus Electrona; species Electrona antarctica. The sequence goes on from NC_136795.1 coordinate 32,046,872, forward strand.
CTGTGCCGAAAAAAAGCAGTTTTCTATGCATTTCAAGGGTACTGTGGGGTTTTTTGAACCCCCAATTTTTTTATTGGCTGTGCCAAAAAAAAGCAGTTTTCTATGCATTTCAGGGGTACTGTGGGGTTTTTTGAACACCCAATTTTTGTATTGGCTGTGCCAAAAAAAAAGCAGTTTTCTATGCATTTCAGGGGTACTGTGGGGTTTTTTGAACCCCCAATTTTTTTATTGGCTGTGCCAAAAAAAAGCAGTTTTCTATGCATTTCAGGGGTACTGTGGGGTTTTTTGAACCCCCAATTTTTTTATTGGCTGTGCCAAAAAAATGCAGTTTTCGATGCATTTCAGGGGTACTGTGGGGTTTTTTGAACCCCCAATTTTTTTATTGGCTGTGCCAAAAAAAAGCAGTTTTCTATGCATTTCAGGGGTACTGTGGGGTTTTTTTAACCCCCAATTTTTTTATTGGCTGTGCCAAAAAAAAGCAGTTTTCTATGCATTTCAGGGGTACTGTGGGGTTTTTTGAACCCCCAATTTTTTTATTGGCTGTGCCAAAAAAATGCAGTTTTCGATGCATTTCAGGGGTACTGTGGGGTTTTTTGAACCCCCAATTTTTTTATTGGCTGTGCCAAAAAAAAGCAGTTTTCTATGCATTTCAGGGGTACTGTGGGGTTTTTTGAACACCCAATTTTTGTATTGGCTGTGCCAAAAAAAAGCAGTTTTCTATGCATTTCAGGGGTACTGTGGGGTTTTTTGAACCCCCAATTTTTTTATTGGCTGTGCCAAAAAAAAGCAGTTTTCTATGCATTTCAGGGGTACTGTGGGGTTTTTTGAACCCCCAATTTTTTTATTGGCTGTGCCAAAAAAAAGCAGTTTTCTATGCATTTCAGGGGTACTGTGGGGTTTTTTGAACCCCCAATTTTTTTATTGGCTGTGCCAAAAAAAAGCAGTTTTCTATGCATTTCAGGGGTACTGTGGGGTTTTTTGAACCCCCAATTTTTTTATTGGCTGTGCCAAAAAAAAGCAGTTTTCTATGCATTTCAGGGGTACTGTGGGGTTTTTTGAACCCCCAATTTTTTTATTGGCTGTGCCAAAAAAAAGCAGTTTTCTATGCATTTCAGGGGTACTGTGGGGTTTTTTGAACCCCCAATTTTTGTATTGGCTGTGCCAAAAAAAAGCAGTTTTCTATGCATTTCAGGGGTACTGTGGGGTTTTTTGAACCCCCAATTTTTTTATTGGCTGTGCCAAAAAAAAGCAGTTTTCTATGCATTTCAGGGGTACTGTGGGGTTTTTTGAACCCCCAATTTTTTTATTGGCTGTGCCAAAAAAAAGCAGTTTTCTATGCATTTCAGGGGTACTGTGGGGTTTTTTGAACCCCCAATTTTTGTATTGGCTGTGCCAATAAAAAAGACCTTTGACCTTTTGACCTTTGACCTTTGTAGCGTTTTGACTTTGACCTTTCTAGCGATGAAAAAAGCGCATCGTGGCGTTTTGAAAAAACGCATCGTGGCATTTTGACCTTTCTAGCGATTTGACCTTTTGACCTTTGACCTTTTGACCTTTGACCTTTTGACCTTTGACCTTTCTAGCGTTTTGACCTTTGACCTTTCTAGCGATTTGACCTTTCTAGCGTTTTGACCTTGGACCTTTTGACCTTTTGACCTTTCTAGCGATTTTTTTACCTTTCTAGCGTTTTGACCTTTCTAGCGATGAAAAAAGCGCATCGTGGCGTTTTGACCTTTCTAGCGATTTGACCTTTGACCTTTTGACCTTTGACCTTTCTAGCATTTTGACCTTTGACCTTTCTAGTGATGAAAAAAGCGCATCGTGGCATTTTGACCTTTCTAGCGATTTGACCTTTGACCTTTTGACCTTTGACCTTTTGACCTTTGACCTTTCTAGCGTTTTGACCTTTGACCTTTCTAGCGATGAAAAAGCGCATCGTGACGTTTTGACCTTTCTATCGATTTGACCTTTTGACCTTTGACCTTTTGACCTTTGACCTTTCTAGCGTTTTGGCCAAAAAAAAGCAGTTTTCTATGCATTTCAGGGGTACTGTGGGGTTTTTTGAACCCCCAATTTTTGTATTGGCTGTGCCAAAAAAAAGCAGTTTTCTATGCATTTCAGGGGTACTGTGGGGTTTTTTGAACCCCCAATTTTTTTATTGGCTGTGCCAAAAAAAAAGCAGTTTTCTATGCATTTCAGGGGTACTGTGGGGTTTTTTGAACCCCCAATGTTTTTTATTGGCTGTGCCAAAAAAAAGCAGTTTTCTATGCATTTCAGGGGTACTGTGGGGTTTTTTGAACCCCCAATTTTTTTATTGGCTGTGCCAAAAAAAAGCAGTTTTCGATGCATTTCAGGGGTACTGTGGGGTTTTTTGAACCCCCAATTTTTGTATTGGCTGTGCCAAAAAAAAAGCAGTTTTCTATGCATTTCAGGGGTACTGTGGGGTTTTTTGAACCCCCAATTTTTTTATTGGCTGTGCCAAAAAAAAGCAGTTTTCTATGCATTTCAGGGGTACTGTGGGGTTTTTTGAACCCCCAATTTTTGTATTGGCTGTGCCAAAAAAAAGCAGTTTTCGATGCATTTCAGGGGTACTGTGGGGTTTTTTTAACCCCCAATTCTTTTATTGGCTGTGCCAAAAAAAAGCAGTTTTCTATGCATTTCAGGGGTACTGTGGGGTTTTTTGAACCCCCAATTTTTGTATTGGCTGTGCCAAAAAAATGCAGTTTTCGATGCATTTCAGGGGTACTGTGGGGTTTTTTGAACCCCCAATTTTTTTATTGGCTGTGCCAAAAAAAAGCAGTTTTCTATGCATTTCAGGGGTACTGTGGGGTTTTTTGAACCCCCAATTTTTTTATTGGCTGTGCCAAAAAAAAGCAGTTTTCTATGCATTTCAGGGGTACTGTGGGGTTTTTTGAACCCCCAATTTTTTTATTGGCTGTGCCAAAAAAAAGCAGTTTTCGATGCATTTCAGGGGTACTGTGGGGTTTTTTGAACCCCCAATTTTTGTATTGGCTGTGCCAAAAAAATGCAGTTTTCGATGCATTTCAGGGGTACTGTGGGGTTTTTTGAACCCCCAATTTTTTTATTGGCTGTGCCAAAAAAAAAGCAGTTTTCTATGCATTTCAGGGGTACTGTGGGGTTTTTTGAACCCCCAATTTTTTTATTGGCTGTGCCAAAAAAAAGCAGTTTTCGATGCATTTCAGGGGTACTGTGGGGTTTTTTGAACCCCCAATTTTTGTATTGGCTGTGCCAAAAAAAAAGCAGTTTTCTATGCATTTCAGGGGTACTGTGGGGTTTTTTTAACCCCCAATTTTTTTATTGGCTGTGCCAAAAAAAAGCAGTTTTCTATGCATTTCAGGGGTACTGTGGGGTTTTTTGAACCCCCAATTTTTTTATTGGCTGTGCCAAAAAAAAGCAGTTTTCTATGCATTTCAGGGGTACTGTGGGGTTTTTTGAACCCCCAATTTTTTTATTGGCTGTGCCAAAAAAAAGCAGTTTTCTATGCATTTCAGGGGTACTGTGGGGTTTTTTGAACCCCCAATTTTTGTATTGGCTGTGCCAAAAAAAAGCAGTTTTCTATGCATTTCAGGGGTACTGTGGGGTTTTTTGAACCCCCAATTTTTTTATTGGCTGTGCCAAAAAAAAGCAGTTTTCTATGCATTTCAGGGGTACTGTGGGGTTTTTTGAACCCCCAATTTTTTTATTGGCTGTGCCAAAAAAAAGCAGTTTTCTATGCATTTCAGGGGTACTGTGGGGTTTTTTGAACCCCCAATGTTTTTATTGGCTGTGCCAAAAAAAAGCAGTTTTCTATGCATTTCAGGGGTACTGTGGGGTTTTTTGAACCCCCAATTTTTTTATTGGCTGTGCCAAAAAAAAGCAGTTTTCTATGCATTTCAGGGGTACTGTGGGGTTTTTTGAACCCCCAATTTTTTTATTGGCTGTGCCAAAAAAAAGCAGTTTTCTATGCATTTCAGGGGTACTGTGGGGTTTTTTGAACCCCCAATTTTTGTATTGGCTGTGCCAAAAAAAAGCAGTTTTCTATGCATTTCAGGGGTACTGTGGGGTTTTTTGAACCCCCAATTTTTTTATTGGCTGTGCCAAAAAAAAGCAGTTTTCTATGCATTTCAGGGGTACTGTGGGGTTTTTTGAACCCCCAATTTTTTTATTGGCTGTGCCAAAAAAAAGCAGTTTTCTATGCATTTCAGGGGTACTGTGGGGTTTTTTGAACCCCCAATTTTTGTATTGGCTGTGCCAATAAAAAAGACCTTTGACCTTTTGACCTTTGACCTTTGTAGCGTTTTGACTTTGACCTTTCTAGCGATGAAAAAAGCGCATCGTGGCGTTTTGAAAAAACGCATCGTGGCATTTTGACCTTTCTAGCGATTTGACCTTTTGACCTTTGACCTTTTGACCTTTGACCTTTTGACCTTTGACCTTTCTAGCGTTTTGACCTTTGACCTTTCTAGCGATTTGACCTTTCTAGCGTTTTGACCTTGGACCTTTTGACCTTTTGACCTTTCTAGCGATTTTTTTACCTTTCTAGCGTTTTGACCTTTCTAGCGATGAAAAAAGCGCATCGTGGCGTTTTGACCTTTCTAGCGATTTGACCTTTGACCTTTTGACCTTTGACCTTTCTAGCATTTTGACCTTTGACCTTTCTAGTGATGAAAAAAGCGCATCGTGGCATTTTGACCTTTCTAGCGATTTGACCTTTGACCTTTTGACCTTTGACCTTTTGACCTTTGACCTTTCTAGCGTTTTGACCTTTGACCTTTCTAGCGATGAAAAAGCGCATCGTGACGTTTTGACCTTTCTATCGATTTGACCTTTTGACCTTTGACCTTTTGACCTTTGACCTTTCTAGCGTTTTGGCCAAAAAAAAGCAGTTTTCTATGCATTTCAGGGGTACTGTGGGGTTTTTGGAACCCCCAATTTTTGTATTGGCTGTGCCAAAAAAAAGCAGTTTTCTATGCATTTCAGGGGTACTGTGGGGTTTTTTGAACCCCCAATTTTTTTATTGGCTGTGCCAAAAAAAAAGCAGTTTTCTATGCATTTCAGGGGTACTGTGGGGTTTTTTGAACCCCCAATGTTTTTTATTGGCTGTGCCAAAAAAAAGCAGTTTTCTATGCATTTCAGGGGTACTGTGGGGTTTTTTGAACCCCCAATTTTTTTATTGGCTGTGCCAAAAAAAAGCAGTTTTCGATGCATTTCAGGGGTACTGTGGGGTTTTTTGAACCCCCAATTTTTGTATTGGCTGTGCCAAAAAAAAAGCAGTTTTCTATGCATTTCAGGGGTACTGTGGGGTTTTTTGAACCCCCAATTTTTTTATTGGCTGTGCCAAAAAAAAGCAGTTTTCTATGCATTTCAGGGGTACTGTGGGGTTTTTTGAACCCCCAATTTTTGTATTGGCTGTGCCAAAAAAAAGCAGTTTTCGATGCATTTCAGGGGTACTGTGGGGTTTTTTTAACCCCCAATTCTTTTATTGGCTGTGCCAAAAAAAAGCAGTTTTCTATGCATTTCAGGGGTACTGTGGGGTTTTTTGAACCCCCAATTTTTGTATTGGCTGTGCCAAAAAAATGCAGTTTTCGATGCATTTCAGGGGTACTGTGGGGTTTTTTGAACCCCCAATTTTTTTATTGGCTGTGCCAAAAAAAAGCAGTTTTCTATGCATTTCAGGGGTACTGTGGGGTTTTTTGAACCCCCAATTTTTTTATTGGCTGTGCCAAAAAAAAGCAGTTTTCTATGCATTTCAGGGGTACTGTGGGGTTTTTTGAACCCCCAATTTTTTTATTGGCTGTGCCAAAAAAAAGCAGTTTTCGATGCATTTCAGGGGTACTGTGGGGTTTTTTGAACCCCCAATTTTTGTATTGGCTGTGCCAAAAAAATGCAGTTTTCGATGCATTTCAGGGGTACTGTGGGGTTTTTTGAACCCCCAATTTTTTTATTGGCTGTGCCAAAAAAAAAGCAGTTTTCTATGCATTTCAGGGGTACTGTGGGGTTTTTTGAACCCCCAATTTTTTTATTGGCTGTGCCAAAAAAAAGCAGTTTTCGATGCATTTCAGGGGTACTGTGGGGTTTTTTGAACCCCCAATTTTTGTATTGGCTGTGCCAAAAAAAAAGCAGTTTTCTATGCATTTCAGGGGTACTGTGGGGTTTTTTTAACCCCCAATTTTTTTATTGGCTGTGCCAAAAAAAAGCAGTTTTCTATGCATTTCAGGGGTACTGTGGGGTTTTTTGAACCCCCAATTTTTTTATTGGCTGTGCCAAAAAAAAGCAGTTTTCTATGCATTTCAGGGGTACTGTGGGGTTTTTTGAACCCCCAATTTTTTTATTGGCTGTGCCAAAAAAAAGCAGTTTTCTATGCATTTCAGGGGTACTGTGGGGTTTTTTGAACCCCCAATTTTTGTATTGGCTGTGCCAAAAAAAAGCAGTTTTCTATGCATTTCAGGGGTACTGTGGGGTTTTTTGAACCCCCAATTTTTTTATTGGCTGTGCCAAAAAAAAGCAGTTTTCTATGCATTTCAGGGGTACTGTGGGGTTTTTTTAACCCCCAATTTTTTTATTGGCTGTGCCAAAAAAAAGCAGTTTTCTATGCATTTCAGGGGTACTGTGGGGTTTTTTGAACCCCCAATTTTTTTATTGGCTGTGCCAAAAAAAAGCAGTTTTCTATGCATTTCAGGGGTACTGTGGGGTTTTTTTAACCCCCAATTTTTGTATTGGCTGTGCCAAAAAAAAGCAGTTTTCTATGCATTTCAGGGGTACTGTGGGGTTTTTTGAACCCCCAATTTTTTTATTGGCTGTGCCAAAAAAAAGAAGTTTTCTATGCATTTCAGGGGTACTGTGGGGTTTTTTGAACCCCCAATTTTTTTATTGGCTGTGCCAAAATAAAGCAGTTTTCTATGCATTTCAGGGGTACTGTGGGGTTTTTTGAACCCCCAATTTTTTTATTGGCTGTGCCAATAAAAAAGACCTTTGACCTTTTGACCTTTGACCTTTGTAGCGTTTTGACTTTGACCTTTCTAGCGATGAAAAAAGCGCATCGTGGCGTTTTGAAAAAACGCATCGTGGCATTTTGACCTTTCTAGCGATTTGACCTTTTGACCTTTGACCTTTTGACCTTTGACCTTTCTAGCGTTTTGACCTTTGACCTTTCTAGCGTTTTGACCTTTGACCTTTCTAGCGATTTGACCTTTCTAGCGTTTTGACCTTGGACCTTTTGACCTTTTGACCTTTCTAGCGATTTTTTACCTTTCTAGCGTTTTGACCTTTCTAGCGATGAAAAAAGCGCATCGTGGCGTTTTGACCTTTCTAGCGATTTGACCTTTGACCTTTTGACCTTTGACCTTTCTAGCATTTTGACCTTTGACCTTTCTAGTGATGAAAAAAGCGCATCGTGGCATTTTGACCTTTCTAGCGATTTGACCTTTGACCTTTTGACCTTTGACCTTTTGACCTTTGACCTTTCTAGCGTTTTGACCTTTGACCTTTCTAGCGATGAAAAAGCGCAGCGTGACGTTTTGACCTTTCTATCGATTTGACCTTTTGACCTTTGACCTTTTGACCTTTGACCTTTCTAGCGTTTTGGCCAAAAAAAAGCAGTTTTCTATGCATTTCAGGGGTACTGTGGGGTTTTTTGAACCCCCAATTTTTGTATTGGCTGTGCCAAAAAAAAGCAGTTTTCTATGCATTTCAGGGGTACTGTGGGGTTTTTTTAACCCCCAATTTTTTTATTGGCTGTGCCAAAAAAAAAGCAGTTTTCTATGCATTTCAGGGGTACTGTGGGGTTTTTTGAACCCCCAATGTTTTTTATTGGCTGTGCCAAAAAAAAGCAGTTTTCTATGCATTTCAGGGGTACTGTGGGGTTTTTTGAACCCCCAATTTTTTTATTGGCTGTGCCAAAAAAAAGCAGTTTTCTATGCATTTCAGGGGTACTGTGGGGTTTTTTGAACCCCCAATTTTTGTATTGGCTGTGCCAAAAAAAAGCAGTTTTCTATGCATTTCAGGGGTACTGTGGGGTTTTTTGAACCCCCAATTTTTTTATTGGCTGTGCCAAAAAAAAGCAGTTTTCTATGCATTTCAGGGGTACTGTGGGGTTTTTTTAACCCCCAATTTTTTTATTGGCTGTGCAAAAAAAAAAGCAGTTTTCTATGCATTTCAGGGGTACTGTGGGGTTTTTTGAACCCCCAATTTTTGTATTGGCTGTGCCAAAAAAAAGCTGTTTTCTATGCATTTCAGGGGTACTGTGGGGTTTTTTGAACCCCCAATTTTTGTATTGGCTGTGCCAAAAAAAAGCAGTTTTCTATGCATTTCAGGGGTACTGTGGGGTTTTTTGAACCCCCAATTTTTTTATTGGCTGTGCCAAAAAAAAAAAGTTTTCTATGCATTTCAGGGGTACTGTGGGGTTTTTTGAACCCCCAATTTTTTTATTGGCTGTGCCAAAAAAAAGCAGTTTTCTATGCATTTCAGGGGTACTGTGGGGTTATTGAACCCCCAATTTTTTTTATTGGCTGTGCCAAAAAAAAAGCAGTTTTCTATGCATTTCAGGGGTACTGTGGGGTTTTTTGAACCCCCAATTTTTTTATTGGCTGTGCCAAAAAAAAGCAGTTTTCTATGTATTTCAGGGGTACTGTGGGGTTTTTTGAACCCCCAAATTTTTTATTGGCTGTGCCAAAAAAAAGCAGTTTTCTATGCATTTCAGGGGTACTGTGGGGTTTTTTGAACCCCCAATTATTTTATTGGCTGTGCCAAAAAAAAAGCAGTTTTCTATGCATTTCAGGGATACTGTGGGGTTTTTTTAACCCCCAATTTTTTTATTGGCTGTGCCAAAAAAAAGCAGTTTTCTATGCATTTCAGGGGTACTGTGGGGTTTTTTGAACCGCCAATTTTTTTATTGGCTGTGCCAAAAAAAAGCAGTTTTCTATGCATTTCAGGGGTACTGTGGGGTTTTTTGAACCCCCAATTTTTTTATTGGCTGTGCCAAAAAAAAGCAGTTTTCTATGCATTTCAGGGGTACTGTGGGGTTTTTTGAACCCCCAATTTTTTTATTGGCTGTGCCAAAAAAAAGCAGTTTTCTATGCATTTCAGGGGTACTGTGGGGTTTTTTGAACCCCCAATTTTTGTATTGGCTGTGCCAAAAAAAAGCAGTTTTCTATGCATTTCAGGGGTACTGTGGGGTTTTTTGAACCCCCCATTTTTTTATTGGCTGTGCCAAAAAAAGCAGTTTTCTATGCATTTCAGGGGTACTGTGGGGTTTTTTGAACCCCCAATTTTTTTATTGGCTGTGCCAAAAAAAAGCAGTTTTCTATGCATTTCAGGGGTACTGTGGGGTTTTTTGAACCCCCAATTTTTTTATTGGCTGTGCCAAAAAAAAGCAGTTTTCTATGCATTTCAGGGGTACTGTGGGGTTTTTTGAACCCCCAATTTTTTTATTGGCTGTGCCAATAAAAAAGACCTTTGACCTTTTGACCTTTGACCTTTGTAGCGTTTTGACTTTGACCTTTCTAGCGATGAAAAAAGCGCATCGTGGCGTTTTGAAAAAACGCATCGTGGCATTTTGACCTTTCTAGCGATTTGACCTTTTGACCTTTGACCTTTTGACCTTTCTAGCGTTTTGACCTTTGACCTTTCTAGCGTTTTGACCTTTGACCTTTCTAGCGATTTGACCTTTCTAGCGTTTTGACCTTGGACCTTTTGACCTTTTGACCTTTCTAGCGATTTTTGACCTTTCTAGCGTTTTGACCTTTCTAGCGATGAAAAAAGCGCATCGTGGCGTTTTGACCTTTCTAGCTATTTGACCTTTGACCTTTTGACCTTTGACCTTTCTAGCGATGAAAAAAGCGCATCGTGGCATTTTGACCTTTCTAGCGATTTGACCTTTGACCTTTTGACCTTTGACCTTTCTAGCGTTTTGACCTTTGACCTTTCTAGCGATGAAAAAGCGCATCGTGACGTTTTGAAAAAACCGCATCGTGGCATTTTGACCTTTCTATCGATTTGACCTTTTGACCTTTGACCTTTTGACCTTTGACCTTTCTAGCGTTTTGGCCAAAAAAAAAGCAGTTTTCTATGCATTTCAGGGGTACTGTGGGGTTTTTTGAACCCCCAATTTTTTTATTGGCTGTGCCAAAAAAAAGCAGTTTTCTATGCATTTCAGGTGTACTGTGGGGTTTTTTGAACCCCCAATTTTTTTATTGGCTGTGCCAAAAAAAAGCAGTTTTCTATGCATTTCAGGGGTACTGTGGGGTTTTTTGAACCCCCAATTTTTTTATTGGCTGTGCCAAAAAAAAAGCAGTTTTCTATGCATTTCAGGGGTACTGTGGGGTTTTTTGAACCCCCAATTTTTATATTGGCTGTGCCAAAAAAAAGCAGTTTTCTATTTATTTCAGGGGTACTGTGGGGTTTTTTGAACCCCCAATTTTTGTATTGGCTGTGCCAAAAAAAAGCAGTTTTCTACGCATTTCAGGGGTACTGTGGGGTTTTTTGAACCCCCAATTTTTTCATTGGCTGTGCCAAAAAAAAAGCAGTTTTCTATGCATTTCAGGTGTACTGTGGGGTTTTTTGAACCCCCAATTTTTTTATTGGCTGTGCCAAAAAAAAGCAGTTTTCTATGCATTTCAGGGGTACTGTGGGGTTTTTTGAACCCCCAATTTTTTTATTGGCTGTGCCAAAAAAAAGCAGTTTTCTATGCATTTCAGGGGTACTGTGGGTTTTTTTTAACCCCCAATTTTTGTATTGGCTGTGCCAAAAAAAAAGCAGTTTTCTATGCATTTCAGGGGTACTGTGGGGTTTTTTGAACCCCCAATTTTTTTATTGGCTGTGCCAAAAAAAAGCAGTTTTCTATGCATTTCAGGGGTACTGTGGGGTTTTTTGAACCCCCAATTTTTTTATTGGCTGTGCCAAAAAAAAGCAGTTTTCTATGCATTTCAGGGGTACTGTGGGGTTTTTTGAACCCCCAATTTTTTTATTGGCTGTGCCAAAAAAAAAGCAGTTTTCTATGCATTTCAGGGGTACTGTGGGTTTTTTTTAACCCCCAATTTTTTTATTGGCTGTGCCAAAAAAAAGCAGTTTTCGATGCATTTCAGGGGTACTGTGGGTTTTTTTGAACCCCCAATTTTTTGATTGGCTGCGCCAAAAAAAAGCAGTTTTCTATGCATTTCAGGGGTACTGTGGGGTTTTTTGAACCCCCAATTTTTTTATTGGCTGTGCCAAAAAAAAAGCAGTTTTCTATGCATTTCAGGGGTACTGTGGGGTTTTTTGAACCCCCAATTTTTTTATTCGCTGTGCCAAAAAAAAGCAGTTTTCGATGCATTTCAGGGGTACTGTGGGGTTTTTTGAACCCCCAATTTTTGTATTGGCTGTGCCAAAAAAAAAGCAGTTTTCTATGCATTTCAGGGGTACTGTGGGGTTTTTTGAACCCCCAATTTTTTTATTGGCTGTGCCAAAAAAAAGCAGTTTTCTATGCATTTCAGGGGTACTGTGGGGTTTTTTGAACCCCCAATTTTTTTATTGGCTGTGCCAAAAAAAAGCAGTTTTCGATGCATTTCAGGGGTACTGTGGGGTTTTTTGAACCCCCAATTATTTTATTGGCTGTGCCAAAAAAAAGCAGTTTTCTATGCATTTCAGGGGTACTGTGGGGTTTTTTGAACCCCCAATTTTTGTATTGGCTGTGCCAAAAAAATGCAGTTTTCGATGCATTTCAGGGGTACTGTGGGGTTTTTTGAACCCCCAATTTTTTTATTGGCTGTGCCAAAAAAAAGCAGTTTTCTATGCATTTCAGGGGTACTGTGGGGTTTTTTGAACACCCAATTTTTGTATTGGCTGTGCCAAAAAAAAAGTAGTTTTCTATGCATTTCAGGGGTACTGTGGGGTTTTTTGAACCCCCAATTTTTTTATTGGCTGTGCCAAAAAAAAGCAGTTTTCTATGCATTTCAGGGGTACTGTGGGGTTTTTTGAACCCCCAATTTTTTTATTGGCTGTGCCAAAAAAAAAGCAGTTTTCTATGCATTTCAGGGGTACTGTGGGGTTTTTTGAACCCCCAATTTTTTTATTGGCTGTGCCAAAAAAAAGCAGTTTTCTATGCATTTCAGGGGTACTGTGGGGTTTTTTGAACCCCCAATTTTTTTATTGGCTGTGCCAAAAAAAAAGCAGTTTTCTATGCATTTCAGGGGTACTGTGGGGTTTTTTGAACCCCCCATTTTTTTATTGGCTGTGCCAAAAAAAGCAGTTTTCTATGCATTTCAGGGTGTACTGTGGGGTTTTTTGAACCCCCAATTTTTGTATTGGCTGTGCCAAAAAAAAGCAGTTTTCTATGCATTTCAGGGGTACTGTGGGGTTTTTTGAACCCCCAATTTTTTTATTGGCTGTGCCAAAAAAAAGCAGTTTTCTATGCATTTCAGGGGTACTGTGGGGTTTTTTGAACCCCCAATTTTTTTATTGGCTGTGCCAAAAAAAAGCAGTTTTCTATGCATTTCAGGGGTACTGTGGGGTTTTTTGAACCCCCAATTTATTTATTGGCTGTGCCAAAAAAAAGCAGTTTTCTATGCATTTCAGGGGTACTGTGGGGTTTTTTGAACCCCCAATTTTTTTATTGGCTGTGCCAAAAAAAAGCAGTTTTCTATGCATTTCAGGGGTACTGTGGGGTTTTTTGAACCCCCAATTTTTGTATTGGCTGTGCCAAAAAAAAGCAGTTTTCTATGCATTTCAGGGGTACTGTGGGGTTTTTTGAACCCCCAATTTTTTTATTGGCTGTGCCAAAAAAAAGCAGTTTTCTATGCATTTCAGGGGTACTGTGGGGTTTTTTGAACCCCCAATTTTTTTATTGGCTGTGCCAAAAAAAAGCAGTTTTCTATGCATTTCAGGGGTACTGTGGGGTTTTTTGAACCCCCAATTTTTTTATTGGCTGTGCCAATAAAAAAGACCTTTGACCTTTTGACCTTTGACCTTTGTAGCGTTTTGACTTTGACCTTTCTAGCGATGAAAAAAGCGCATCGTGGCGTTTTGAAAAAACGCATCGTGGCATTTTGACCTTTCTAGCGATTTGACCTTTTGACCTTTGACCTTTTGACCTTTGACCTTTCTAGCGTTTTGACCTTTGACCTTTCTAGCGTTTTGACCTTTGACCTTTCTAGCGATTTGACCTTTCTAGCGTTTTGACCTTGGACCTTTGACCTTTTGACCTTTCTAGCGATTTTTGACCTTTCTAGCGTTTTGACCTTTCTAGCGATGAAAAAAGCGCATCGTGGCGTTTTGACCTTTCTAGCGATTTGACCTTTGACCTTTTGACCTTTGACCTTTCTAGCATTTTGACCTTTGACCTTTCTAGCGATGAAAAAAGCGCATCGTGGCATTTTGACCTTTCTATTGATTTGACCTTTGACCTTTTGACCTTTGACCTTTTGACCTTTGACCTTTCTAGCGTTTTGACCTTTGACCTTTCTAGCGATGAAAAAGCGCATCGTGACGTTTTGACCTTTCTATCGATTTGACCTTTTGACCTTTGACCTTTTGACCTTTGACCTTTCTAGCGTTTTGGCCAAAAAAAAGCAGTTTTCTATGCATTTCAGGGGTACTGTGGGGTTTTTTGAACCCCCAATTTTTGTATTGGCTGTGCCAAAAAAAAGCAGTTTTCTATGCATTTCAGGGGTACTGTGGGGTTTTTTGAACCCCCAATTTTTTTATTGGCTGTGCCAAAAAAAAGCAGTTTTCTATGCATTTCAGGGGTACTGTGGGGTTTTTTGAACCCCCAATTGTTTTATTGGCTGTGCCAAAAAAAAACAGTTTTCTATGCATTTCAGGGGTACTGTGGGGTTTTTTGAACCCCAATGTTTTTTATTGGCTGTGCCAAAAAAAAGCAGTTTTCTATGCATTTCAGGGGTACTGTGGGGTTTTTTGAACCCCCAATTTTTGTATTGGCTGTGCCAAAAAAAAGCAGTTTTCTATGCATTTCAGGGGTACTGTGGGGTTTTTTGAACCCCCAATTTTTTTATTGGCTGTGCAAAAAAAAAGCAGTTTTCTATGCATTTCAGGGGTACTGTGGGGTTTTTTGAACCCCCAATTTTTTTATTGGCTGTGCCAATAAAAAAGACCTTTGACCTTTTGACCTTTGACCTTTGTAGCGTTTTGACTTTGACCTTTCTAGCGATGAAAAAAGCGCATCGTGGCGTTTTGAAAAAACGCATCGTGGCATTTTGACCTTTCTAGCGATTTGACCTTTTGACCTTTGACCTTTTGACCTTTGACCTTTCTAGCGTTTTGACCTTTGACCTTTCTAGCGTTTTGACCTTTGACCTTTCTAGCGATTTGACCTTTCTAGCGTTTTGACCTTGGACCTTTTGACCTTTTGACCTTTCTAGCGATTTTTTTACCTTTCTAGCGTTTTGACCTTTCTAGCGATGAAAAAAGCGCATCGTGGCGTTTTGACCTTTCTAGCGATTTGACCTTTGACCTTTTGACCTTTGACCTTTCTAGCATTTTGACCTTTGACCTTTCTAGTGATGAAAAAAGCGCATCGTGGCATTTTGACCTTTCTAGCGATTTGACCTTTGACCTTTTGACCTTTGACCTTTTGACCTTTGACCTTTCTAGCGTTTTGACCTTTGACCTTTCTAGCGATGAAAAAGCGCATCGTGACGTTTTGACCTTTCTATCGATTTGACCTTTTGACCTTTGACCTTTTGACCTTTGACCTTTCTAGCGTTTTGGCCAAAAAAAAGCAGTTTTCTATGCATTTCAGGGGTACTGTGGGGTTTTTTGAACCCCCAATTTTTGTATTGGCTGTGCCAAAAAAAAGCAGTTTTCTATGCATTTCAGGGGTACTGTGGGGTTTTTTGAACCCCCAATTTTTTTATTGGCTGTGCCAAAAAAAAACAGTTTTCTATGCATTTCAGGGGTACTGTGGGGTTTTTTGAACCCCAATGTTTTTTATTGGCTGTGCCAAAAAAAAGCAGTTTTCTATGCATTTCAGGGGTACTGTGGGGTTTTTTTAACCCCCAATTTTTTTATTGGCTGTGCCAAAAAAAAGCAGTTTTCTATGCATTTCAGGGGTACTGTGGGGTTTTTTGAACCCCCAATTTTTGTATTGGCTGTGCCAAAAAAAAGCAGTTTTCTATGCATTTCAGGGGTACTGTGGGGTTTTTTGAACCCCCAATTGTTTTATTGGCTGTGCCAAAAAAAAACAGTTTTCTATGCATTTCAGGGGTACTGTGGGGTTTTTTGAACCCCAATGTTTTTTATTGGCTGTGCCAAAAAAAAGCAGTTTTCTATGCATTTCAGGGGTACTGTGGGGTTTTTTGAACCCCCAATTTTTTTATTGGCTGTGCCAAAAAAAAGCAGTTTTCTATGCATTTCAGGGGTACTGTGGGGTTTTTTGAACCCCCAATTTTTTTATTGGCTGTGCCAAAAAAAAGAAGTTTTCTATGCATTTCAGGGGTACTGTGGGGTTTTTTGAACCCCCAATTTTTGTATTGGCTGTGCCAAAAAAAAGCAGTTTTCTATGCATTTCAGGGGTACTGTGGGGTTTTTTGAACCCCCAATTTTTTTATTGGCTGTGCCAAAAAAAAGCAGTTTTCTATGCATTTCAGGGGTACTGTGGGGTTTTTTGAACCCCCAATTTTTTTATTGGCTGTGCCAAAAAAAAGCAGTTTTCTATGCATTTCAGGGGTACTGTGGGGTTTTTTGAACCCCCAATTTTTTTATTGGCTGTGCCAAAAAAAAAGCAGTTTTCTATGCATTTCAGGGGTACTGTGGGGTTTTTTGAACCCCCAATTTTTGTATTGGCTGTGCCAAAAAAAAGCAGTTTTCTATGCATTTCAGGGGTACTGTGGGGTTTTTTGAACCCCCAATTTTTGTATTGGCTGTGCCAAAAAAAAGCAGTTTTCTATGCATTTCAGGGGTACTGTGGGGTTTTTTGAACCCCCAATTTTTTTATTGGCTGTGCCAAAAAAAAAGCAGTTTTCTATGCATTTCAGGGGTACTGTGGGGTTTTTTGAACCCCCAATTTTTTTATTGGCTGTGCCAAAAAAAAGCAGTTTTCTATGCATTTCAGGGGTACTGTGGGGTTTTTTGAACCCCCAATTTTTTTATTGGCTGTGCCAAAAAAAAAGCAGTTTTCTATGCATTTCAGGGGTACTGTGGGGTTTTTTGAACCCCCCATTTTTTTATTGGCTGTGCCAAAAAAAGCAGTTTTCTATGCATTTCAGGGTGTACTGTGGGGTTTTTTGAACCCCCAATTTTTGTATTGGCTGTGCCAAAAAAAAGCAGTTTTCTATGCATTTCAGGGGTACTGTGGGGTTTTTTGAACCCCCAATTTTTTTATTGGCTGTGCCAAAAAAAAGCAGTTTTCTATGCATTTCAGGGGTACTGTGGGGTTTTTTGAACCCCCAATTTTTTTATTGGCTGTGCCAAAAAAAAGCAGTTTTCTATGCATTTCAGGGGTACTGTGGGGTTTTTTGAACCCCCAATTTATTTATTGGCTGTGCCAAAAAAAAGCAGTTTTCTATGCATTTCAGGGGTACTGTGGGGTTTTTTGAACCCCCAATTTTTTTATTGGCTGTGCCAAAAAAAAGCAGTTTTCTATGCATTTCAGGGGTACTGTGGGGTTTTTTGAACCCCCAATTTTTGTATTGGCTGTGCCAAAAAAAAGCAGTTTTCTATGCATTTCAGGGGTACTGTGGGGTTTTTTGAACCCCCAATTTTTTTATTGGCTGTGCCAAAAAAAAGCAGTTTTCTATGCATTTCAGGGGTACTGTGGGGTTTTTTGAACCCCCAATTTTTTTATTGGCTGTGCCAAAAAAAAGCAGTTTTCTATGCATTTCAGGGGTACTGTGGGGTTTTTTGAACCCCCAATTTTTTTATTGGCTGTGCCAATAAAAAAGACCTTTGACCTTTTGACCTTTGACCTTTGTAGCGTTTTGACTTTGACCTTTCTAGCGATGAAAAAAGCGCATCGTGGCGTTTTGAAAAAACGCATCGTGGCATTTTGACCTTTCTAGCGATTTGACCTTTTGACCTTTGACCTTTTGACCTTTGACCTTTCTAGCGTTTTGACCTTTGACCTTTCTAGCGTTTTGACCTTTGACCTTTCTAGCGATTTGACCTTTCTAGCGTTTTGACCTTGGACCTTTTGACCTTTTGACCTTTCTAGCGATTTTTGACCTTTCTAGCGTTTTGACCTTTCTAGCGATGAAAAAAGCGCATCGTGGCGTTTTGACCTTTCTAGCGATTTGACCTTTGACCTTTTGACCTTTGACCTTTCTAGCATTTTGACCTTTGACCTTTCTAGCGATGAAAAAAGCGCATCGTGGCATTTTGACCTTTCTATTGATTTGACCTTTGACCTTTTGACCTTTGACCTTTTGACCTTTGACCTTTCTAGCGTTTTGACCTTTGACCTTTCTAGCGATGAAAAAGCGCATCGTGACGTTTTGACCTTTCTATCGATTTGACCTTTTGACCTTTGACCTTTTGACCTTTGACCTTTCTAGCGTTTTGGCCAAAAAAAAGCAGTTTTCTATGCATTTCAGGGGTACTGTGGGGTTTTTTGAACCCCCAATTTTTGTATTGGCTGTGCCAAAAAAAAGCAGTTTTCTATGCATTTCAGGGGTACTGTGGGGTTTTTTGAACCCCCAATTTTTTTATTGGCTGTGCCAAAAAAAAGCAGTTTTCTATGCATTTCAGGGGTACTGTGGGGTTTTTTGAACCCCCAATTGTTTTATTGGCTGTGCCAAAAAAAAACAGTTTTCTATGCATTTCAGGGGTACTGTGGGGTTTTTTGAACCCCAATGTTTTTTATTGGCTGTGCCAAAAAAAAGCAGTTTTCTATGCATTTCAGGGGTACTGTGGGGTTTTTTGAACCCCCAATTTTTGTATTGGCTGTGCCAAAAAAAAGCAGTTTTCTATGCATTTCAGGGGTACTGTGGGGTTTTTTGAACCCCCAATTTTTTTATTGGCTGTGCAAAAAAAAAGCAGTTTTCTATGCATTTCAGGGGTACTGTGGGGTTTTTTGAACCCCCAATTTTTTTATTGGCTGTGCCAATAAAAAAGACCTTTGACCTTTTGACCTTTGACCTTTGTAGCGTTTTGACTTTGACCTTTCTAGCGATGAAAAAAGCGCATCGTGGCGTTTTGAAAAAACGCATCGTGGCATTTTGACCTTTCTAGCGATTTGACCTTTTGACCTTTGACCTTTTGACCTTTGACCTTTCTAGCGTTTTGACCTTTGACCTTTCTAGCGTTTTGACCTTTGACCTTTCTAGCGATTTGACCTTTCTAGCGTTTTGACCTTGGACCTTTTGACCTTTTGACCTTTCTAGCGATTTTTTTACCTTTCTAGCGTTTTGACCTTTCTAGCGATGAAAAAAGCGCATCGTGGCGTTTTGACCTTTCTAGCGATTTGACCTTTGACCTTTTGACCTTTGACCTTTCTAGCATTTTGACCTTTGACCTTTCTAGTGATGAAAAAAGCGCATCGTGGCATTTTGACCTTTCTAGCGATTTGACCTTTGACCTTTTGACCTTTGACCTTTTGACCTTTGACCTTTCTAGCGTTTTGACCTTTGACCTTTCTAGCGATGAAAAAGCGCATCGTGACGTTTTGACCTTTCTATCGATTTGACCTTTTGACCTTTGACCTTTTGACCTTTGACCTTTCTAGCGTTTTGGCCAAAAAAAAGCAGTTTTCTATGCATTTCAGGGGTACTGTGGGGTTTTTTGAACCCCCAATTTTTGTATTGGCTGTGCCAAAAAAAAGCAGTTTTCTATGCATTTCAGGGGTACTGTGGGGTTTTTTGAACCCCCAATTTTTTTATTGGCTGTGCCAAAAAAAAACAGTTTTCTATGCATTTCAGGGGTACTGTGGGGTTTTTTGAACCCCAATGTTTTTTATTGGCTGTGCCAAAAAAAAGCAGTTTTCTATGCATTTCAGGGGTACTGTGGGGTTTTTTTAACCCCCAATTTTTTTATTGGCTGTGCCAAAAAAAAGCAGTTTTCTATGCATTTCAGGGGTACTGTGGGGTTTTTTGAACCCCCAATTTTTGTATTGGCTGTGCCAAAAAAAAGCAGTTTTCTATGCATTTCAGGGGTACTGTGGGGTTTTTTGAACCCCCAATTGTTTTATTGGCTGTGCCAAAAAAAAACAGTTTTCTATGCATTTCAGGGGTACTGTGGGGTTTTTTGAACCCCAATGTTTTTTATTGGCTGTGCCAAAAAAAAGCAGTTTTCTATGCATTTCAGGGGTACTGTGGGGTTTTTTGAACCCCCAATTTTTTTATTGGCTGTGCCAAAAAAAAGCAGTTTTCTATGCATTTCAGGGGTACTGTGGGGTTTTTTGAACCCCCAATTTTTTTATTGGCTGTGCCAAAAAAAAGAAGTTTTCTATGCATTTCAGGGGTACTGTGGGGTTTTTTGAACCCCCAATTTTTGTATTGGCTGTGCCAAAAAAAAGCAGTTTTCTATGCATTTCAGGGGTACTGTGGGGTTTTTTGAACCCCCAATTTTTTTATTGGCTGTGCCAAAAAAAAGCAGTTTTCTATGCATTTCAGGGGTACTGTGGGGTTTTTTGAACCCCCAATTTTTTTATTGGCTGTGCCAAAAAAAAGCAGTTTTCTATGCATTTCAGGGGTACTGTGGGGTTTTTTGAACCCCCAATTTTTTTATTGGCTGTGCCAAAAAAAAAGCAGTTTTCTATGCATTTCAGGGGTACTGTGGGGTTTTTTGAACCCCCAATTTTTGTATTGGCTGTGCCAAAAAAAAGCAGTTTTCTATGCATTTCAGGGGTACTGTGGGGTTTTTTGAACCCCCAATTTTTGTATTGGCTGTGCCAAAAAAAAGCAGTTTTCTATGCATTTCAGGGGTACTGTGGGGTTTTTTGAACCCCCAATTTTTTTATTGGCTGTGCCAATAAAAAAGACCTTTGACCTTTTGACCTTTGACCTTTGTAGCGTTTTGACTTTGACCTTTCTAGCGATGAAAAAAGCGCATCGTGGCGTTTTGAAAAAACGCATCGTGGCATTTTGACCTTTCTAGCGATTTGACCTTTTGACCTTTGACCTTTTGACCTTTGACCTTTCTAGCGTTTTGACCTTTGACCTTTCTAGCGTTTTGACCTTTGACCTTTCTAGCGATTTGACCTTTCTAGCGTTTTGACCTTGGACCTTTTGACCTTTTGACCTTTCTAGCGATTTTTTACCTTTCTAGCGTTTTGACCTTTCTAGCGATGAAAAAAGCGCATCGTGGCGTTTTGACCTTTCTAGCGATTTGACCTTTGACCTTTTGACCTTTGACCTTTCTAGCATTTTGACCTTTGACCTTTCTAGCGATGAAAAAAGCGCATCGTGGCATTTTGACCTTTCTAGCGATTTGACCTTTGACCTTTTGACCTTTGACCTTTCTAGCGTTTTGACCTTTGACCTTTCTAGCGATGAAAAAGCGCATCGTGACGTTTTGACCTTTCTATCGATTTGACCTTTTAACCTTTGACCTTTTGACCTTTGACCTTTCTAGCGTTTTGGCCAAAAAAAAGCAGTTTTCTATGCATTTCAGGGGTACTGTGGGGTTTTTTGAACCCCCAATTTTTGTATTGGCTGTGCCAAAAAAAAGCAGTTTTCTATGCATTTCAGGGGTACTGTGGGGTTTTTTGAACCCCCAATTTTTTTATTGGCTGTGCCAAAAAAAAACAGTTTTCTATGCATTTCAGGGGTACTGTGGGGTTTTTTGAACCCCAATGTTTTTTATTGGCTGTGCCAAAAAAAAGCAGTTTTCTATGCATTTCAGGGGTACTGTGGGGTTTTTTGAACCCCCAATTTTTTTATTGGCTGTGCCAAAAAAAAGCAGTTTTCTATGCATTTCAGGGGTACTGTGGGGTTTTTTGAACCCCCAATTTTTATATTGGCTGTGCCAAAAAAAAGCAGTTTTCTATTTATTTCAGGGGTACTGTGGGGTTTTTTGAACCCCCAATTTTTGTATTGGCTGTGCCAAAAAAAAGCAGTTTTCTATGCATTTCAGGGGTACTGTGGGGTTTTTTGAACCCCCAATTTTTTTATTGGCTGTGCCAAAAAAAAAGCAGTTTTCTATGCATTTCAGGGGTACTGTGGGGTTTTTTGAACCCCCAATTTTTTTATTGGCTGTGCCAAAAAAAAGCAGTTTTCTATGCATTTCAGGGGTACTGTGGGGTTTTTTGAACCACCAATGTTTTTATTGGCTGTGCCAAAAAAAAGAAGTTTTCTATGCATTTCAGGGGTACTGTGGGGTTTTTTGAACCCCCAATTTTTGTATTGGCTGTGCCAAAAAAAAGCAGTTTTCTATGCATTTCAGGGGTACTGTGGGGTTTTTTGAACCCCCAATTTTTTTATTGGCTGTGCCAAAAAAAAGCAGTTTTCTATGCATTTCAGGGGTACTGTGGGGTTTTTTGAACCCCCAATTTTTTTATTGGCTGTGCCAAAAAAAAGCAGTTTTCTATGCATTTCAGGGGTACTGTGGGGTTTTTTGAACCCCCAATTTTTTTATTGGCTGTGCCAAAAAAAAAGCAGTTTTCTATGCATTTCAGGGGTACTGTGGGTTTTTTTTAACCCCCAATTTTTTTATTGGCTGTGCCAAAAAAAAGCAGTTTTCGATGCATTTCAGGGGTACTGTGGGTTTTTTTGAACCCCCAATTTTTTGATTGGCTGCGCCAAAAAAAAGCAGTTTTCTATGCATTTCAGGGGTACTGTGGGTTTTTTTGAACCCCCAATTTTTTTATTGGCTGTGCCAAAAAAAAAGCAGTTTTCTATGCATTTCAGGGGTACTGTGGGGTTTTTTGAACCCCCAATTTTTTTATTGGCTGTGCCAAAAAAAAGCAGTTTTCGATGCATTTCAGGGGTACTGTGGGGTTTTTTGAACCCCCAATTTTTGTATTGGCTGTGCCAAAAAAAAGCAGTTTTCTATGCATTTCAGGGGTACTGTGGGGTTTTTTGAACCCCCAATTTTTTTATTGGCTGTGCCAAAAAAAAGCAGTTTTCTATGCATTTCAGGGGTACTGTGGGGTTTTTTGAACCCCCAATTTTTGTATTGGCTGTGCCAAAAAAAAGCAGTTTTCTATGCATTTCAGGGGTACTGTGGGGTTTTTTGAACCCCCAATTTTTTTATTGGCTGTGCCAAAAAAAAGCAGTTTTCTATGCATTTCAGGGGTACTGTGGGGTTTTTTGAACCCCCAATTTTTTTATTGGCTGTGCCAAAAAAAAGCAGTTTTCTATGCATGTCAGGGGTACTGTGGGGTTTTTTGAACCCCCAATTTATTTATTGGCTGTGCCAAAAAAAAGCAGTTTTCTATGCATTTCAGGGGTACTGTGGGGTTTTTTGAACCCCCAATTTTTGTATTGGCTGTGCCAAAAAAAAGCAGTTTTCTATGCATTTCAGGGGTACTGTGGGGTTTTTTGAACCCCCAATTTTTTTATTGGCTGTGCAAAAAAAAAGCAGTTTTCTATGCATTTCAGGGGTACTGTGGGGTTTTTTGAACCCCCAATTTTTTTATTGGCTGTGCCAAAAAAAAGCAGTTTTCTATGCATTTCAGGGGTACTGTGGGGTTTTTTGAACCCCCAATTTTTTTATTGGCTGTGCCAATAAAAAAGACCTTTGACCTTTTGACCTTTGACCTTTGTAGCGTTTTGACTTTGAACTTTCTAGCGATGAAAAAAGCGCATCGTGGCGTTTTGAAAAAACGCATCGTGGCATTTTGACCTTTCTAGCGATTTGACCTTTTGACCTTTGACCTTTTGACCTTTGACCTTTCTAGCGTTTTGACCTTTGACCTTTCTAGCGTTTTGACCTTTGACCTTTCTAGCGATTTGGCCTTTCTAGCGTTTTGACCTTGGACCTTTTGACCTTTCTAGCGATTTTTTACCTTTCTAGCGTTTTGACCTTTCTAGCGATGAAAAAAGCGCATCGTGGCGTTTTGACCTTTCTAGCGATTTGACCTTTGACCTTTTGACCTTTGACCTTTCTAGCATTTTGACCTTTGACCTTTCTAGCGATGAAAAAAGCGCATCGTGGCATTTTGACCTTTCTAGCGATTTGACCTTTGACCTTTTGACCTTTGACCTTTTGACCTTTGACCTTTCTAGCGTTTTGACCTTTGACCTTTCTAGCGATGAAAAAGCGCATCGTGACGTTTTGACCTTTCTATCGATTTGACCTTTTAACCTTTGACCTTTTGACCTTTGACCTTTCTAGCGTTTTGGCCAAAAAAAAGCAGTTTTCTATGCATTTCAGGGGTACTGTGGGGTTTTTTGAACCCCCAATTTTTGTATTGGCTGTGCCAAAAAAAAGCAGTTTTCTATGCATTTCAGGGGTACTGTGGGGTTTTTTGAACCCCCAATTTTTTTATTGGCTGTGCCAAAAAAAAACAGTTTTCTATGCATTTCAGGGGTACTGTGGGGTTTTTTGAACCCCCAATGTTTTTATTGGCTGTGCCAAAAAAAAGCAGTTTTCTATGCATTTCAGGGGTACTGTGGGGTTTTTTGAACCCCCAATTTTTTTATTGGCTGTGCCAAAAAAATTCAGTTTTCTATGCATTTCAGGGGTACTGTGGGGGGTTTTTTTAACCCCCAATTTTTTTATTGGCTATGCCAAAAAAAAAGCAGTTTTCTATGCATTTCAGGGGTACTGTGGGGTTTTTTGAACCCCCAATTTTTTTATTGGCTGTGCCCAAAAAAAGCAGTTTTCTATGCATTTCAGGGGTACTGTGGGGTTTTTTGAACCCCCAATTTATTTATTGGCTGTGCCAAAAAAAAGCAGTTTTCTATGCATTTCAGGGGTACTGTGGGTTTTTTTTAACCCCCAATTTTTTTATTGGCTGTGCCAAAAAAAAGCAGTTTTCGATGCATTTCAGGGGTACTGTGGGTTTTTTTGAACCCCCAATTTTTTGATTGGCTGCGCCAAAAAAAAGCAGTTTTCTATGCATTTCAGGGGTACTGTGGGGTTTTTTGAACCCCCAATTTTTTTATTGGCTGTGCCAAAAAAAAAGCAGTTTTCTATGCATTTCAGGGGTACTGTGGGGTTTTTTGAACCCCCAATTTTTTTATTGGCTGTGCCAAAAAAAAGCAGTTTTCGATGCATTTCAGGGGTACTGTGGGGTTTTTTGAACCCCCAATTTTTGTATTGGCTGTGCCAAAAAAAAAGCAGTTTTCTATGCATTTCAGGGGTACTGTGGGGTTTTTTGAACCCCCAATTTTTTTATTGGCTGTGCCAAAAAAAAGCAGTTTTCTATGCATTTCAGGGGTACTGTGGGGTTTTTTGAACCCCCAATTTTTTTATTGGCTGTGCCAAAAAAAAGCAGTTTTCGATGCATTTCAGGGGTACTGTGGGGTTTTTTGAACCCCCAATTATTTTATTGGCTGTGCCAAAAAAAAGCAGTTTTCTATGCATTTCAGGGGTACTGTGGGGTTTTTTGAACCCCCAATTTTTGTATTGGCTGTGCCAAAAAAATGCAGTTTTCGATGCATTTCAGGGGTACTGTGGGGTTTTTTGAACCCCCAATTTTTTTATTGGCTGTGCCAAAAAAAAGCAGTTTTCTATGCATTTCAGGGGTACTGTGGGGTTTTTTGAACCCCCAATTTTTTTATTGGCTGTGCCAAAAAAAAAGCAGTTTTCTATGCATTTCAGGGGTACTGTGGGGTTTTTTGAACCCCCCATTTTTTTATTGGCTGTGCCAAAAAAAGCAGTTTTCTATGCATTTCAGGGTGTACTGTGGGGTTTTTTGAACCCCCAATTTTTTTATTGGCTGTGCCAAAAAAAGCAGTTTTCTATGCATTTCAGGGGTACTGTGGGGTTTTTTGAACCCCCAATTTTTTTATTGGCTGTGCCAAAAAAAAGCAGTTTTCTATGCATTTCAGGGGTACTGTGGGGTTTTTTGAACCCCCAATTTTTTTATTGGCTGTGCCAATAAAAAAGACCTTTGACCTTTTGACCTTTGACCTTTGTAGCGTTTTGACTTTGACCTTTCTAGCGATGAAAAAAGCGCATCGTGGCGTTTTGAAAAAACGCATCGTGGCATTTTGACCTTTCTAGCGATTTGACCTTTTGACCTTTGACCTTTTGACCTTTGACCTTTCTAGCGTTTTGACCTTTGACCTTTCTAGCGTTTTGACCTTTGACCTTTCTAGCGATTTGACCTTTCTAGCGTTTTGACCTTGGACCTTTTGACCTTTTGACCTTTCTAGCGATTTTTGACCTTTCTAGCGTTTTGACCTTTCTAGCGATGAAAAAAGCGCATCGTGGCGTTTTGACCTTTCTAGCGATTTGACCTTTGACCTTTTGACCTTTGACCTTTCTAGCGTTTTGACCTTTGACCTTTCTAGCGATGAAAAAAGCGCATCGTGGCATTTTGACCTTTCTAGCGATTTGACCTTTGACCTTTTGACCTTTGACCTTTCTAGCGTTTTGACCTTTGACCTTTCTAGCGATGAAAAAGCGCATCGTGACGTTTTGAAAAAACCGCATCGTGGCATTTTGACCTTTCTATCGATTTGACCTTTTGACCTTTTGACCTTTGACCTTTCTAGCGTTTTGGCCCAAAAAAAAGCAGTTTTCTATGCATTTCAGGGGTACTGTGGGGTTTTTTGAACCCCCAATTTTTTTATTGGCTGTGCCAAAAAAAAGCAGTTTTCTATGCATTTCAGGGGTACTGTGGGGTTTTTTGAACCCCCAATTTTTGTATTGGCTGTGCCAAAAAAAGCAGTTTTCGATGCATTTCAGGGGTACTGTGGGGTTTTTTGAACCCCCAATTTTTTTATTGGCTGTGCCAAAAAAAAGCAGTTTTCTATGCATTTCAGGGGTACTGTGGGGTTTTTTGAACCCCCAATTTTTGTATTGGCTGTGCCAAAAAAAAGCAGTTTTCTATGCATTTCAGGGGTACTGTGGGGTTTTTTGAACCCCCCATTTTTTTATTGGCTGTGCCAAAAAAAGCAGTTTTCTATGCATTTCAGGGTGTACTGTGGGGTTTTTTGAACCCCCAATTTTTTTATTGGCTGTGCCAAAAAAAAGCAGTTTTCTATGCATTTCAGGGGTACTGTGGGGTTTTTTGAACCCCCAATTTTTTTATTGGCTGTGCCAAAAAAAAAGCAGTTTTCTATGCATTTCAGGGGTACTGTGGGGTTTTTTGAACCCCCAATTTTTTTATTGGCTGTGCCAATAAAAAAGACCTTTGACCTTTTGACCTTTGACCTTTGTAGCGTTTTGACTTTGACCTTTCTAGCGATGAAAAAAGCGCATCGTGGCGTTTTGAAAAAACGCATCGTGGCATTTTGACCTTTCTAGCGATTTGACCTTTTGACCTTTGACCTTTTGACCTTTGACCTTTCTAGCGTTTTGACCTTTGACCTTTCTAGCGTTTTGACCTTTGACCTTTCTAGCGATTTGACCTTTCTAGCGTTTTGACCTTGGACCTTTTGACCTTTTGACCTTTCTAGCGATTTTTGACCTTTCTAGCGTTTTGACCTTTCTAGCGATGAAAAAAGCGCATCGTGGCGTTTTGACCTTTCTAGCGATTTGACCTTTTGACCTTTGACCTTTCTAGCGTTTTGACCTTTGACCTTTCTAGCGATGAAAAAAGCGCATCGTGGCATTTTGACCTTTCTAGCGATTTGACCTTTGACCTTTTGACCTTTGACCTTTCTAGCGTTTTGACCTTTGACCTTTCTAGCGATGAAAAAGCGCATCGTGACGTTTTGAAAAAACCGCATCGTGGCATTTTGACCTTTCTATCGATTTGACCTTTTGACCTTTTGACCTTTGACCTTTCTAGCGTTTTGGCCAAAAAAAAAGCAGTTTTCTATGCATTTCAGGGGTACTGTGGGGTTTTTTGAACCCCCAATTTTTTTATTGGCTGTGCCAAAAAAAAGCAGTTTTCTATGCATTTCAGGGGTACTGTGGGGTTTTTTGAACCCCCAATTTTTGTATTGGCTGTGCCAAAAAAAGCAGTTTTCGATGCATTTCAGGGGTACTGTGGGGTTTTTTGAACCCCCAATTTTTTTATTGGCTGTGCCAAAAAAAAAGCAGTTTTCTATGCATTTCAGGGGTACTGTGGGGTTTTTTGAACCCCCAATTTTTGTATTGGCTGTGCCAAAAAAAAAGCAGTTTTCTATGCATTTCAGGGGTACTGTGGGGTTTTTTGAACCCCCAATTTTTTTATTGGCTGTGCCAAAAAAAAGCAGTTTTCTATGCATTTCAGGGGTACTGTGGGGTTTTTTGAACCCCCAATTTTTTTATTGGCTGTGCCAAAAAAAAGCAGTTTTCTATGCATTTCAGGGGTACTGTGGGGTTTTTTGAACCCCCAATTTTTTTATTGGCTGTGCCAAAAAAAAGCAGTTTTCTATGCATTTCAGGGGTACTGTGGGGTTTTTTGAACCCCCAATTTTTGTATTGGCTGTGCCAAAAAAAAGCAGTTTTCTATGCATTTCAGGGGTACTGTGGGGTTTTTTGAACCCCCAATTTTTTTATTGGCTGTGCCAAAAAAAAGCAGTTTTCTATGCATTTCAGGGGTACTGTGGGGTTTTTTGAACCCCCAATTTTTTTATTGGCTGTGCCAATAAAAAAGACCTTTGACCTTTTGACCTTTGACCTTTGTAGCGTTTTGACTTTGACCTTTCTAGCGATGAAAAAAGCGCATCGTGGCGTTTTGAAAAAACGCATCGTGGCATTTTGACCTTTCTAGCGATTTGACCTTTTGACCTTTGACCTTTGGACCTTTGACCTTTCTAGCGTTTTGACCTTTGACCTTTCTAGCGTTTTGACCTTTGACCTTTCTAGCGATTTGACCTTTCTAGCGTTTTGACCTTGGACCTTTTGACCTTTTGACCTTTCTAGCGATTTTTGACCTTTCTAGCGTTTTGACCTTTCTAGCGATGAAAAAAGCGCATCGTGGCGTTTTGACCTTTCTAGCGATTTGACCTTTGACCTTTTGACCTTTGACCTTTCTAGCATTTTGACCTTTGACCTTTCTAGCGATGAAAAAAGCGCATCGTGGCATTTTGACCTTTCTATCGATTTGACCTTTGACCTTTTGACCTTTGACCTTTTGACCTTTGACCTTTCTAGCGTTTTGACCTTTGACCTTTCTAGCGATGAAAAAGCGCATCGTGACGTTTTGACCTTTCTATCGATTTGACCTTTTGACCTTTGACCTTTTGACCTTTGACCTTTCTAGCGTTTTGGCCAAAAAAAAGCAGTTTTCTATGCATTTCAGGGGTACTGTGGGGTTTTTTGAACCCCCAATTTTTGTATTGGCTGTGCCAAAAAAAAGCAGTTTTCTATGCATTTCAGGGGTACTGTGGGGTTTTTTGAACCCCCAATTTTTTTATTGGCTGTGCCAAAAAAAAGCAGTTTTCTATGCATTTCAGGGGTACTGTGGGGTTTTTTGAACCCCCAATTTTTTTATTGGCTGTGCCAAAAAAAAACAGTTTTCTATGCATTTCAGGGGTACTGTGGGGTTTTTTGAACCCCAATGTTTTTTATTGGCTGTGCCAAAAAAAAGCAGTTTTCTATGCATTTCAGGGGTACTGTGGGGTTTTTTGAACCCCCAATTTTTTTATTGGCTGTGCCAAAAAAAAGCAGTTTTCTATGCATTTCAGGGGTACTGTGGGGTTTTTTGAACCCCCAATTTTTTTATTGGCTGTGCCAATAAAAAAGACCTTTGACCTTTTGACCTTTGACCTTTGTAGCGTTTTGACTTTGACCTTTCTAGCGATGAAAAAAGCGCATCGTGGCGTTTTGAAAAAACGCATCGTGGCATTTTGACCTTTCTAGCGATTTGACCTTTTGACCTTTGACCTTTGGACCTTTGACCTTTCTAGCGTTTTGACCTTTGACCTTTCTAGCGTTTTGACCTTTGACCTTTCTAGCGATTTGACCTTTCTAGCGTTTTGACCTTGGACCTTTTGACCTTTTGACCTTTCTAGCGATTTTTGACCTTTCTAGCGTTTTGACCTTTCTAGCGATGAAAAAAGCGCATCGTGGCGTTTTGACCTTTCTAGCGATTTGACCTTTGACCTTTTGACCTTTGACCTTTCTAGCATTTTGACCTTTGACCTTTCTAGCGATGAAAAAAGCGCATCGTGGCATTTTGACCTTTCTATCGATTTGACCTTTGACCTTTTGACCTTTGACCTTTTGACCTTTGACCTTTCTAGCGTTTTGACCTTTGACCTTTCTAGCGATGAAAAAGCGCATCGTGACGTTTTGACCTTTCTATCGATTTGACCTTTTGACCTTTGACCTTTTGACCTTTGACCTTTCTAGCGTTTTGGCCAAAAAAAAGCAGTTTTCTATGCATTTCAGGGGTACTGTGGGGTTTTTTGAACCCCCAATTTTTGTATTGGCTGTGCCAAAAAAAAGCAGTTTTCTATGCATTTCAGGGGTACTGTGGGGTTTTTTGAACCCCCAATTTTTTTATTGGCTGTGCCAAAAAAAAGCAGTTTTCTATGCATTTCAGGGGTACTGTGGGGTTTTTTGAACCCCCAATTTTTTTATTGGCTGTGCCAAAAAAAAACAGTTTTCTATGCATTTCAGGGGTACTGTGGGGTTTTTTGAACCCCAATGTTTTTTATTGGCTGTGCCAAAAAAAAGCAGTTTTCTATGCATTTCAGGGGTACTGTGGGGTTTTTTGAACCCCCAATTTTTTTATTGGCTGTGCCAAAAAAAAGCAGTTTTCTATGCATTTCAGGGGTACTGTGGGGTTTTTTGAACCCCCAATTTTTGTATTGGCTGTGCCAAAAAAAAGCAGTTTTCTATGCATTTCAGGGGTACTGTGGGGTTTTTTGAACCCCCAATTTTTTTATTGGCTGTGCCAAAAAAAAGCAGTTTTCTATGCATTTCAGGGGTACTGTGGGGTTTTTTGAACCCCCAATTTTTTTATTGGCTGTGCCAATAAAAAAGACCTTTGACCTTTTGACCTTTGACCTTTGTAGCGTTTTGACTTTGACCTTTCTAGCGATGAAAAAAGCGCATCGTGGCGTTTTGAAAAAACGCATCGTGGCATTTTGACCTTTCTAGCGATTTGACCTTTTGACCTTTGACCTTTTGACCTTTGACCTTTCTAGCGTTTTGACCTTTGACCTTTCTAGCGTTTTGACCTTTGACCTTTCTAGCGATTTGACCTTTCTAGCGTTTTGACCTTGGACCTTTTGACCTTTTGACCTTTCTAGCGATTTTTGACCTTTCTAGCGTTTTGACCTTTCTAGCGATGAAAAAAGCGCATCGTGGCGTTTTGACCTTTCTAGCGATTTGACCTTTGACCTTTTGACCTTTGACCTTTCTAGCGTTTTGACCTTTGACCTTTCTAGCGATGAAAAAAGCGCATCGTGGCATTTTGACCTTTCTAGCGATTTGACCTTTGACCTTTTGACCTTTGACCTTTCTAGCGTTTTGACCTTTGACCTTTCTAGCGATGAAAAAGCGCATCGTGACGTTTTGAAAAAACCGCATCGTGGCATTTTGACCTTTCTATCGATTTGACCTTTTGACCTTTGACCTTTTGACCTTTGACCTTTCTAGCGTTTTGGCCAAAAAAAAAAGCAGTTTTCTATGCATTTCAGGTGTACTGTGGGGTTTTTTGAACCCCCAATTTCTTTATTGGCTGTGCCAAAAAAAAGCAGTTTTCGATGCATTTCAGGGGTACTGTGGGTTTTTTTGAACCCCCAATTTTTTGATTGGCTGCGCCAAAAAAAAGCAGTTTTCTATGCATTTCAGGGGTACTGTGGGGTTTTTTGAACCCCCAATTTTTTTATTGGCTGTGCCAAAAAAAAGCAGTTTTCTATGCATTTCAGGGGTACTGTGGGGTTTTTTGAACACCCAATTTTTGTATTGGCTGTGCCAAAAAAAAAGTAGTTTTCTATGCATTTCAGGGGTACTGTGGGGTTTTTTGAACCCCCAATTTTTTTATTGGCTGTGCCAAAAAAAAGCAGTTTTCTATGCATTTCAGGGGTACTGTGGGGTTTTTTGAACCCCCAATTTTTTTATTGGCTGTGCCAAAAAAAAGCAGTTTTCTATGCATTTCAGGGGTACTGTGGGGTTTTTTGAACCCCCAATTTTTTTATTGGCTGTGCCAAAAAAAAGCAGTTTTCTATGCATTTCAGGGGTACTGTGGGGTTTTTTGAACCCCCAATTTTTTTATTGGCTGTGCCAAAAAAAAGCAGTTTTCTATGCATTTCAGGGGTACTGTGGGGTTTTTTGAACCCCCAATTTTTTTATTGGCTGTGCCAATAAAAAAGACCTTTGACCTTTTGACCTTTGACCTTTGTAGCGTTTTGACTTTGACCTTTCTAGCGATGAAAAAAGCGCATCGTGGCGTTTTCAAAAAACGCATCGTGGCATTTTGACCTTTCTAGCGATTTGACCTTTTGACCTTTGACCTTTTGACCTTTGACCTTTCTAGCGTTTTGACCTTTGACCTTTCTAGCGTTTTGACCTTTGACCTTTCTAGCGATTTGACCTTTCTAGCGTTTTGACCTTGGACCTTTTGACCTTTTGACCTTTCTAGCGATTTTTGACCTTTCTAGCGTTTTGACCTTTCTAGCGATGAAAAAAGCGCATCGTGGCGTTTTGACCTTTCTAGCGATTTGACCTTTGACCTTTTGACCTTTGACCTTTCTAGCGTTTTGACCTTTGACCTTTCTAGCGATGAAAAAAGCGCATCGTGGCATTTTGACCTTTCTAGCGATTTGACCTTTGACCTTTTGACCTTTGACCTTTCTAGCGTTTTGACCTTTGACCTTTCTAGCGATGAAAAAGCGCATCGTGACGTTTTGAAAAAACCGCATCGTGGCATTTTGACCTTTCTATCGATTTGACCTTTTGACCTTTTGACCTTTGACCTTTCTAGCGTTTTGGCCAAAAAAAAAGCAGTTTTCTATGCATTTCAGGGGTACTGTGGGGTTTTTTGAACCCCCAATTTTTTTATTGGCTGTGCCAAAAAAAAGCAGTTTTCTATGCATTTCAGGGGTACTGTGGGGTTTTTTGAACCCCCAATTTTTGTATTGGCTGTGCCAAAAAAAGCAGTTTTCGATGCATTTCAGGGGTACTGTGGGGTTTTTTGAACCCCCAATTTTTTTATTGGCTGTGCCAAAAAAAAGCAGTTTTCTATGCATTTCAGGGGTACTGTGGGGTTTTTTGAACCCCCAATTTTTTTATTGGCTGTGCCAAAAAAAAGCAGTTTTCTATGCATTTCAGGGGTACTGTGGGGTTTTTTGAACCCCCAATTTTTGTATTGGCTGTGCCAAAAAAAAGCAGTTTTCTATGCATTTCAGGGGTACTGTGGGGTTTTTTGAACCCCCAATTTTTTTATTGGCTGTGCCAAAAAAAAGCAGTTTTCTATGCATTTCAGGGGTACTGTGGGGTTTTTTGAACCCCCAATTTTTTTATTGGCTGTGCCAATAAAAAAGACCTTTGACCTTTTGACCTTTGACCTTTGTAGCGTTTTGACTTTGACCTTTCTAGCGATGAAAAAAGCGCATCGTGGCGTTTTGAAAAAACGCATCGTGGCATTTTGACCTTTCTAGCGATTTGACCTTTTGACCTTTGACCTTTTGACCTTTGACCTTTCTAGCGTTTTGACCTTTGACCTTTCTAGCGTTTTGACCTTTGACCTTTCTAGCGATTTGACCTTTCTAGCGTTTTGACCTTGGACCTTTTGACCTTTTGACCTTTCTAGCGATTTTTTTACCTTTCTAGCGTTTTGACCTTTCTAGCGATGAAAAAAGCGCATCGTGGCGTTTTGACCTTTCTAGCGATTTGACCTTTGACCTTTTGACCTTTGACCTTTCTAGCATTTTGACCTTTGACCTTTCTAGTGATGAAAAAAGCGCATCGTGGCATTTTGACCTTTCTAGCGATTTGACCTTTGACCTTTTGACCTTTGACCTTTTGACCTTTGACCTTTCTAGCGTTTTGACCTTTGACCTTTCTAGCGATGAAAAAGCGCATCGTGACGTTTTGACCTTTCTATCGATTTGACCTTTTGACCTTTGACCTTTTGACCTTTGACCTTTCTAGCGTTTTGGCCAAAAAAAAGCAGTTTTCTATGCATTTCAGGGGTACTGTGGGGTTTTTTGAACCCCCAATTTTTGTATTGGCTGTGCCAAAAAAAAGCAGTTTTCTATGCATTTCAGGGGTACTGTGGGGTTTTTTGAACCCCCAATTTTTTTATTGGCTGTGCCAAAAAAAAGCAGTTTTCTATGCATTTCAGGGGTACTGTGGGGTTTTTTGAACCCCCAATTGTTTTATTGGCTGTGCCAAAAAAAAACAGTTTTCTATGCATTTCAGGGGTACTGTGGGGTTTTTTGAACCCCAATGTTTTTTATTGGCTGTGCCAAAAAAAAGCAGTTTTCTATGCATTTCAGGGGTACTGTGGGGTTTTTTGAACCCCCAATTTTTTTATTGGCTGTGCCAAAAAAAAGCAGTTTTCTATGCATTTCAGGGGTACTGTGGGGTTTTTTGAACCCCCAATTTTTTTATTGGCTGTGCCAAAAAAAAGCAGTTTTATATGCATTTCAGGGGTACTGTGGGGTTTTTTGAACCCCCAATTTTTGTATTGGCTGTGCCAAAAAAAAGCAGTTTTCTATGCATTTCAGGGGTACTGTGGGGTTTTTTGAACCCCCAATTTTTGTATTGGCTGTGCCAAAAAAAAGCAGTTTTCTATGCATTTCAGGGGTACTGTGGGGTTTTTTGAACCCCCAATTTTTTTATTGGCTGTGCCAAAAAAAAGCAGTTTTCTATGCATTTCAGGGGTACTGTGGGGTTTTTTGAACCCCCAATTTTTTTATTGGCTGTGCCAATAAAAAAGACCTTTGACCTTTTGACCTTTGACCTTTGTAGCGTTTTGACTTTGACCTTTCTAGCGATGAAAAAAACGCATCGTGGCGTTTTGAAAAAACGCATCGTGGCATTTTGACCTGTCTAGCGATTTGACCTTTTGACCTTTGACCTTTTGACCTTTGACCTTTCTAGCGTTTTGACCTTTGACCTTTCTAGCGTTTTGACCTTTGACCTTTCTAGCGATTTGACCTTTCTAGCGTTTTGACCTTGGACCTTTTGACCTTTTGACCTTTCTAGCGATTTTTGACCTTTCTAGCGTTTTGACCTTTCTAGCGATGAAAAAAGCGCATCGTGGCGTTTTGACCTTTCTAGCGATTTGACCTTTGACCTTTTGACCTTTGACCTTTCTAGCGTTTTGACCTTTGACCTTTCTAGCGATGAAAAAAGCGCATCGTGGCATTTTGACCTTTCTAGCGATTTGACCTTTGACCTTTTGACCTTTGACCTTTCTAGCGTTTTGACCTTTGACCTTTCTAGCGATGAAAAAGCGCATCGTGACGTTTTGAAAAAACCGCATCGTGGCATTTTGACCTTTCTATCGATTTGACCTTTTGACCTTTGACCTTTTGACCTTTGACCTTTCTAGCGTTTTGGCAAAAAAAAAAAGCAGTTTTCTATGCATTTCAGGTGTACTGTTGGGTTTTTTGAACCCCCAATTTTTTTATTGGCTGTGCCAAAAAAAAACAGTTTTCTATGCATTTCAGGGGTACTGTGGGGTTTTTTGAACCCCCAATTTTTTTATTGGCTGTGCCAAAAAAAAAAGCAGTTTTCTATGCATTTCAGGGGTACTGTGGGGTTTTTTGAACCCCCAATTTTTATATTGGCTGTGCCAAAAAAAAGCAGTTTTCTATTTATTTCAGGGGTACTGTGGGGTTTTTTGAACCCCCAATTTTTGTATTGGCTGTGCCAAAAAAAAGCAGTTTTCTATGCATTTCAGGGGTACTGTGGGGTTTTTTGAACCCCCAATTTTTTTATTGGCTGTGCCAAAAAAAAAGCAGTTTTCTATGCATTTCAGGGGTACTGTGGGGTTTTTTGAACCCCCAATTTTTTTATTGGCTGTGCCAAAAAAAAGCAGTTTTCTATGCATTTCAGGGGTACTGTGGGGTTTTTTGAACCACCAATTTTTTTATTGGCTGTGCCAAAAAAAAGAAGTTTTCTATGCATTTCAGGGGTACTGTGGGGTTTTTTGAACCCCCAATTTTTGTATTGGCTGTGCCAAAAAAAAGCAGTTTTCTATGCATTTCAGGGGTACTGTGGGGTTTTTTGAACCCCCAATTTTTGTATTGGCTGTGCCAAAAAAAAGCAGTTTTCTATGCATTTCAGGGGTACTGTGGGGTTTTTTGAACCCCCAATTTTTTTATTGGCTGTGCCAAAAAAAAGCAGTTTTCTATGCATTTCAGGGGTACTGTGGGGTTTTTTGAACCCCCAATTTCTTTATTGGCTGTGCCAAAAAAAAGCAGTTTTCGATGCATTTCAGGGGTACTGTGGGTTTTTTTGAACCCCCAATTTTTTGATTGGCTGCGCCAAAAAAAAGCAGTTTTCTATGCATTTCAGGGGTACTGTGGGGTTTTTTGAACCCCCAATTTTTTTATTGGCTGTGCCAAAAAAAAAGCAGTTTTCTATTTATTTCAGGGGTACTGTGGGGTTTTTTGAACCCCCAATTTTTGTATTGGCTGTGCCAAAAAAAAGCAGTTTTCTATGCATTTCAGGGGTACTGTGGGGTTTTTTGAACCCCCAATTTTTTTATTGGCTGTGCCAAAAAAAAAGCAGTTTTCTATGCATTTCAGGGGTACTGTGGGGTTTTTTGAACCCCCAATTTTTTTATTGGCTGTGCCAAAAAAAAGCAGTTTTCTATGCATTTCAGGGGTACTGTGGGGTTTTTTGAACCACCAATTTTTTTATTGGCTGTGCCAAAAAAAAGAAGTTTTCTATGCATTTCAGGGGTACTGTGGGGTTTTTTGAACCCCCAATTTTTGTATTGGCTGTGCCAAAAAAAAGCAGTTTTCTATGCATTTCAGGGGTACTGTGGGGTTTTTTGAACCCCCAATTTTTTTATTGGCTGTGCCAAAAAAAAGCAGTTTTCTATGCATTTCAGGGGTACTGTGGGGTTTTTTGAACCCCCAATTTTTTTATTGGCTGTGCCAAAAAAAAGCAGTTTTCTATGCATTTCAGGGGTACTGCGGGTTTTTTTTAACCCCCAATTTCTTTATTGGCTGTGCCAAAAAAAAGCAGTTTTCGATGCATTTCAGGGGTACTGTGGGTTTTTTTGAACCCCCAATTTTTTGATTGGCTGCGCCAAAAAAAAGCAGTTTTCTATGCATTTCAGGGGTACTGTGGGGTTTTTTGAACCCCCAATTTTTTTATTGGCTGTGCCAAAAAAAAAGCAGTTTTCTATGCATTTCAGGGGTACTGTGGGGTTTTTTGAACCCCCAATTTTTTTATTGGCTGTGCCAAAAAAAAGCAGTTTTCGATGCATTTCAGGGGTACTGTGGGGTTTTTTGAACCCCCAATTTTTGTATTGGCTGTGCCCAAAAAAAGCAGTTTTCTATGCATTTCAGGGGTACTGTGGGGTTTTTTGAACCCCCAATTTTTTTATTGGCTGTGCCAAAAAAAAGCAGTTTTCTATGCATTTCAGGGGTACTGTGGGGTTTTTTGAACCCCCAATTTTTGTATTGGCTGTGCCAAAAAAAAGCAGTTTTCTATGCATTTCAGGGGTACTGTGGGGTTTTTTGAACCCCCAATTTTTTTATTGGCTGTGCCAAAAAAAAGCAGTTTTCTATGCATTTCAGGGGTACTGTGGGGTTTTTTGAACCCCCAATTTTTTTATTGGCTGTGCCAAAAAAAAAGCAGTTTTCTATGCATTTCAGGGGTACTGTGGGGTTTTTTGAACCCCCAATTTATTTATTGGCTGTGCCAAAAAAAAGCAGTTTTCTATGCATTTCAGGGGTACTGTGGGGTTTTTTGAACCCCCAATTTTTGTATTGGCTGTGCCAAAAAAAAGCAGTTTTCTATGCATTTCAGGGGTACTGTGGGGTTTTTTGAACCCCCAATTTTTGTATTGGCTGTGCCAAAAAAAAGCAGTTTTCTATGCATTTCAGGGGTACTGTGGGGTTTTTTGAACCCCCAATTTTTTTATTGGCTGTGCCAAAAAAAAGCAGTTTTCTATGCATTTCAGGGGTACTGTGGGGTTTTTTGAACCCCCAATTTTTTTATTGGCTGTGCCAAAAAAAAGCAGTTTTCTATGCATTTCAGGGGTACTGTGGGGTTTTTTGAACCCCCAATTTTTTTATTGGCTGTGCCAATAAAAAAGACCTTTGACCTTTTGACCTTTGACCTTTGTAGCGTTTTGACTTTGACCTTTCTAGCGATGAAAAAAGCGCATCGTGGCGTTTTGAAAAAACGCATCGTGGCATTTTGACCTTTCTAGCGATTTGACCTTTTGACCTTTGACCTTTTGACCTTTGACCTTTCTAGCGTTTTGACCTTTGACCTTTCTAGCGTTTTGACCTTTGACCTTTCTAGCGATTTGACCTTTCTAGCGTTTTGACCTTGGACCTTTTGACCTTTTGACCTTTCTAGCGATTTTTGACCTTTCTAGCGTTTTGACCTTTCTAGCGATGAAAAAAGCGCATCGTGGCGTTTTGACCTTTCTAGCGATTTGACCTTTGACCTTTTGACCTTTGACCTTTCTAGCATTTTGACCTTTGACCTTTCTAGCGATGAAAAAAGCGCATCGTGGCATTTTGACCTTTCTATTGATTTGACCTTTGACCTTTTGACCTTTGACCTTTTGACCTTTGACCTTTCTAGCGTTTTGACCTTTGACCTTTCTAGCGATGAAAAAGCGCATCGTGACGTTTTGACCTTTCTATCGATTTGACCTTTTGACCTTTGACCTTTTGACCTTTGACCTTTCTAGCGTTTTGGCCAAAAAAAAGCAGTTTTCTATGCATTTCAGGGGTACTGTGGGGTTTTTTGAACCCCCAATTTTTGTATTGGCTGTGCCAAAAAAAAGCAGTTTTCTATGCATTTCAGGGGTACTGTGGGGTTTTTTGAACCCCCAATTTTTTTATTGGCTGTGCCAAAAAAAAGCAGTTTTCTATGCATTTCAGGGGTACTGTGGGGTTTTTTGAACCCCCAATTGTTTTATTGGCTGTGCCAAAAAAAAACAGTTTTCTATGCATTTCAGGGGTACTGTGGGGTTTTTTGAACCCCAATGTTTTTTATTGGCTGTGCCAAAAAAAAGCAGTTTTCTATGCATTTCAGGGGTACTGTGGGGTTTTTTGAACCCCCAATTTTTTTATTGGCTGTGCCAAAAAAAAGCAGTTTTCTATGCATTTCAGGGGTACTGTGGGGTTTTTTGAACCCCCAATTTTTGTATTGGCTGTGCCAAAAAAAAGCAGTTTTCTATGCATTTCAGGGGTACTGTGGGGTTTTTTGAACCCCCAATTTTTTTATTGGCTGTGCCAAAAAAAAGCAGTTTTCTATGCATTTCAGGGGTACTGTGGGGTTTTTTGAACCCCCAATTTTTTTATTGGCTGTGCCAATAAAAAAGACCTTTGACCTTTTGACCTTTGACCTTTGTAGCGTTTTGACTTTGACCTTTCTAGCGATGAAAAAAGCGCATTGTGGCGTTTTGAAAAAACGCATCGTGGCATTTTGACCTTTCTAGCGATTTGACCTTTTGACCTTTGACCTTTTGACCTTTGACCTTTCTAGCGTTTTGACCTTTGACCTTTCTAGCGTTTTGACCTTTGACCTTTCTAGCGTTTTGACCTTTCTAGCGATGAAAAAAGCGCATCGTGGCGTTTTGACCTTTCTAGCGATTTGACCTTTGACCTTTTGACCTTTGACCTTTCTAGCGTTTTGACCTTTGACCTTTCTAGCGATGAAAAAAGCGCATCGTGGCATTTTGACCTTTCTAGCGATTTGACCTTTGACCTTTTGACCTTTGACCTTTCTAGCGTTTTGACCTTTGACCTTTCTAGCGATGAAAAAGCGCATCGTGACGTTTTGAAAAAACCGCATCGTGGCATTTTGACCTTTCTATCGATTTGACCTTTTGACCTTTGACCTTTTGACCTTTGACCTTTCTAGCGTTTTGGCCAAAAAAAAAAGCAGTTTTCTATGCATTTCAGGTGTACTGTTGGGTTTTTTGAACCCCCAATTTTTTTATTGGCTGTGCCAAAAAAAAGCAGTTTTCTATGCATTTCAGGGGTACTGTGGGGTTTTTTGAACCCCCAATTTTTTTATTGGCTGTGCCAAAAAAAAACAGTTTTCTATGCATTTCAGGGGTACTGTGGGGTTTTTTGAACCCCAATGTTTTTTATTGGCTGTGCCAAAAAAAAGCAGTTTTCTATGCATTTCAGGGGTACTGTGGGGTTTTTTGAACCCCCAATTTTTTTATTGGCTGTGCCAAAAAAAAGCAGTTTTCTATGCATTTCAGGGGTACTGTGGGGTTTTTTGAACCCCCAATTTTTGTATTGGCTGTGCCAAAAAAAAGCAGTTTTCTATGCATTTCAGGGGTACTGTGGGGTTTTTTGAACCCCCAATTTTTTTATTGGCTGTGCCAAAAAAAAGCAGTTTTCTATGCATTTCAGGGGTACTGTGGGGTTTTTTGAACCCCCAATTTTTTTATTGGCTGTGCCAATAAAAAAGACCTTTGACCTTTTGACCTTTGACCTTTGTAGCGTTTTGACTTTGACCTTTCTAGCGATGAAAAAAGCGCATCGTGGCGTTTTGAAAAAACGCATCGTGGCATTTTGACCTTTCTAGCGATTTGACCTTTTGACCTTTGACCTTTTGACCTTTGACCTTTCTAGCGTTTTGACCTTTGACCTTTCTAGCGTTTTGACCTTTGACCTTTCTAGCGATTTGACCTTTCTAGCGTTTTGACCTTGGACCTTTTGACCTTTTGACCTTTCTAGCGATTTTTGACCTTTCTAGCGTTTTGACCTTTCTAGCGATGAAAAAAGCGCATCGTGGCGTTTTGACCTTTCTAGCGATTTGACCTTTGACCTTTTGACCTTTGACCTTTCTAGCGTTTTGACCTTTGACCTTTCTAGCGATGAAAAAAGCGCATCGTGGCATTTTGACCTTTCTAGCGATTTGACCTTTGACCTTTTGACCTTTGACCTTTCTAGCGTTTTGACCTTTGACCTTTCTAGCGATGAAAAAGCGCATCGTGACGTTTTGAAAAAACCGCATCGTGGCATTTTGACCTTTCTATCGATTTGACCTTTTGACCTTTGACCTTTTGACCTTTGACCTTTCTAGCGTTTTGGCCAAAAAAAAAAGCAGTTTTCTATGCATTTCAGGTGTACTGTGGGGTTTTTTGAACCCCCAATTTCTTTATTGGCTGTGCCAAAAAAAAGCAGTTTTCGATGCATTTCAGGGGTACTGTGGGTTTTTTTGAACCCCCAATTTTTTGATTGGCTGCGCCAAAAAAAAGCAGTTTTCTATGCATTTCAGGGGTACTGTGGGGTTTTTTGAACCCCCCATTTTTTTATTGGCTGTGCCAAAAAAAAGCAGTTTTCTATGCATTTCAGGGGTACTGTGGGGTTTTTTGAACACCCAATTTTTGTATTGGCTGTGCCAAAAAAAAAGTAGTTTTCTATGCATTTCAGGGGTACTGTGGGGTTTTTTGAACCCCCAATTTTTTTATTGGCTGTGCCAAAAAAAAGCAGTTTTCTATGCATTTCAGGGGTACTGTGGGGTTTTTTGAACCCCCAATTTTTTTATTGGCTGTGCCAAAAAAAAGCAGTTTTCTATGCATTTCAGGGGTACTGTGGGTTTTTTTGAACCCCCAATTTTTTTATTGGCTGTGCCAAAAAAAAGCAGTTTTCTATGCATTTCAGGGGTACTGTGGGGTTTTTTGAACACCCAATTTTTGTATTGGCTGTGCCAAAAAAAAAGTAGTTTTCTATGCATTTCAGGGGTACTGTGGGGTTTTTTGAACCCCCAATTTTTTTATTGGCTGTGCCAAAAAAAAGCAGTTTTCTATGCATTTCAGGGGTACTGTGGGGTTTTTTGAACCCCCAATTTTTTTATTGGCTGTGCCAAAAAAAGCAGTTTTCTATGCATTTCAGGGTGTACTGTGGGGTTTTTTGAACCCCCAATTTTTTTATTGGCTGTGCCAAAAAAAAGCAGTTTTCTATGCATTTCAGGGGTACTGTGGGGTTTTTTGAACCCCCAATTTTTTTATTGGCTGTGCCAAAAAAAAGCAGTTTTCTATGCATTTCAGGGGTACTGTGGGGTTTTTTGAACCCCCAATTTTTTTATTGGCTGTGCCAATAAAAAAGACCTTTGACCTTTTGACCTTTGACCTTTGTAGCGTTTTGACTTTGACCTTTCTAGCGATGAAAAAAGCGCATCGTGGCGTTTTCAAAAAACGCATCGTGGCATTTTGACCTTTCTAGCGATTTGACCTTTTGACCTTTGACCTTTTGACCTTTGACCTTTCTAGCGTTTTGACCTTTGACCTTTCTAGCGTTTTGACCTTTGACCTTTCTAGCGATTTGACCTTTCTAGCGTTTTGACCTTGGACCTTTTGACCTTTTGACCTTTCTAGCGATTTTTTTACCTTTCTAGCGTTTTGACCTTTCTAGCGATGAAAAAAGCGCATCGTGGCGTTTTGACCTTTCTAGCGATTTGACCTTTGACCTTTTGACCTTTGACCTTTCTAGCATTTTGACCTTTGACCTTTCTAGTGATGAAAAAAGCGCATCGTGGCATTTTGACCTTTCTAGCGATTTGACCTTTGACCTTTTGACCTTTGACCTTTTGACCTTTGACCTTTCTAGCGTTTTGACCTTTGACCTTTCTAGCGATGAAAAAGCGCATCGTGACGTTTTGACCTTTCTATCGATTTGACCTTTTGACCTTTGACCTTTTGACCTTTGACCTTTCTAGCGTTTTGGCCAAAAAAAAGCAGTTTTCTATGCATTTCAGGGGTACTGTGGGGTTTTTTGAACCCCCAATTTTTGTATTGGCTGTGCCAAAAAAAAGCAGTTTTCTATGCATTTCAGGGGTACTGTGGGGTTTTTTGAACCCCCAATTTTTTTATTGGCTGTGCCAAAAAAAAGCAGTTTTCTATGCATTTCAGGGGTACTGTGGGGTTTTTTGAACCCCCAATTGTTTTATTGGCTGTGCCAAAAAAAAACAGTTTTCTATGCATTTCAGGGGTACTGTGGGGTTTTTTGAACCCCAATGTTTTTTATTGGCTGTGCCAAAAAAAAGCAGTTTTCTATGCATTTCAGGGGTACTGTGGGGTTTTTTGAACCCCCAATTTTTTTATTGGCTGTGCCAAAAAAAAGCAGTTTTCTATGCATTTCAGGGGTACTGTGGGGTTTTTTGAACCCCCAATTTTTTTATTGGCTGTGCCAAAAAAAAGCAGTTTTATATGCATTTCAGGGGTACTGTGGGGTTTTTTGAACCCCCAATTTTTGTATTGGCTGTGCCAAAAAAAAGCAGTTTTCTATGCATTTCAGGGGTACTGTGGGGTTTTTTGAACCCCCAATTTTTGTATTGGCTGTGCCAAAAAAAAGCAGTTTTCTATGCATTTCAGGGGTACTGTGGGGTTTTTTGAACCCCCAATTTTTTTATTGGCTGTGCCAAAAAAAAGCAGTTTTCTATGCATTTCAG
The DNA here is from genome assembly GCF_951216825.1 of Electrona antarctica. NCBI lineage: Eukaryota > Metazoa > Chordata > Actinopteri > Myctophiformes > Myctophidae > Electrona > Electrona antarctica. The sequence continues at coordinate 32,089,349 of NC_136795.1, forward strand.
GGGTACTGTGGGGTTTTTTGAACCCCCAATTTTTTTATTGGCTGTGCCAATAAAAAAGACCTTTGACCTTTTGACCTTTGACCTTTGTAGCGTTTTGACTTTGACCTTTCTAGCGATGAAAAAAACGCATCGTGGCGTTTTGAAAAAACGCATCGTGGCATTTTGACCTGTCTAGCGATTTGACCTTTTGACCTTTGACCTTTTGACCTTTGACCTTTCTAGCGTTTTGACCTTTGACCTTTCTAGCGTTTTGACCTTTGACCTTTCTAGCGATTTGACCTTTCTAGCGTTTTGACCTTGGACCTTTTGACCTTTTGACCTTTCTAGCGATTTTTGACCTTTCTAGCGTTTTGACCTTTCTAGCGATGAAAAAAGCGCATCGTGGCGTTTTGACCTTTCTAGCGATTTGACCTTTGACCTTTTGACCTTTGACCTTTCTAGCGTTTTGACCTTTGACCTTTCTAGCGATGAAAAAAGCGCATCGTGGCATTTTGACCTTTCTAGCGATTTGACCTTTGACCTTTTGACCTTTGACCTTTCTAGCGTTTTGACCTTTGACCTTTCTAGCGATGAAAAAGCGCATCGTGACGTTTTGAAAAAACCGCATCGTGGCATTTTGACCTTTCTATCGATTTGACCTTTTGACCTTTGACCTTTTGACCTTTGACCTTTCTAGCGTTTTGGCAAAAAAAAAAAGCAGTTTTCTATGCATTTCAGGTGTACTGTTGGGTTTTTTGAACCCCCAATTTTTTTATTGGCTGTGCCAAAAAAAAACAGTTTTCTATGCATTTCAGGGGTACTGTGGGGTTTTTTGAACCCCCAATTTTTTTATTGGCTGTGCCAAAAAAAAAGCAGTTTTCTATGCATTTCAGGGGTACTGTGGGGTTTTTTGAACCCCCAATTTTTATATTGGCTGTGCCAAAAAAAAGCAGTTTTCTATTTATTTCAGGGGTACTGTGGGGTTTTTTGAACCCCCAATTTTTGTATTGGCTGTGCCAAAAAAAAGCAGTTTTCTATGCATTTCAGGGGTACTGTGGGGTTTTTTGAACCCCCAATTTTTTTATTGGCTGTGCCAAAAAAAAAGCAGTTTTCTATGCATTTCAGGGGTACTGTGGGGTTTTTTTAACCCCCAATTTTTTTATTGGCTGTGCCAAAAAAAAGCAGTTTTCTATGCATTTCAGGGGTACTGTGGGGTTTTTTGAACCACCAATTTTTTTATTGGCTGTGCCAAAAAAAAGAAGTTTTCTATGCATTTCAGGGGTACTGTGGGGTTTTTTGAACCCCCAATTTTTGTATTGGCTGTGCCAAAAAAAAGCAGTTTTCTATGCATTTCAGGGGTACTGTGGGGTTTTTTGAACCCCCAATTTTTTTATTGGCTGTGCCAAAAAAAAGCAGTTTTCTATGCATTTCAGGGGTACTGTGGGGTTTTTTGAACCCCCAATTTTTTTATTGGCTGTGCCAAAAAAAAGCAGTTTTCTATGCATTTCAGGGGTACTGTGGGGTTTTTTGAACCCCCAATTTCTTTATTGGCTGTGCCAAAAAAAAGCAGTTTTCGATGCATTTCAGGGGTACTGTGGGTTTTTTTGAACCCCCAATTTTTTGATTGGCTGCGCCAAAAAAAAGCAGTTTTCTATGCATTTCAGGGGTACTGTGGGGTTTTTTGAACCCCCAATTTTTTTATTGGCTGTGCCAAAAAAAAAGCAGTTTTCTATTTATTTCAGGGGTACTGTGGGGTTTTTTGAACCCCCAATTTTTGTATTGGCTGTGCCAAAAAAAAGCAGTTTTCTATGCATTTCAGGGGTACTGTGGGGTTTTTTGAACCCCCAATTTTTTTATTGGCTGTGCCAAAAAAGAAAGCAGTTTTCTATGCATTTCAGGGGTACTGTGGGGTTTTTTGAACCCCCAATTTTTTTATTGGCTGTGCCAAAAAAAAGCAGTTTTCTATGCATTTCAGGGGTACTGTGGGGTTTTTTGAACCACCAATTTTTTTATTGGCTGTGCCAAAAAAAAGAAGTTTTCTATGCATTTCAGGGGTACTGTGGGGTTTTTTGAACCCCCAATTTTTGTATTGGCTGTGCCAAAAAAAAGCAGTTTTCTATGCATTTCAGGGGTACTGTGGGGTTTTTTGAACCCCCAATTTTTTTATTGGCTGTGCCAAAAAAAAGCAGTTTTCTATGCATTTCAGGGGTACTGTGGGGTTTTTTGAACCCCCAATTTTTTTATTGGCTGTGCCAAAAAAAAGCAGTTTTCTATGCATTTCAGGGGTACTGCGGGTTTTTTTTAACCCCCAATTTCTTTATTGGCTGTGCCAAAAAAAAGCAGTTTTCGATGCATTTCAGGGGTACTGTGGGTTTTTTTGAACCCCCAATTTTTTGATTGGCTGCGCCAAAAAAAAGCAGTTTTCTATGCATTTCAGGGGTACTGTGGGGTTTTTTGAACCCCCAATTTTTTTATTGGCTGTGCCAAAAAAAAAGCAGTTTTCTATGCATTTCAGGGGTACTGTGGGGTTTTTTGAACCCCCAATTTTTTTATTGGCTGTGCCAAAAAAAAGCAGTTTTCGATGCATTTCAGGGGTACTGTGGGGTTTTTTGAACCCCCAATTTTTGTATTGGCTGTGCCCAAAAAAAGCAGTTTTCTATGCATTTCAGGGGTACTGTGGGGTTTTTTGAACCCCCAATTTTTTTATTGGCTGTGCCAAAAAAAAGCAGTTTTCTATGCATTTCAGGGGTACTGTGGGGTTTTTTGAACCCCCAATTTTTGTATTGGCTGTGCAAAAAAAAAGCAGTTTTCTATGCATTTCAGGGGTACTGTGGGGTTTTTTGAACCCCCAATTTTTTTATTGGCTGTGCCAAAAAAAAGCAGTTTTCTATGCATTTCAGGGGTACTGTGGGGTTTTTTGAACCCCCAATTTTTTTATTGGCTGTGCCAAAAAAAAAGCAGTTTTCTATGCATTTCAGGGGTACTGTGGGGTTTTTTGAACCCCCAATTTATTTATTGGCTGTGCCAAAAAAAAGCAGTTTTCTATGCATTTCAGGGGTACTGTGGGGTTTTTTGAACCCCCAATTTTTGTATTGGCTGTGCCAAAAAAAAGCAGTTTTCTATGCATTTCAGGGGTACTGTGGGGTTTTTTGAACCCCCAATTTTTGTATTGGCTGTGCCAAAAAAAAGCAGTTTTCTATGCATTTCAGGGGTACTGTGGGGTTTTTTGAACCCCCAATTTTTTTATTGGCTGTGCCAAAAAAAAGCAGTTTTCTATGCATTTCAGGGGTACTGTGGGGTTTTTTGAACCCCCAATTTTTTTATTGGCTGTGCCAAAAAAAAGCAGTTTTCTATGCATTTCAGGGGTACTGTGGGGTTTTTTGAACCCCCAATTTTTTTATTGGCTGTGCCAATAAAAAAGACCTTTGACCTTTTGACCTTTGACCTTTGTAGCGTTTTGACTTTGACCTTTCTAGCGATGAAAAAAGCGCATCGTGGCGTTTTGAAAAAACGCATCGTGGCATTTTGACCTTTCTAGCGATTTGACCTTTTGACCTTTGACCTTTTGACCTTTGACCTTTCTAGCGTTTTGACCTTTGACCTTTCTAGCGTTTTGACCTTTGACCTTTCTAGCGATTTGACCTTTCTAGCGTTTTGACCTTGGACCTTTTGACCTTTTGACCTTTCTAGCGATTTTTGACCTTTCTAGCGTTTTGACCTTTCTAGCGATGAAAAAAGCGCATCGTGGCGTTTTGACCTTTCTAGCGATTTGACCTTTGACCTTTTGACCTTTGACCTTTCTAGCATTTTGACCTTTGACCTTTCTAGCGATGAAAAAAGCGCATCGTGGCATTTTGACCTTTCTATTGATTTGACCTTTGACCTTTTGACCTTTGACCTTTTGACCTTTGACCTTTCTAGCGTTTTGACCTTTGACCTTTCTAGCGATGAAAAAGCGCATCGTGACGTTTTGACCTTTCTATCGATTTGACCTTTTGACCTTTGACCTTTTGACCTTTGACCTTTCTAGCGTTTTGGCCAAAAAAAAGCAGTTTTCTATGCATTTCAGGGGTACTGTGGGGTTTTTTGAACCCCCAATTTTTGTATTGGCTGTGCCAAAAAAAAGCAGTTTTCTATGCATTTCAGGGGTACTGTGGGGTTTTTTGAACCCCCAATTTTTTTATTGGCTGTGCCAAAAAAAAGCAGTTTTCTATGCATTTCAGGGGTACTGTGGGGTTTTTTGAACCCCCAATTGTTTTATTGGCTGTGCCAAAAAAAAACAGTTTTCTATGCATTTCAGGGGTACTGTGGGGTTTTTTGAACCCCAATGTTTTTTATTGGCTGTGCCAAAAAAAAGCAGTTTTCTATGCATTTCAGGGGTACTGTGGGGTTTTTTGAACCCCCAATTTTTTTATTGGCTGTGCCAAAAAAAAGCAGTTTTCTATGCATTTCAGGGGTACTGTGGGGTTTTTTGAACCCCCAATTTTTGTATTGGCTGTGCCAAAAAAAAGCAGTTTTCTATGCATTTCAGGGGTACTGTGGGGTTTTTTGAACCCCCAATTTTTTTATTGGCTGTGCCAAAAAAAAGCAGTTTTCTATGCATTTCAGGGGTACTGTGGGGTTTTTTGAACCCCCAATTTTTTTATTGGCTGTGCCAATAAAAAAGACCTTTGACCTTTTGACCTTTGACCTTTGTAGCGTTTTGACTTTGACCTTTCTAGCGATGAAAAAAGCGCATCGTGGCGTTTTGAAAAAACGCATCGTGGCATTTTGACCTTTCTAGCGATTTGACCTTTTGACCTTTGACCTTTTGACCTTTGACCTTTCTAGCGTTTTGACCTTTGACCTTTCTAGCGTTTTGACCTTTGACCTTTCTAGCGTTTTGACCTTTCTAGCGATGAAAAAAGCGCATCGTGGCGTTTTGACCTTTCTAGCGATTTGACCTTTGACCTTTTGACCTTTGACCTTTCTAGCGTTTTGACCTTTGACCTTTCTAGCGATGAAAAAAGCGCATCGTGGCATTTTGACCTTTCTAGCGATTTGACCTTTGACCTTTTGACCTTTGACCTTTCTAGCGTTTTGACCTTTGACCTTTCTAGCGATGAAAAAGCGCATCGTGACGTTTTGAAAAAACCGCATCGTGGCATTTTGACCTTTCTATCGATTTGACCTTTTGACCTTTGACCTTTTGACCTTTGACCTTTCTAGCGTTTTGGCCAAAAAAAAAAGCAGTTTTCTATGCATTTCAGGTGTACTGTTGGGTTTTTTGAACCCCCAATTTTTTTATTGGCTGTGCCAAAAAAAAGCAGTTTTCTATGCATTTCAGGGGTACTGTGGGGTTTTTTGAACCCCCAATTTTTTTATTGGCTGTGCCAAAAAAAAACAGTTTTCTATGCATTTCAGGGGTACTGTGGGGTTTTTTGAACCCCAATGTTTTTTATTGGCTGTGCCAAAAAAAAGCAGTTTTCTATGCATTTCAGGGGTACTGTGGGGTTTTTTGAACCCCCAATTTTTTTATTGGCTGTGCCAAAAAAAAGCAGTTTTCTATGCATTTCAGGGGTACTGTGGGGTTTTTTGAACCCCCAATTTTTGTATTGGCTGTGCCAAAAAAAAGCAGTTTTCTATGCATTTCAGGGGTACTGTGGGGTTTTTTGAACCCCCAATTTTTTTATTGGCTGTGCCAAAAAAAAGCAGTTTTCTATGCATTTCAGGGGTACTGTGGGGTTTTTTGAACCCCCAATTTTTTTATTGGCTGTGCCAAAAAAAAGCAGTTTTCTATGCATTTCAGGGGTACTGTGGGGTTTTTTGAACCCCCAATTTATTTATTGGCTGTGCCAAAAAAAAGCAGTTTTCTATGCATTTCAGGGGTACTGTGGGGTTTTTTGAACCCCCAATTTTTGTATTGGCTGTGCCAAAAAAAAGCAGTTTTCTATGCATTTCAGGGGTACTGTGGGGTTTTTTGAACCCCCAATTTTTTTATTGGCTGTGCCAAAAAAAAGCAGTTTTCTATGCATTTCAGGGGTACTGTGGGGTTTTTTGAACCCCCAATTTTTTTATTGGCTGTGCCAAAAAAATTCAGTTTTCTATGCATTTCAGGGGTACTGTGGGGTTTTTTTTAACCCCCAATTTTTTTATTGGCTGTGCCAAAAAAAAGCAGTTTTCTATGCATTTCAGGGGTACTGTGGGGTTTTTTGAACCCCCAATATTTTTCTATTGGCTGTGCCAAAAAAAAAGCAGTTTTCTATGCATTTCAGGGGTACTGTGGGGTTTTTTGAACCCCCAATTTTTTTATTGGCTGTGCCAAAAAAAAGCAGTTTTCTATGTATTTCAGGGGTACTGTGGGGTTTTTTGAACCCCCAAATTTTTTATTGGCTGTGCCAAAAAAAAGCAGTTTTCTATGCATTTCAGGGGTACTGTGGGGTTTTTTGAACCCCCAATTATTTTATTGGCTGTGCCAAAAAAAAAGCAGTTTTCTATGCATTTCAGGGATACTGTGGGGTTTTTTTAACCCCCAATTTTTGTATTGGCTGTGCCAAAAAAAAGCAGTTTTCTATGCATTTCAGGGGTACTGTGGGGTTTTTTGAACCCCCAATTTTTGTATTGGCTGTGCCAAAAAAAAGCAGTTTTCTATGCATTTCAGGGGTACTGTGGGGTTTTTTGAACCCCCAATTTTTGTATTGGCTGTGCCAAAAAAAAGCAGTTTTCTATGCATTTCAGGGGTACTGTGGGGTTTTTTGAACCCCCAATTTTTTTATTGGCTGTGCCAAAAAAAAGCAGTTTTCTATGCATTTCAGGGGTACTGTGGGGTTTTTTGAACCCCCAATTTTTTTATTGGCTGTGCCAAAAAAAAGCAGTTTTCTATGCATTTCAGGGGTACTGTGGGGTTTTTTGAACCCCCAATTTTTTTATTGGCTGTGCCAAAAAAAAAGCAGTTTTCTATGCATTTCAGGGGTACTGCGGGTTTTTTTTAACCCCCAATTTCTTTATTGGCTGTGCCAAAAAAAAGCAGTTTTCGATGCATTTCAGGGGTACTGTGGGTTTTTTTGAACCCCCAATTTTTTGATTGGCTGCGCCAAAAAAAAGCAGTTTTCTATGCATTTCAGGGGTACTGTGGGGTTTTTTGAACCCCCAATTTTTTTATTGGCTGTGCCAAAAAAAAAGCAGTTTTCTATGCATTTCAGGGGTACTGTGGGGTTTTTTGAACCCCCAATTTTTTTATTGGCTGTGCCAAAAAAAAGCAGTTTTCGATGCATTTCAGGGGTACTGTGGGGTTTTTTGAACCCCCAATTTTTGTATTGGCTGTGCCCAAAAAAAGCAGTTTTCTATGCATTTCAGGGGTACTGTGGGGTTTTTTGAACCCCCAATTTTTTTATTGGCTGTGCCAAAAAAAAGCAGTTTTCTATGCATTTCAGGGGTACTGTGGGGTTTTTTGAACCCCCAATTTTTGTATTGGCTGTGCCAATAAAAAAGACCTTTGACCTTTTGACCTTTGACCTTTGTAGCGTTTTGACTTTGACCTTTCTAGCGATGAAAAAAGCGCATCGTGGCGTTTTGAAAAAACGCATCGTGGCATTTTGACCTTTCTAGCGATTTGACCTTTTGACCTTTGACCTTTTGACCTTTGACCTTTCTAGCGTTTTGACCTTTGACCTTTCTAGCGTTTTGACCTTTGACCTTTCTAGCGATTTGACCTTTCTAGCGTTTTGACCTTGGACCTTTTGACCTTTTGACCTTTCTAGCGATTTTTTACCTTTCTAGCGTTTTGACCTTTCTAGCGATGAAAAAAGCGCATCGTGGCGTTTTGACCTTTCTAGCGATTTGACCTTTGACCTTTTGACCTTTGACCTTTCTAGCGTTTTGACCTTTGACCTTTCTAGCGATGAAAAAAGCGCATCGTGGCATTTTGACCTTTCTAGCGATTTGACCTTTGACCTTTTGACCTTTGACCTTTCTAGCGTTTTGACCTTTGACCTTTCTAGCGATGAAAAAGCGCATCGTGACGTTTTGAAAAAACCGCATCGTGGCATTTTGACCTTTCTATCGATTTGACCTTTTGACCTTTGACCTTTTGACCTTTGACCTTTCTAGCGTTTTGGCCAAAAAAAAAAGCAGTTTTCTATGCATTTCAGGTGTACTGTGGGGTTTTTTGAACCCCCAATTTCTTTATTGGCTGTGCCAAAAAAAAGCAGTTTTCGATGCATTTCAGGGGTACTGTGGGTTTTTTTGAACCCCCAATTTTTTGATTGGCTGCGCCAAAAAAAAGCAGTTTTCTATGCATTTCAGGGGTACTGTGGGGTTTTTTGAACCCCCCATTTTTTTATTGGCTGTGCCAAAAAAAAGCAGTTTTCTATGCATTTCAGGGGTACTGTGGGGTTTTTTGAACACCCAATTTTTGTATTGGCTGTGCCAAAAAAAAAGTAGTTTTCTATGCATTTCAGGGGTACTGTGGGGTTTTTTGAACCCCCAATTTTTTTATTGGCTGTGCCAAAAAAAAGCAGTTTTCTATGCATTTCAGGGGTACTGTGGGGTTTTTTGAACCCCCAATTTTTTTATTGGCTGTGCCAAAAAAAAGCAGTTTTCTATGCATTTCAGGGGTACTGTGGGTTTTTTTGAACCCCCAATTTTTTTATTGGCTGTGCCAAAAAAAAGCAGTTTTCTATGCATTTCAGGGGTACTGTGGGGTTTTTTGAACACCCAATTTTTGTATTGGCTGTGCCAAAAAAAAAGTAGTTTTCTATGCATTTCAGGGGTACTGTGGGGTTTTTTGAACCCCCAATTTTTTTATTGGCTGTGCCAAAAAAAAGCAGTTTTCTATGCATTTCAGGGGTACTGTGGGGTTTTTTGAACCCCCAATTTTTTTATTGGCTGTGCCAAAAAAAGCAGTTTTCTATGCATTTCAGGGTGTACTGTGGGGTTTTTTGAACCCCCAATTTTTTTATTGGCTGTGCCAAAAAAAAGCAGTTTTCTATGCATTTCAGGGGTACTGTGGGGTTTTTTGAACCCCCAATTTTTTTATTGGCTGTGCCAAAAAAAAGCAGTTTTCTATGCATTTCAGGGGTACTGTGGGGTTTTTTGAACCCCCAATTTTTTTATTGGCTGTGCCAATAAAAAAGACCTTTGACCTTTTGACCTTTGACCTTTGTAGCGTTTTGACTTTGACCTTTCTAGCGATGAAAAAAGCGCATCGTGGCGTTTTCAAAAAACGCATCGTGGCATTTTGACCTTTCTAGCGATTTGACCTTTTGACCTTTGACCTTTTGACCTTTGACCTTTCTAGCGTTTTGACCTTTGACCTTTCTAGCGTTTTGACCTTTGACCTTTCTAGCGATTTGACCTTTCTAGCGTTTTGACCTTGGACCTTTTGACCTTTTGACCTTTCTAGCGATTTTTGACCTTTCTAGCGTTTTGACCTTTCTAGCGATGAAAAAAGCGCATCGTGGCGTTTTGACCTTTCTAGCGATTTGACCTTTGACCTTTTGACCTTTGACCTTTCTAGCGTTTTGACCTTTGACCTTTCTAGCGATGAAAAAAGCGCATCGTGGCATTTTGACCTTTCTAGCGATTTGACCTTTGACCTTTTGACCTTTGACCTTTCTAGCGTTTTGACCTTTGACCTTTCTAGCGATGAAAAAGCGCATCGTGACGTTTTGAAAAAACCGCATCGTGGCATTTTGACCTTTCTATCGATTTGACCTTTTGACCTTTTGACCTTTGACCTTTCTAGCGTTTTGGCCAAAAAAAAAGCAGTTTTCTATGCATTTCAGGGGTACTGTGGGGTTTTTTGAACCCCCAATTTTTTTATTGGCTGTGCCAAAAAAAAGCAGTTTTCTATGCATTTCAGGGGTACTGTGGGGTTTTTTGAACCCCCAATTTTTGTATTGGCTGTGCCAAAAAAAGCAGTTTTCGATGCATTTCAGGGGTACTGTGGGGTTTTTTGAACCCCCAATTTTTTTATTGGCTGTGCCAAAAAAAAGCAGTTTTCTATGCATTTCAGGGGTACTGTGGGGTTTTTTGAACCCCCAATTTTTTTATTGGCTGTGCCAAAAAAAAGCAGTTTTCTATGCATTTCAGGGGTACTGTGGGGTTTTTTGAACCCCCAATTTTTTTATTGGCTGTGCCAAAAAAAAGCAGTTTTCTATGCATTTCAGGGGTACTGTGGGGTTTTTTGAACCCCCAATTTTTTTATTGGCTGTGCCAAAAAAAAGCAGTTTTCTATGCATTTCAGGGGTACTGTGGGGTTTTTTGAACCCCCAATTTTTGTATTGGCTGTGCCAAAAAAAAGCAGTTTTCTATGCATTTCAGGGGTACTGTGGGGTTTTTTGAACCCCCAATTTTTTTATTGGCTGTGCCAAAAAAAAGCAGTTTTCTATGCATTTCAGGGGTACTGTGGGGTTTTTTGAACCCCCAATTTTTTTATTGGCTGTGCCAATAAAAAAGACCTTTGACCTTTTGACCTTTGACCTTTGTAGCGTTTTGACTTTGACCTTTCTAGCGATGAAAAAAGCGCATCGTGGCGTTTTGAAAAAACGCATCGTGGCATTTTGACCTTTCTAGCGATTTGACCTTTTGACCTTTGACCTTTTGACCTTTGACCTTTCTAGCGTTTTGACCTTTGACCTTTCTAGCGTTTTGACCTTTGACCTTTCTAGCGATTTGACCTTTCTAGCGTTTTGACCTTGGACCTTTTGACCTTTTGACCTTTCTAGCGATTTTTTTACCTTTCTAGCGTTTTGACCTTTCTAGCGATGAAAAAAGCGCATCGTGGCGTTTTGACCTTTCTAGCGATTTGACCTTTGACCTTTTGACCTTTGACCTTTCTAGCATTTTGACCTTTGACCTTTCTAGTGATGAAAAAAGCGCATCGTGGCATTTTGACCTTTCTAGCGATTTGACCTTTGACCTTTTGACCTTTGACCTTTTGACCTTTCTAGCGTTTTGACCTTTGACCTTTCTAGCGATGAAAAAGCGCATCGTGACGTTTTGACCTTTCTATCGATTTGACCTTTTGACCTTTGACCTTTTGACCTTTGACCTTTCTAGCGTTTTGGCCAAAAAAAAGCAGTTTTCTATGCATTTCAGGGGTACTGTGGGGTTTTTTGAACCCCCAATTTTTTGACCTTTCTAGCGATTTGACCTTTGACCTTTTGACCTTTGACCTTTCTAGCGTTTTGACCTTTGACCTTTCTAGCGATGAAAAAGCGCATCGTGACGTTTTGAAAAAACCGCATCGTGGCATTTTGACCTTTCTATCGATTTGACCTTTTGACCTTTTGACCTTTGACCTTTCTAGCGTTTTGGCCAAAAAAAAAGCAGTTTTCTATGCATTTCAGGGGTACTGTGGGGTTTTTTGAACCCCCAATTTTTTTATTGGCTGTGCCAAAAAAAAGCAGTTTTCTATGCATTTCAGGGGTACTGTGGGGTTTTTTGAACCCCCAATTTTTGTATTGGCTGTGCCAAAAAAAGCAGTTTTCGATGCATTTCAGGGGTACTGTGGGGTTTTTTGAACCCCCAATTTTTTTATTGGCTGTGCCAAAAAAAAGCAGTTTTCTATGCATTTCAGGGGTACTGTGGGGTTTTTTGAACCCCCAATTTTTTTATTGGCTGTGCCAAAAAAAAGCAGTTTTCTATGCATTTCAGGGGTACTGTGGGGTTTTTTGAACCCCCAATTTTTTTATTGGCTGTGCCAAAAAAAAGCAGTTTTCTATGCATTTCAGGGGTACTGTGGGGTTTTTTGAACCCCCAATTTTTTTATTGGCTGTGCCAAAAAAAAGCAGTTTTCTATGCATTTCAGGGGTACTGTGGGGTTTTTTGAACCCCCAATTTTTGTATTGGCTGTGCCAAAAAAAAGCAGTTTTCTATGCATTTCAGGGGTACTGTGGGGTTTTTTGAACCCCCAATTTTTTTATTGGCTGTGCCAAAAAAAAGCAGTTTTCTATGCATTTCAGGGGTACTGTGGGGTTTTTTGAACCCCCAATTTTTTTATTGGCTGTGCCAATAAAAAAGACCTTTGACCTTTTGACCTTTGACCTTTGTAGCGTTTTGACTTTGACCTTTCTAGCGATGAAAAAAGCGCATCGTGGCGTTTTGAAAAAACGCATCGTGGCATTTTGACCTTTCTAGCGATTTGACCTTTTGACCTTTGACCTTTTGACCTTTGACCTTTCTAGCGTTTTGACCTTTGACCTTTCTAGCGTTTTGACCTTTGACCTTTCTAGCGATTTGACCTTTCTAGCGTTTTGACCTTGGACCTTTTGACCTTTTGACCTTTCTAGCGATTTTTTTACCTTTCTAGCGTTTTGACCTTTCTAGCGATGAAAAAAGCGCATCGTGGCGTTTTGACCTTTCTAGCGATTTGACCTTTGACCTTTTGACCTTTGACCTTTCTAGCATTTTGACCTTTGACCTTTCTAGTGATGAAAAAAGCGCATCGTGGCATTTTGACCTTTCTAGCGATTTGACCTTTGACCTTTTGACCTTTGACCTTTTGACCTTTGACCTTTCTAGCGTTTTGACCTTTGACCTTTCTAGCGATGAAAAAGCGCATCGTGACGTTTTGACCTTTCTATCGATTTGACCTTTTGACCTTTGACCTTTTGACCTTTGACCTTTCTAGCGTTTTGGCCAAAAAAAAGCAGTTTTCTATGCATTTCAGGGGTACTGTGGGGTTTTTTGAACCCCCAATTTTTGTATTGGCTGTGCCAAAAAAAAGCAGTTTTCTATGCATTTCAGGGGTACTGTGGGGTTTTTTGAACCCCCAATTTTTTTATTGGCTGTGCCAAAAAAAAGCAGTTTTCTATGCATTTCAGGGGTACTGTGGGGTTTTTTGAACCCCCAATTGTTTTATTGGCTGTGCCAAAAAAAAACAGTTTTCTATGCATTTCAGGGGTACTGTGGGGTTTTTTGAACCCCAATGTTTTTTATTGGCTGTGCCAAAAAAAAGCAGTTTTCTATGCATTTCAGGGGTACTGTGGGGTTTTTTGAACCCCCAATTTTTTTATTGGCTGTGCCAAAAAAAAGCAGTTTTCTATGCATTTCAGGGGTACTGTGGGGTTTTTTGAACCCCCAATTTTTGTATTGGCTGTGCCAAAAAAAAGCAGTTTTCTATGCATTTCAGGGGTACTGTGGGGTTTTTTGAACCCCCAATTTTTTTATTGGCTGTGCCAAAAAAAAGCAGTTTTCTATGCATTTCAGGGGTACTGTGGGGTTTTTTGAACCCCCAATTTTTTTATTGGCTGTGCCAATAAAAAAGACCTTTGACCTTTTGACCTTTGACCTTTGTAGCGTTTTGACTTTGACCTTTCTAGCGATGAAAAAAACGCATCGTGGCGTTTTGAAAAAACGCATCGTGGCATTTTGACCTGTCTAGCGATTTGACCTTTTGACCTTTGACCTTTTGACCTTTGACCTTTCTAGCGTTTTGACCTTTGACCTTTCTAGCGTTTTGACCTTTGACCTTTCTAGCGATTTGACCTTTCTAGCGTTTTGACCTTGGACCTTTTGACCTTTTGACCTTTCTAGCGATTTTTGACCTTTCTAGCGTTTTGACCTTTCTAGCGATGAAAAAAGCGCATCGTGGCGTTTTGACCTTTCTAGCGATTTGACCTTTGACCTTTTGACCTTTGACCTTTCTAGCGTTTTGACCTTTGACCTTTCTAGCGATGAAAAAAGCGCATCGTGGCATTTTGACCTTTCTAGCGATTTGACCTTTGACCTTTTGACCTTTGACCTTTCTAGCGTTTTGACCTTTGACCTTTCTAGCGATGAAAAAGCGCATCGTGACGTTTTGAAAAAACCGCATCGTGGCATTTTGACCTTTCTATCGATTTGACCTTTTGACCTTTGACCTTTTGACCTTTGACCTTTCTAGCGTTTTGGCCAAAAAAAAAGCAGTTTTCTATGCATTTCAGGTGTACTGTTGGGTTTTTTGAACCCCCAATTTTTTTATTGGCTGTGCCAAAAAAAAACAGTTTTCTATGCATTTCAGGGGTACTGTGGGGTTTTTTGAACCCCCAATTTTTTTATTGGCTGTGCCAAAAAAAAAGCAGTTTTCTATGCATTTCAGGGGTACTGTGGGGTTTTTTGAACCCCCAATTTTTATATTGGCTGTGCCAAAAAAAAGCAGTTTTCTATTTATTTCAGGGGTACTGTGGGGTTTTTTGAACCCCCAATTTTTGTATTGGCTGTGCCAAAAAAAAGCAGTTTTCTATGCATTTCAGGGGTACTGTGGGGTTTTTTGAACCCCCAATTTTTTTATTGGCTGTGCCAAAAAAAAAGCAGTTTTCTATGCATTTCAGGGGTACTGTGGGGTTTTTTGAACCCCCAATTTTTTTATTGGCTGTGCCAAAAAAAAGCAGTTTTCTATGCATTTCAGGGGTACTGTGGGGTTTTTTGAACCACCAATTTTTTTATTGGCTGTGCCAAAAAAAAGAAGTTTTCTATGCATTTCAGGGGTACTGTGGGGTTTTTTGAACCCCCAATTTTTGTATTGGCTGTGCCAAAAAAAAGCAGTTTTCTATGCATTTCAGGGGTACTGTGGGGTTTTTTGAACCCCCAATTTTTTTATTGGCTGTGCCAAAAAAAAGCAGTTTTCTATGCATTTCAGGGGTACTGTGGGGTTTTTTGAACCCCCAATTTTTTTATTGGCTGTGCCAAAAAAAAGCAGTTTTCTATGCATTTCAGGGGTACTGTGGGGTTTTTTGAACCCCCAATTTCTTTATTGGCTGTGCCAAAAAAAAGCAGTTTTCGATGCATTTCAGGGGTACTGTGGGTTTTTTTGAACCCCCAATTTTTTGATTGGCTGCGCCAAAAAAAAGCAGTTTTCTATGCATTTCAGGGGTACTGTGGGGTTTTTTGAACCCCCAATTTTTTTATTGGCTGTGCCAAAAAAAAAGCAGTTTTCTATTTATTTCAGGGGTACTGTGGGGTTTTTTGAACCCCCAATTTTTGTATTGGCTGTGCCAAAAAAAAGCAGTTTTCTATGCATTTCAGGGGTACTGTGGGGTTTTTTGAACCCCCAATTTTTTTATTGGCTGTGCCAAAAAAAAAGCAGTTTTCTATGCATTTCAGGGGTACTGTGGGGTTTTTTGAACCCCCAATTTTTTTATTGGCTGTGCCAAAAAAAAACAGTTTTCTATGCATTTCAGGGGTACTGTGGGGTTTTTTGAACCACCAATTTTTTTATTGGCTGTGCCAAAAAAAAGAAGTTTTCTATGCATTTCAGGGGTACTGTGGGGTTTTTTGAACCCCCAATTTTTGTATTGGCTGTGCCAAAAAAAAGCAGTTTTCTATGCATTTCAGGGGTACTGTGGGGTTTTTTGAACCCCCAATTTTTTTATTGGCTGTGCCAAAAAAAAGCAGTTTTCTATGCATTTCAGGGGTACTGTGGGGTTTTTTGAACCCCCAATTTTTTTATTGGCTGTGCCAAAAAAAAGCAGTTTTCTATGCATTTCAGGGGTACTGCGGGTTTTTTTTAACCCCCAATTTCTTTATTGGCTGTGCCAAAAAAAAGCAGTTTTCGATGCATTTCAGGGGTACTGTGGGTTTTTTTGAACCCCCAATTTTTTGATTGGCTGCGCCAAAAAAAAGCAGTTTTCTATGCATTTCAGGGGTACTGTGGGGTTTTTTGAACCCCCAATTTTTTTATTGGCTGTGCCAAAAAAAAAGCAGTTTTCTATGCATTTCAGGGGTACTGTGGGGTTTTTTGAACCCCCAATTTTTTTATTGGCTGTGCCAAAAAAAAAGCAGTTTTCGATGCATTTCAGGGGTACTGTGGGGTTTTTTGAACCCCCAATTTTTGTATTGGCTGTGCCCAAAAAAAGCAGTTTTCTATGCATTTCAGGGGTACTGTGGGGTTTTTTGAACCCCCAATTTTTTTATTGGCTGTGCCAAAAAAAAGCAGTTTTCTATGCATTTCAGGGGTACTGTGGGGTTTTTTGAACCCCCAATTTTTGTATTGGCTGTGCCAAAAAAAAGCAGTTTTCTATGCATTTCAGGGGTACTGTGGGGTTTTTTGAACCCCCAATTTTTTTATTGGCTGTGCCAAAAAAAAGCAGTTTTCTATGCATTTCAGGGGTACTGTGGGGTTTTTTGAACCCCCAATTTTTTTATTGGCTGTGCCAAAAAAAAAGCAGTTTTCTATGCATTTCAGGGGTACTGTGGGGTTTTTTGAACCCCCAATTTATTTATTGGCTGTGCCAAAAAAAAGCAGTTTTCTATGCATTTCAGGGGTACTGTGGGGTTTTTTGAACCCCCAATTTTTGTATTGGCTGTGCCAAAAAAAAGCAGTTTTCTATGCATTTCAGGGGTACTGTGGGGTTTTTTGAACCCCCAATTTTTGTATTGGCTGTGCCAAAAAAAAGCAGTTTTCTATGCATTTCAGGGGTACTGTGGGGTTTTTTGAACCCCCAATTTTTTTATTGGCTGTGCCAAAAAAAAGCAGTTTTCTATGCATTTCAGGGGTACTGTGGGGTTTTTTGAACCCCCAATTTTTTTATTGGCTGTGCCAAAAAAAAGCAGTTTTCTATGCATTTCAGGGGTACTGTGGGGTTTTTTGAACCCCCAATTTTTTTATTGGCTGTGCCAATAAAAAAGACCTTTGACCTTTTGACCTTTGACCTTTGTAGCGTTTTGACTTTGACCTTTCTAGCGATGAAAAAAGCGCATCGTGGCGTTTTGAAAAAACGCATCGTGGCATTTTGACCTTTCTAGCGATTTGACCTTTTGACCTTTGACCTTTTGACCTTTGACCTTTCTAGCGTTTTGACCTTTGACCTTTCTAGCGTTTTGACCTTTGACCTTTCTAGCGATTTGACCTTTCTAGCGTTTTGACCTTGGACCTTTTGACCTTTTGACCTTTCTAGCGATTTTTGACCTTTCTAGCGTTTTGACCTTTCTAGCGATGAAAAAAGCGCATCGTGGCGTTTTGACCTTTCTAGCGATTTGACCTTTGACCTTTTGACCTTTGACCTTTCTAGCATTTTGACCTTTGACCTTTCTAGCGATGAAAAAAGCGCATCGTGGCATTTTGACCTTTCTATTGATTTGACCTTTGACCTTTTGACCTTTGACCTTTCTAGCGTTTTGACCTTTGACCTTTCTAGCGATGAAAAAGCGCATCGTGACGTTTTGACCTTTCTATCGATTTGACCTTTTGACCTTTGACCTTTTGACCTTTGACCTTTCTAGCGTTTTGGCCAAAAAAAAGCAGTTTTCTATGCATTTCAGGGGTACTGTGGGGTTTTTTGAACCCCCAATTTTTGTATTGGCTGTGCCAAAAAAAAGCAGTTTTCTATGCATTTCAGGGGTACTGTGGGGTTTTTTGAACCCCCAATTTTTTAATTGGCTGTGCCAAAAAAAAGCAGTTTTCTATGCATTTCAGGGGTACTGTGGGGTTTTTTGAACCCCCAATTGTTTTATTGGCTGTGCCAAAAAAAAACAGTTTTCTATGCATTTCAGGGGTACTGTGGGGTTTTTTGAACCCCAATGTTTTTTATTGGCTGTGCCAAAAAAAAGCAGTTTTCTATGCATTTCAGGGGTACTGTGGGGTTTTTTGAACCCCCAATTTTTTTATTGGCTGTGCCAATAAAAAATACCTTTGACCTTTTGACCTTTGACCTTTGTAGCGTTTTGACTTTGACCTTTCTAGCGATGAAAAAAACGCATCGTGGCGTTTTGAAAAAACGCATCGTGGCATTTTGACCTGTCTAGCGATTTGACCTTTTGACCTTTGACCTTTTGACCTTTGACCTTTCTAGCGTTTTGACCTTTGACCTTTCTAGCGTTTTGACCTTTGACCTTTCTAGCGATTTGACCTTTCTAGCGTTTTGACCTTGGACCTTTTGACCTTTTGACCTTTCTAGCGATTTTTGACCTTTCTAGCGTTTTGACCTTTCTAGCGATGAAAAAAGCGCATCGTGGCGTTTTGACCTTTCTAGCGATTTGACCTTTGACCTTTTGACCTTTGACCTTTCTAGCGTTTTGACCTTTGACCTTTCTAGCGATGAAAAAAGCGCATCGTGGCATTTTGACCTTTCTAGCGATTTGACCTTTGACCTTTTGACCTTTGACCTTTCTAGCG
This sequence comes from Electrona antarctica, assembly GCF_951216825.1. Taxonomy (NCBI): domain Eukaryota; kingdom Metazoa; phylum Chordata; class Actinopteri; order Myctophiformes; family Myctophidae; genus Electrona; species Electrona antarctica. The sequence continues at coordinate 32,107,404 of NC_136795.1, forward strand.
TTTTGACCTTTGACCTTTCTAGCGATGAAAAAGCGCATCGTGACGTTTTGAAAAAACCGCATCGTGGCATTTTGACCTTTCTATCGATTTGACCTTTTGACCTTTGACCTTTTGACCTTTGACCTTTCTAGCGTTTTGGCCAAAAAAAAAGCAGTTTTCTATGCATTTCAGGTGTACTGTTGGGTTTTTTGAACCCCCAATTTTTTTATTGGCTGTGCCAAAAAAAAACAGTTTTCTATGCATTTCAGGGGTACTGTGGGGTTTTTTGAACCCCCAATTTTTTTATTGGCTGTGCCAAAAAAAAAGCAGTTTTCTATGCATTTCAGGGGTACTGTGGGGTTTTTTGAACCCCCAATTTTTATATTGGCTGTGCCAAAAAAAAGCAGTTTTCTATTTATTTCAGGGGTACTGTGGGGTTTTTTGAACCCCCAATTTTTGTATTGGCTGTGCCAAAAAAAAGCAGTTTTCTATGCATTTCAGGGGTACTGTGGGGTTTTTTGAACCCCCAATTTTTTTATTGGCTGTGCCAAAAAAAAAGCAGTTTTCTATGCATTTCAGGGGTACTGTGGGGTTTTTTGAACCCCCAATTTTTTTATTGGCTGTGCCAAAAAAAAGCAGTTTTCTATGCATTTCAGGGGTACTGTGGGGTTTTTTGAACCACCAATTTTTTTATTGGCTGTGCCAAAAAAAAGAAGTTTTCTATGCATTTCAGGGGTACTGTGGGGTTTTTTGAACCCCCAATTTTTGTATTGGCTGTGCCAAAAAAAAGCAGTTTTCTATGCATTTCAGGGGTACTGTGGGGTTTTTTGAACCCCCAATTTTTTTATTGGCTGTGCCAAAAAAAAGCAGTTTTCTATGCATTTCAGGGGTACTGTGGGGTTTTTTGAACCCCCAATTTTTTTATTGGCTGTGCCAAAAAAAAGCAGTTTTCTATGCATTTCAGGGGTACTGTGGGGTTTTTTGAACCCCCAATTTCTTTATTGGCTGTGCCAAAAAAAAGCAGTTTTCGATGCATTTCAGGGGTACTGTGGGTTTTTTTGAACCCCCAATTTTTTGATTGGCTGCGCCAAAAAAAAGCAGTTTTCTATGCATTTCAGGGGTACTGTGGGGTTTTTTGAACCCCCAATTTTTTTATTGGCTGTGCCAAAAAAAAAGCAGTTTTCTATTTATTTCAGGGGTACTGTGGGGTTTTTTGAACCCCCAATTTTTGTATTGGCTGTGCCAAAAAAAAGCAGTTTTCTATGCATTTCAGGGGTACTGTGGGGTTTTTTGAACCCCCAATTTTTTTATTGGCTGTGCCAAAAAAAAAGCAGTTTTCTATGCATTTCAGGGGTACTGTGGGGTTTTTTGAACCCCCAATTTTTTTATTGGCTGTGCCAAAAAAAAACAGTTTTCTATGCATTTCAGGGGTACTGTGGGGTTTTTTGAACCACCAATTTTTTTATTGGCTGTGCCAAAAAAAAGAAGTTTTCTATGCATTTCAGGGGTACTGTGGGGTTTTTTGAACCCCCAATTTTTGTATTGGCTGTGCCAAAAAAAAGCAGTTTTCTATGCATTTCAGGGGTACTGTGGGGTTTTTTGAACCCCCAATTTTTTTATTGGCTGTGCCAAAAAAAAGCAGTTTTCTATGCATTTCAGGGGTACTGTGGGGTTTTTTGAACCCCCAATTTTTTTATTGGCTGTGCCAAAAAAAAGCAGTTTTCTATGCATTTCAGGGGTACTGCGGGTTTTTTTTAACCCCCAATTTCTTTATTGGCTGTGCCAAAAAAAAGCAGTTTTCGATGCATTTCAGGGGTACTGTGGGTTTTTTTGAACCCCCAATTTTTTTATTGGCTGTGCCAAAAAAAAAGCAGTTTTCTATGCATTTCAGGGGTACTGTGGGGTTTTTTGAACCCCCAATTTTTTTATTGGCTGTGCCAAAAAAAAGCAGTTTTCGATGCATTTCAGGGGTACTGTGGGGTTTTTTGAACCCCCAATTTTTGTATTGGCTGTGCCCAAAAAAAGCAGTTTTCTATGCATTTCAGGGGTACTGTGGGGTTTTTTGAACCCCCAATTTTTTTATTGGCTGTGCCAAAAAAAAGCAGTTTTCTATGCATTTCAGGGGTACTGTGGGGTTTTTTGAACCCCCAATTTTTGTATTGGCTGTGCCAAAAAAAAGCAGTTTTCTATGCATTTCAGGGGTACTGTGGGGTTTTTTGAACCCCCAATTTTTTTATTGGCTGTGCCAAAAAAAAGCAGTTTTCTATGCATTTCAGGGGTACTGTGGGGTTTTTTGAACCCCCAATTTTTTTATTGGCTGTGCCAAAAAAAAAGCAGTTTTCTATGCATTTCAGGGGTACTGTGGGGTTTTTTGAACCCCCAATTTATTTATTGGCTGTGCCAAAAAAAAGCAGTTTTCTATGCATTTCAGGGGTACTGTGGGGTTTTTTGAACCCCCAATTTTTGTATTGGCTGTGCCAAAAAAAAGCAGTTTTCTATGCATTTCAGGGGTACTGTGGGGTTTTTTGAACCCCCAATTTTTGTATTGGCTGTGCCAAAAAAAAGCAGTTTTCTATGCATTTCAGGGGTACTGTGGGGTTTTTTGAACCCCCAATTTTTTTATTGGCTGTGCCAAAAAAAAGCAGTTTTCTATGCATTTCAGGGGTACTGTGGGGTTTTTTGAACCCCCAATTTTTTTATTGGCTGTGCCAAAAAAAAGCAGTTTTCTATGCATTTCAGGGGTACTGTGGGGTTTTTTGAACCCCCAATTTTTTTATTGGCTGTGCCAATAAAAAAGACCTTTGACCTTTTGACCTTTGACCTTTGTAGCGTTTTGACTTTGACCTTTCTAGCGATGAAAAAAGCGCATCGTGGCGTTTTGAAAAAACGCATCGTGGCATTTTGACCTTTCTAGCGATTTGACCTTTTGACCTTTGACCTTTTGACCTTTGACCTTTCTAGCGTTTTGACCTTTGACCTTTCTAGCGTTTTGACCTTTGACCTTTCTAGCGATTTGACCTTTCTAGCGTTTTGACCTTGGACCTTTTGACCTTTTGACCTTTCTAGCGATTTTTGACCTTTCTAGCGTTTTGACCTTTCTAGCGATGAAAAAAGCGCATCGTGGCGTTTTGACCTTTCTAGCGATTTGACCTTTGACCTTTTGACCTTTGACCTTTCTAGCATTTTGACCTTTGACCTTTCTAGCGATGAAAAAAGCGCATCGTGGCATTTTGACCTTTCTATTGATTTGACCTTTGACCTTTTGACCTTTGACCTTTCTAGCGTTTTGACCTTTGACCTTTCTAGCGATGAAAAAGCGCATCGTGACGTTTTGACCTTTCTATCGATTTGACCTTTTGACCTTTGACCTTTTGACCTTTGACCTTTCTAGCGTTTTGGCCAAAAAAAAGCAGTTTTCTATGCATTTCAGGGGTACTGTGGGGTTTTTTGAACCCCCAATTTTTGTATTGGCTGTGCCAAAAAAAAGCAGTTTTCTATGCATTTCAGGGGTACTGTGGGGTTTTTTGAACCCCCAATTTTTTTATTGGCTGTGCCAAAAAAAAGCAGTTTTCTATGCATTTCAGGGGTACTGTGGGGTTTTTTGAACCCCCAATTGTTTTATTGGCTGTGCCAAAAAAAAACAGTTTTCTATGCATTTCAGGGGTACTGTGGGGTTTTTTGAACCCCAATGTTTTTTATTGGCTGTGCCAAAAAAAAGCAGTTTTCTATGCATTTCAGGGGTACTGTGGGGTTTTTTGAACCCCCAATTTTTTTATTGGCTGTGCCAAAAAAAAGCAGTTTTCTATGCATTTCAGGGGTACTGTGGGGTTTTTTGAACCCCCAATTTTTGTATTGGCTGTGCCAAAAAAAAGCAGTTTTCTATGCATTTCAGGGGTACTGTGGGGTTTTTTGAACCCCCAATTTTTTTATTGGCTGTGCCAAAAAAAAGCAGTTTTCTATGCATTTCAGGGGTACTGTGGGGTTTTTTGAACCCCCAATTTTTTTATTGGCTGTGCCAATAAAAAAGACCTTTGACCTTTTGACCTTTGACCTTTGTAGCGTTTTGACTTTGACCTTTCTAGCGATGAAAAAAGCGCATCGTGGCGTTTTGAAAAAACGCATCGTGGCATTTTGACCTTTCTAGCGATTTGACCTTTTGACCTTTGACCTTTTGACCTTTGACCTTTCTAGCGTTTTGACCTTTGACCTTTCTAGCGTTTTGACCTTTGACCTTTCTAGCGTTTTGACCTTTCTAGCGATGAAAAAAGCGCATCGTGGCGTTTTGACCTTTCTAGCGATTTGACCTTTGACCTTTTGACCTTTGACCTTTCTAGCGTTTTGACCTTTGACCTTTCTAGCGATGAAAAAAGCGCATCGTGGCATTTTGACCTTTCTAGCGATTTGACCTTTGACCTTTTGACCTTTGACCTTTCTAGCGTTTTGACCTTTGACCTTTCTAGCGATGAAAAAGCGCATCGTGACGTTTTGAAAAAACCGCATCGTGGCATTTTGACCTTTCTATCGATTTGACCTTTTGACCTTTGACCTTTTGACCTTTGACCTTTCTAGCGTTTTGGCCAAAAAAAAAAGCAGTTTTCTATGCATTTCAGGTGTACTGTTGGGTTTTTTGAACCCCCAATTTTTTTATTGGCTGTGCCAAAAAAAAACAGTTTTCTATGCATTTCAGGGGTACTGTGGGGTTTTTTGAACCCCCAATTTTTTTATTGGCTGTGCCAAAAAAAAAGCAGTTTTCTATGCATTTCAGGGGTACTGTGGGGTTTTTTGAACCCCCAATTTTTATATTGGCTGTGCCAAAAAAAAGCAGTTTTCTATTTATTTCAGGGGTACTGTGGGGTTTTTTGAACCCCCAATTTTTGTATTGGCTGTGCCAAAAAAAAGCAGTTTTCTATGCATTTCAGGGGTACTGTGGGGTTTTTTGAACCCCCAATTTTTTTATTGGCTGTGCCAAAAAAAAAGCAGTTTTCTATGCATTTCAGGGGTACTGTGGGGTTTTTTGAACCCCCAATTTTTTTATTGGCTGTGCCAAAAAAAAGCAGTTTTCGATGCATTTCAGGGGTACTGTGGGGTTTTTTGAACCCCCAATTTTTGTATTGGCTGTGCCCAAAAAAAGCAGTTTTCTATGCATTTCAGGGGTACTGTGGGGTTTTTTGAACCCCCAATTTTTTTATTGGCTGTGCCAAAAAAAAGCAGTTTTCTATGCATTTCAGGGGTACTGTGGGGTTTTTTGAACCCCCAATTTTTGTATTGGCTGTGCCAAAAAAAAGCAGTTTTCTATGCATTTCAGGGGTACTGTGGGGTTTTTTGAACCCCCAATTTTTTTATTGGCTGTGCCAAAAAAAAGCAGTTTTCTATGCATTTCAGGGGTACTGTGGGGTTTTTTGAACCCCCAATTTTTTTATTGGCTGTGCCAAAAAAAAGCAGTTTTCTATGCATTTCAGGGGTACTGTGGGGTTTTTTGAACCCCCAATTTATTTATTGGCTGTGCCAAAAAAAAGCAGTTTTCTATGCATTTCAGGGGTACTGTGGGGTTTTTTGAACCCCCAATTTTTGTATTGGCTGTGCCAAAAAAAAGCAGTTTTCTATGCATTTCAGGGGTACTGTGGGGTTTTTTGAACCCCCAATTTTTGTATTGGCTGTGCCAAAAAAAAGCAGTTTTCTATGCATTTCAGGGGTACTGTGGGGTTTTTTGAACCCCCAATTTTTTTATTGGCTGTGCCAAAAAAAAGCAGTTTTCTATGCATTTCAGGGGTACTGTGGGGTTTTTTGAACCCCCAATTTTTTTATTGGCTGTGCCAATAAAAAAGACCTTTGACCTTTTGACCTTTGACCTTTGTAGCGTTTTGACTTTGACCTTTCTAGCGATGAAAAAAGCGCATCGTGGCGTTTTGAAAAAACGCATCGTGGCATTTTGACCTTTCTAGCGATTTGACCTTTTGACCTTTGACCTTTTGACCTTTGACCTTTCTAGCGTTTTGACCTTTGACCTTTCTAGCGTTTTGACCTTTGACCTTTCTAGCGATTTGACCTTTCTAGCGTTTTGACCTTGGACCTTTTGACCTTTTGACCTTTCTAGCGATTTTTTACCTTTCTAGCGTTTTGACCTTTCTAGCGATGAAAAAAGCGCATCGTGGCGTTTTGACCTTTCTAGCGATTTGACCTTTGACCTTTTGACCTTTGACCTTTCTAGCATTTTGACCTTTGACCTTTCTAGCGATGAAAAAAGCGCATCGTGGCATTTTGACCTTTCTAGCGATTTGACCTTTGACCTTTTGACCTTTGACCTTTCTAGCGTTTTGACCTTTGACCTTTCTAGCGATGAAAAAGCGCATCGTGACGTTTTGACCTTTCTATCGATTTGACCTTTTAACCTTTGACCTTTTGACCTTTGACCTTTCTAGCGTTTTGGCCAAAAAAAAGCAGTTTTCTATGCATTTCAGGGGTACTGTGGGGTTTTTTGAACCCCCAATTTTTGTATTGGCTGTGCCAAAAAAAAGCAGTTTTCTATGCATTTCAGGGGTACTGTGGGGTTTTTTGAACCCCCAATTTTTTTATTGGCTGTGCCAAAAAAAAACAGTTTTCTATGCATTTCAGGGGTACTGTGGGGTTTTTTGAACCCCAATGTTTTTTATTGGCTGTGCCAAAAAAAAGCAGTTTTCTATGCATTTCAGGGGTACTGTGGGGTTTTTTGAACCCCCAATTTTTTTATTGGCTGTGCCAAAAAAAAGCAGTTTTCTATGCATTTCAGGGGTACTGTGGGGTTTTTTGAACCCCCAATTTTTATATTGGCTGTGCCAAAAAAAAGCAGTTTTCTATTTATTTCAGGGGTACTGTGGGGTTTTTTGAACCCCCAATTTTTGTATTGGCTGTGCCAAAAAAAAGCAGTTTTCTATGCATTTCAGGGGTACTGTGGGGTTTTTTGAACCCCCAATTTTTTTATTGGCTGTGCCAAAAAAAAGCAGTTTTCTATGCATTTCAGGGGTACTGTGGGGTTTTTTGAACCCCCAATTTTTTTATTGGCTGTGCCAAAAAAAAGCAGTTTTCTATGCATTTCAGGGGTACTGTGGGGTTTTTTGAACCCCCAATTTATTTATTGGCTGTGCCAAAAAAAAGCAGTTTTCTATGCATTTCAGGGGTACTGTGGGGTTTTTTGAACCCCCAATTTTTGTATTGGCTGTGCCAAAAAAAAGCAGTTTTCTATGCATTTCAGGGGTACTGTGGGGTTTTTTGAACCCCCAATTTTTTTATTGGCTGTGCCAAAAAAAAGCAGTTTTCTATGCATTTCAGGGGTACTGTGGGGTTTTTTGAACCCCCAATTTTTTTATTGGCTGTGCCAAAAAAAAGCAGTTTTCTATGCATTTCAGGGGTACTGTGGGGTTTTTTGAACCCCCAATTTTTTTATTGGCTGTGCCAATAAAAAAGACCTTTGACCTTTTGACCTTTGACCTTTGTAGCGTTTTGACTTTGACCTTTCTAGCGATGAAAAAAGCGCATCGTGGCGTTTTGAAAAAACGCATCGTGGCATTTTGACCTTTCTAGCGATTTGACCTTTTGACCTTTGACCTTTTGACCTTTGACCTTTCTAGCGTTTTGACCTTTGACCTTTCTAGCGTTTTGACCTTTGACCTTTCTAGCGATTTGGCCTTTCTAGCGTTTTGACCTTGGACCTTTTGACCTTTTGACCTTTCTAGCGATTTTTTACCTTTCTAGCGTTTTGACCTTTCTAGCGATGAAAAAAGCGCATCGTGGCGTTTTGACCTTTCTAGCGATTTGACCTTTGACCTTTTGACCTTTGACCTTTCTAGCATTTTGACCTTTGACCTTTCTAGCGATGAAAAAAGCGCATCGTGGCATTTTGACCTTTCTAGCGATTTGACCTTTGACCTTTTGACCTTTGACCTTTTGACCTTTGACCTTTCTAGCGTTTTGACCTTTGACCTTTCTAGCGATGAAAAAGCGCATCGTGACGTTTTGACCTTTCTATCGATTTGACCTTTTAACCTTTGACCTTTTGACCTTTGACCTTTCTAGCGTTTTGGCCAAAAAAAAGCAGTTTTCTATGCATTTCAGGGGTACTGTGGGGTTTTTTGAACCCCCAATTTTTGTATTGGCTGTGCCAAAAAAAAGCAGTTTTCTATGCATTTCAGGGGTACTGTGGGGTTTTTTGAACCCCCAATTTTTGTATTGGCTGTGCCAAAAAAAAAGCAGTTTTCTATGCATTTCAGGGGTACTGTGGGGTTTTTTGAACCCCCAATTTTTTTATTGGCTGTGCCAAAAAAAAGCAGTTTTCTATGCATTTCAGGGGTACTGTGGGGTTTTTTGAACCCCCAATTTTTTTATTGGCTGTGCCAAAAAAAAGCAGTTTTCGATGCATTTCAGGGGTACTGTGGGGTTTTTTGAACCCCCAATTATTTTATTGGCTGTGCCAAAAAAAAGCAGTTTTCTATGCATTTCAGGGGTACTGTGGGGTTTTTTGAACCCCCAATTTTTGTATTGGCTGTGCCAAAAAAATGCAGTTTTCGATGCATTTCAGGGGTACTGTGGGGTTTTTTGAACCCCCAATTTTTGTATTGGCTGTGCCAAAAAAAAGCAGTTTTCTATGCATTTCAGGGGTACTGTGGGGTTTTTTGAACCCCCAATTTTTTTATTGGCTGTGCCAAAAAAAAGCAGTTTTCTATGCATTTCAGGGGTACTGTGGGGTTTTTTGAACCCCCCATTTTTTTATTGGCTGTGCCAAAAAAAGCAGTTTTCTATGCATTTCAGGGTGTACTGTGGGGTTTTTTGAACCCCCAATTTTTTTATTGGCTGTGCCAAAAAAAAGCAGTTTTCTATGCATTTCAGGGGTACTGTGGGGTTTTTTGAACCCCCAATTTTTTTATTGGCTGTGCCAAAAAAAAGCAGTTTTCTATGCATTTCAGGGGTACTGTGGGGTTTTTTGAACCCCCAATTTTTTTATTGGCTATGCCAATAAAAAAGACCTTTGACCTTTTGACCTTTGACCTTTGTAGCGTTTTGACTTTGACCTTTCTAGCGATGAAAAAAGCGCATCGTGGCGTTTTGAAAAAACGCATCGTGGCATTTTGACCTTTCTAGCGATTTGACCTTTTGACCTTTGACCTTTTGACCTTTGACCTTTCTAGCGTTTTGACCTTTGACCTTTCTAGCGTTTTGACCTTTGACCTTTCTAGCGATTTGACCTTTCTAGCGTTTTGACCTTGGACCTTTTGACCTTTTGACCTTTCTAGCGATTTTTGACCTTTCTAGCGTTTTGACCTTTCTAGCGATGAAAAAAGCGCATCGTGGCGTTTTGACCTTTCTAGCGATTTGACCTTTGACCTTTTGACCTTTGACCTTTCTAGCGTTTTGACCTTTGACCTTTCTAGCGATGAAAAAAGCGCATCGTGGCATTTTGACCTTTCTAGCGATTTGACCTTTGACCTTTTGACCTTTGACCTTTCTAGCGTTTTGACCTTTGACCTTTCTAGCGATGAAAAAGCGCATCGTGACGTTTTGAAAAAACCGCATCGTGGCATTTTGACCTTTCTATCGATTTGACCTTTTGACCTTTTGACCTTTGACCTTTCTAGCGTTTTGGCCCAAAAAAAAGCAGTTTTCTATGCATTTCAGGGGTACTGTGGGGTTTTTTGAACCCCCAATTTTTTTATTGGCTGTGCCAAAAAAAAGCTGTTTTCTATGCATTTCAGGGGTACTGTGGGGTTTTTTGAACCCCCAATTTTTGTATTGGCTGTGCCAAAAAAAGCAGTTTTCGATGCATTTCAGGGGTACTGTGGGGTTTTTTGAACCCCCAATTTTTTTATTGGCTGTGCCAAAAAAAAGCAGTTTTCTATGCATTTCAGGGGTACTGTGGGGTTTTTTGAACCCCCAATTTTTGTATTGGCTGTGCCAAAAAAAAGCAGTTTTCTATGCATTTCAGGGGTACTGTGGGGTTTTTTGAACCCCCCATTTTTTTATTGGCTGTGCCAAAAAAAGCAGTTTTCTATGCATTTCAGGGTGTACTGTGGGGTTTTTTGAACCCCCAATTTTTTTATTGGCTGTGCCAAAAAAAAGCAGTTTTCTATGCATTTCAGGGGTACTGTGGGGTTTTTTGAACCCCCAATTTTTTTATTGGCTGTGCCAAAAAAAAGCAGTTTTCTATGCATTTCAGGGGTACTGTGGGGTTTTTTGAACCCCCAATTTTTTTATTGGCTGTGCCAATAAAAAAGACCTTTGACCTTTTGACCTTTGTAGCGTTTTGACTTTGACCTTTCTAGCGATGAAAAAAGCGCATCGTGGCGTTTTGAAAAAACGCATCGTGGCATTTTGACCTTTCTAGCGATTTGACCTTTTGACCTTTGACCTTTTGACCTTTGACCTTTCTAGCGTTTTGACCTTTGACCTTTCTAGCGTTTTGACCTTTGACCTTTCTAGCGATTTGACCTTTCTAGCGTTTTGACCTTGGACCTTTTGACCTTTTGACCTTTCTAGCGATTTTTTACCTTTCTAGCGTTTTGACCTTTCTAGCGATGAAAAAAGCGCATCGTGGCGTTTTGACCTTTCTAGCGATTTGACCTTTGACCTTTTGACCTTTGACCTTTCTAGCATTTTGACCTTTGACCTTTCTAGCGATGAAAAAAGCGCATCGTGGCATTTTGACCTTTCTAGCGATTTGACCTTTGACCTTTTGACCTTTGACCTTTCTAGCGTTTTGACCTTTGACCTTTCTAGCGATGAAAAAGCGCATCGTGACGTTTTGACCTTTCTATCGATTTGACCTTTTAACCTTTGACCTTTTGACCTTTGACCTTTCTAGCGTTTTGGCCAAAAAAAAGCAGTTTTCTATGCATTTCAGGGGTACTGTGGGGTTTTTTGAACCCCCAATTTTTGTATTGGCTGTGCCAAAAAAAAGCAGTTTTCTATGCATTTCAGGGGTACTGTGGGGTTTTTTGAACCCCCAATTTTTTTATTGGCTGTGCCAAAAAAAAACAGTTTTCTATGCATTTCAGGGGTACTGTGGGGTTTTTTGAACCCCAATGTTTTTTATTGGCTGTGCCAAAAAAAAGCAGTTTTCTATGCATTTCAGGGGTACTGTGGGGTTTTTTGAACCCCCAATTTTTTTATTGGCTGTGCCAAAAAAAAGCAGTTTTCTATGCATTTCAGGGGTACTGTGGGGTTTTTTGAACCCCCAATTTTTATATTGGCTGTGCCAAAAAAAAGCAGTTTTCTATTTATTTCAGGGGTACTGTGGGGTTTTTTGAACCCCCAATTTTTGTATTGGCTGTGCCAAAAAAAAGCAGTTTTCTATGCATTTCAGGGGTACTGTGGGGTTTTTTGAACCCCCAATTTTTTTATTGGCTGTGCCAAAAAAAAGCAGTTTTCTATGCATTTCAGGGGTACTGTGGGGTTTTTTGAACCACCAATGTTTTTATTGGCTGTGCCAAAAAAAAGAAGTTTTCTATGCATTTCAGGGGTACTGTGGGGTTTTTTGAACCCCCAATTTTTGTATTGGCTGTGCCAAAAAAAAGCAGTTTTCTATGCATTTCAGGGGTACTGTGGGGTTTTTTGAACCCCCAATTTTTTTATTGGCTGTGCCAAAAAAAAGCAGTTTTCTATGCATTTCAGGGGTACTGTGGGGTTTTTTGAACCCCCAATTTTTTTATTGGCTGTGCCAAAAAAAAGCAGTTTTCTATGCATTTCAGGGGTACTGTGGGGTTTTTTGAACCCCCAATTTTTTTATTGGCTGTGCCAAAAAAAAAGCAGTTTTCTATGCATTTCAGGGGTACTGTGGGTTTTTTTTAACCCCCAATTTTTTTATTGGCTGTGCCAAAAAAAAGCAGTTTTCGATGCATTTCAGGGGTACTGTGGGTTTTTTTGAACCCCCAATTTTTTGATTGGCTGCGCCAAAAAAAAGCAGTTTTCTATGCATTTCAGGGGTACTGTGGGGTTTTTTGAACCCCCAATTTTTGTATTGGCTGTGCCAAAAAAAAAGCAGTTTTCTATGCATTTCAGGGGTACTGTGGGGTTTTTTGAACCCCCAATTTTTTTATTGGCTGTGCCAAAAAAAAGCAGTTTTCGATGCATTTCAGGGGTACTGTGGGGTTTTTTGAACCCCCAATTTTTGTATTGGCTGTGCCAAAAAAAAGCAGTTTTCTATGCATTTCAGGGGTACTGTGGGGTTTTTTGAACCCCCAATTTTTTTATTGGCTGTGCCAAAAAAAAGCAGTTTTCTATGCATTTCAGGGGTACTGTGGGGTTTTTTGAACCCCCAATTTTTGTATTGGCTGTGCCAAAAAAAAGCAGTTTTCTATGCATTTCAGGGGTACTGTGGGGTTTTTTGAACCCCCAATTTTTTTATTGGCTGTGCCAAAAAAAAGCAGTTTTCTATGCATTTCAGGGGTACTGTGGGGTTTTTTGAACCCCCAATTTTTTTATTGGCTGTGCCAAAAAAAAGCAGTTTTCTATGCATTTCAGGGGTACTGTGGGGTTTTTTGAACCCCCAATTTATTTATTGGCTGTGCCAAAAAAAAGCAGTTTTCTATGCATTTCAGGGGTACTGTGGGGTTTTTTGAACCCCCAATTTTTGTATTGGCTGTGCCAAAAAAAAGCAGTTTTCTATGCATTTCAGGGGTACTGTGGGGTTTTTTGAACCCCCAATTTTTTTATTGGCTGTGCCAAAAAAAAGCAGTTTTCTATGCATTTCAGGGGTACTGTGGGGTTTTTTGAACCCCCAATTTTTTTATTGGCTGTGCCAAAAAAAAGCAGTTTTCTATGCATTTCAGGGGTACTGTGGGGTTTTTTGAACCCCCAATTTTTTTATTGGCTGTGCCAATAAAAAAGACCTTTGACCTTTTGACCTTTGACCTTTGTAGCGTTTTGACTTTGACCTTTCTAGCGATGAAAAAAGCGCATCGTGGCGTTTTGAAAAAACGCATCGTGGCATTTTGACCTTTCTAGCGATTTGACCTTTTGACCTTTGACCTTTTGACCTTTGACCTTTCTAGCGTTTTGACCTTTGACCTTTCTAGCGTTTTGACCTTTGACCTTTCTAGCGATTTGGCCTTTCTAGCGTTTTGACCTTGGACCTTTTGACCTTTTGACCTTTCTAGCGATTTTTTACCTTTCTAGCGTTTTGACCTTTCTAGCGATGAAAAAAGCGCATCGTGGCGTTTTGACCTTTCTAGCGATTTGACCTTTGACCTTTTGACCTTTGACCTTTCTAGCATTTTGACCTTTGACCTTTCTAGCGATGAAAAAAGCGCATCGTGGCATTTTGACCTTTCTAGCGATTTGACCTTTGACCTTTTGACCTTTGACCTTTTGACCTTTGACCTTTCTAGCGTTTTGACCTTTGACCTTTCTAGCGATGAAAAAGCGCATCGTGACGTTTTGACCTTTCTATCGATTTGACCTTTTAACCTTTGACCTTTTGACCTTTGACCTTTCTAGCGTTTTGGCCAAAAAAAAGCAGTTTTCTATGCATTTCAGGGGTACTGTGGGGTTTTTTGAACCCCCAATTTTTGTATTGGCTGTGCCAAAAAAAAGCAGTTTTCTATGCATTTCAGGGGTACTGTGGGGTTTTTTGAACCCCCAATTTTTGTATTGGCTGTGCCAAAAAAAAAGCAGTTTTCTATGCATTTCAGGGGTACTGTGGGGTTTTTTGAACCCCCAATTTTTTTATTGGCTGTGCCAAAAAAAAGCAGTTTTCTATGCATTTCAGGGGTACTGTGGGGTTTTTTGAACCCCCAATTTTTTTATTGGCTGTGCCAAAAAAAAGCAGTTTTCGATGCATTTCAGGGGTACTGTGGGGTTTTTTGAACCCCCAATTATTTTATTGGCTGTGCCAAAAAAAAGCAGTTTTCTATGCATTTCAGGGGTACTGTGGGGTTTTTTGAACCCCCAATTTTTGTATTGGCTGTGCCAAAAAAATGCAGTTTTCGATGCATTTCAGGGGTACTGTGGGGTTTTTTGAACCCCCAATTTTTGTATTGGCTGTGCCAAAAAAAAGCAGTTTTCTATGCATTTCAGGGGTACTGTGGGGTTTTTTGAACCCCCAATTTTTTTATTGGCTGTGCCAAAAAAAAGCAGTTTTCTATGCATTTCAGGGGTACTGTGGGGTTTTTTGAACCCCCCATTTTTTTATTGGCTGTGCCAAAAAAAGCAGTTTTCTATGCATTTCAGGGTGTACTGTGGGGTTTTTTGAACCCCCAATTTTTTTATTGGCTGTGCCAAAAAAAAGCAGTTTTCTATGCATTTCAGGGGTACTGTGGGGTTTTTTGAACCCCCAATTTTTTTATTGGCTGTGCCAAAAAAAAGCAGTTTTCTATGCATTTCAGGGGTACTGTGGGGTTTTTTGAACCCCCAATTTTTTTATTGGCTGTGCCAATAAAAAAGACCTTTGACCTTTTGACCTTTGACCTTTGTAGCGTTTTGACTTTGACCTTTCTAGCGATGAAAAAAGCGCATCGTGGCGTTTTGAAAAAACGCATCGTGGCATTTTGACCTTTCTAGCGATTTGACCTTTTGACCTTTGACCTTTTGACCTTTGACCTTTCTAGCGTTTTGACCTTTGACCTTTCTAGCGTTTTGACCTTTGACCTTTCTAGCGATTTGACCTTTCTAGCGTTTTGACCTTGGACCTTTTGACCTTTTGACCTTTCTAGCGATTTTTGACCTTTCTAGCGTTTTGACCTTTCTAGCGATGAAAAAAGCGCATCGTGGCGTTTTGACCTTTCTAGCGATTTGACCTTTGACCTTTTGACCTTTGACCTTTCTAGCGTTTTGACCTTTGACCTTTCTAGCGATGAAAAAAGCGCATCGTGGCATTTTGACCTTTCTAGCGATTTGACCTTTGACCTTTTGACCTTTGACCTTTCTAGCGTTTTGACCTTTGACCTTTCTAGCGATGAAAAAGCGCATCGTGACGTTTTGAAAAAACCGCATCGTGGCATTTTGACCTTTCTATCGATTTGACCTTTTGACCTTTTGACCTTTGACCTTTCTAGCGTTTTGGCCCAAAAAAAAGCAGTTTTCTATGCATTTCAGGGGTACTGTGGGGTTTTTTGAACCCCCAATTTTTTTATTGGCTGTGCCAAAAAAAAGCTGTTTTCTATGCATTTCAGGGGTACTGTGGGGTTTTTTGAACCCCCAATTTTTGTATTGGCTGTGCCAAAAAAAGCAGTTTTCGATGCATTTCAGGGGTACTGTGGGGTTTTTTGAACCCCCAATTTTTTTATTGGCTGTGCCAAAAAAAAGCAGTTTTCTATGCATTTCAGGGGTACTGTGGGGTTTTTTGAACCCCCAATTTTTGTATTGGCTGTGCCAAAAAAAAGCAGTTTTCTATGCATTTCAGGGGTACTGTGGGGTTTTTTGAACCCCCCATTTTTTTATTGGCTGTGCCAAAAAAAGCAGTTTTCTATGCATTTCAGGGTGTACTGTGGGGTTTTTTGAACCCCCAATTTTTTTATTGGCTGTGCCAAAAAAAAGCAGTTTTCTATGCATTTCAGGGGTACTGTGGGGTTTTTTGAACCCCCAATTTTTTTATTGGCTGTGCCAAAAAAAAGCAGTTTTCTATGCATTTCAGGGGTACTGTGGGGTTTTTTGAACCCCCAATTTTTTTATTGGCTGTGCCAATAAAAAAGACCTTTGACCTTTTGACCTTTGTAGCGTTTTGACTTTGACCTTTCTAGCGATGAAAAAAGCGCATCGTGGCGTTTTGAAAAAACGCATCGTGGCATTTTGACCTTTCTAGCGATTTGACCTTTTGACCTTTGACCTTTTGACCTTTGACCTTTCTAGCGTTTTGACCTTTGACCTTTCTAGCGTTTTGACCTTTGACCTTTCTAGCGATTTGACCTTTCTAGCGTTTTGACCTTGGACCTTTTGACCTTTTGACCTTTCTAGCGATTTTTGACCTTTCTAGCGTTTTGACCTTTCTAGCGATGAAAAAAGCGCATCGTGGCGTTTTGACCTTTCTAGCGATTTGACCTTTGACCTTTTGACCTTTGACCTTTCTAGCGTTTTGACCTTTGACCTTTCTAGCGATGAAAAAAGCGCATCGTGGCATTTTGACCTTTCTAGCGATTTGACCTTTGACCTTTTGACCTTTGACCTTTCTAGCGTTTTGACCTTTGACCTTTCTAGCGATGAAAAAGCGCATCGTGACGTTTTGACCTTTCTATCGATTTGACCTTTTAACCTTTGACCTTTTGACCTTTGACCTTTCTAGCGTTTTGGCCAAAAAAAAGCAGTTTTCTATGCATTTCAGGGGTACTGTGGGGTTTTTTGAACCCCCAATTTTTGTATTGGCTGTGCCAAAAAAAAGCAGTTTTCTATGCATTTCAGGGGTACTGTGGGGTTTTTTGAACCCCCAATTTTTTTATTGGCTGTGCCAAAAAAAAACAGTTTTCTATGCATTTCAGGGGTACTGTGGGGTTTTTTGAACCCCAATGTTTTTTATTGGCTGTGCCAAAAAAAAGCAGTTTTCTATGCATTTCAGGGGTACTGTGGGGTTTTTTGAACCCCCAATTTTTTTATTGGCTGTGCCAAAAAAAAGCAGTTTTCTATGCATTTCAGGGGTACTGTGGGGTTTTTTGAACCCCCAATTTTTATATTGGCTGTGCCAAAAAAAAGCAGTTTTCTATTTATTTCAGGGGTACTGTGGGGTTTTTTGAACCCCCAATTTTTGTATTGGCTGTGCCAAAAAAAAGCAGTTTTCTATGCATTTCAGGGGTACTGTGGGGTTTTTTGAACCCCCAATTTTTTTATTGGCTGTGCCAAAAAAAAAGCAGTTTTCTATGCATTTCAGGGGTACTGTGGGGTTTTTTGAACCCCCAATTTTTTTATTGGCTGTGCCAAAAAAAAGCAGTTTTCTATGCATTTCAGGGGTACTGTGGGGTTTTTTGAACCACCAATGTTTTTATTGGCTGTGCCAAAAAAAAGAAGTTTTCTATGCATTTCAGGGGTACTGTGGGGTTTTTTGAACCCCCAATTTTTGTATTGGCTGTGCCAAAAAAAAGCAGTTTTCTATGCATTTCAGGGGTACTGTGGGGTTTTTTGAACCCCCAATTTTTTTATTGGCTGTGCCAAAAAAAAGCAGTTTTCTATGCATTTCAGGGGTACTGTGGGGTTTTTTGAACCCCCAATTTTTTTATTGGCTGTGCCAAAAAAAAGCAGTTTTCTATGCATTTCAGGGGTACTGTGGGGTTTTTTGAACCCCCAATTTTTGTATTGGCTGTGCCAATAAAAAAGACCTTTGACCTTTTGACCTTTGACCTTTGTAGCGTTTTGACTTTGACCTTTCTAGCGATGAAAAAAGCGCATCGTGGCGTTTTGAAAAAACGCATCGTGGCATTTTGACCTTTCTAGCGATTTGACCTTTTGACCTTTGACCTTTTGACCTTTGACCTTTCTAGCGTTTTGACCTTTGACCTTTCTAGCGTTTTGACCTTTGACCTTTCTAGCGATTTGACCTTTCTAGCGTTTTGACCTTGGACCTTTT
Source organism: Electrona antarctica (assembly GCF_951216825.1). Classification (NCBI taxonomy): domain Eukaryota; kingdom Metazoa; phylum Chordata; class Actinopteri; order Myctophiformes; family Myctophidae; genus Electrona; species Electrona antarctica. The sequence goes on from NC_136795.1 coordinate 32,124,895, forward strand.
GACCTTTTGACCTTTCTAGCGATTTTTTACCTTTCTAGCGTTTTGACCTTTCTAGCGATGAAAAAAGCGCATCGTGGCGTTTTGACCTTTCTAGCGATTTGACCTTTGACCTTTTGACCTTTGACCTTTCTAGCATTTTGACCTTTGACCTTTCTAGCGATGAAAAAAGCGCATCGTGGCATTTTGACCTTTCTAGCGATTTGACCTTTGACCTTTTGACCTTTGACCTTTCTAGCGTTTTGACCTTTGACCTTTCTAGCGATGAAAAAGCGCATCGTGACGTTTTGACCTTTCTATCGATTTGACCTTTTAACCTTTGACCTTTTGACCTTTGACCTTTCTAGCGTTTTGGCCAAAAAAAAGCAGTTTTCTATGCATTTCAGGGGTACTGTGGGGTTTTTTGAACCCCCAATTTTTGTATTGGCTGTGCAAAAAAAAAGCAGTTTTCTATGCATTTCAGGGGTACTGTGGGGTTTTTTGAACCCCCAATTTTTTTATTGGCTGTGCCAAAAAAAAACAGTTTTCTATGCATTTCAGGGGTACTGTGGGGTTTTTTGAACCCCCAATTTTTTTATTGGCTGTGCCAAAAAAAAGCAGTTTTCTATGCATTTCAGGGGTACTGTGGGGTTTTTTGAACCCCCAATTTTTTTATTGGCTGTGCCAAAAAAAAGCAGTTTTCTATGCATTTCAGGGGTACTGTGGGGTTTTTTGAACCCCCAATTTTTGTATTGGCTGTGCCAAAAAAAAGCAGTTTTCTATGCATTTCAGGGGTACTGTGGGGTTTTTTGAACCCCCAATTTTTTTATTGGCTGTGCCAAAAAAAAGCAGTTTTCTATGCATTTCAGGGGTACTGTGGGGTTTTTTGAACCCCCAATTTTTTTATTGGCTGTGCCAATAAAAAAGACCTTTGACCTTTTGACCTTTGACCTTTGTAGCGTTTTGACTTTGACCTTTCTAGCGATGAAAAAAGCGCATCGTGGCGTTTTGAAAAAACGCATCGTGGCATTTTGACCTTTCTAGCGATTTGACCTTTTGACCTTTGACCTTTGGACCTTTGACCTTTCTAGCGTTTTGACCTTTGACCTTTCTAGCGTTTTGACCTTTGACCTTTCTAGCGATTTGACCTTTCTAGCGTTTTGACCTTGGACCTTTTGACCTTTTGACCTTTCTAGCGATTTTTGACCTTTCTAGCGTTTTGACCTTTCTAGCGATGAAAAAAGCGCATCGTGGCGTTTTGACCTTTCTAGCGATTTGACCTTTGACCTTTTGACCTTTGACCTTTCTAGCATTTTGACCTTTGACCTTTCTAGCGATGAAAAAAGCGCATCGTGGCATTTTGACCTTTCTATCGATTTGACCTTTGACCTTTTGACCTTTGACCTTTTGACCTTTGACCTTTCTAGCGTTTTGACCTTTGACCTTTCTAGCGATGAAAAAGCGCATCGTGACGTTTTGACCTTTCTATCGATTTGACCTTTTGACCTTTGACCTTTTGACCTTTGACCTTTCTAGCGTTTTGGCCAAAAAAAAGCAGTTTTCTATGCATTTCAGGGGTACTGTGGGGTTTTTTGAACCCCCAATTTTTGTATTGGCTGTGCCAAAAAAAAGCAGTTTTCTATGCATTTCAGGGGTACTGTGGGGTTTTTTGAACCCCCAATTTTTTTATTGGCTGTGCCAAAAAAAAGCAGTTTTCTATGCATTTCAGGGGTACTGTGGGGTTTTTTGAACCCCCAATTTTTTTATTGGCTGTGCCAAAAAAAAACAGTTTTCTATGCATTTCAGGGGTACTGTGGGGTTTTTTGAACCCCAATGTTTTTTATTGGCTGTGCCAAAAAAAAGCAGTTTTCTATGCATTTCAGGGGTACTGTGGGGTTTTTTGAACCCCCAATTTTTTTATTGGCTGTGCCAAAAAAAAGCAGTTTTCTATGCATTTCAGGGGTACTGTGGGGTTTTTTGAACCCCCAATTTTTGTATTGGCTGTGCCAAAAAAAAGCAGTTTTCTATGCATTTCAGGGGTACTGTGGGGTTTTTTGAACCCCCAATTTTTTTATTGGCTGTGCCAAAAAAAAGCAGTTTTCTATGCATTTCAGGGGTACTGTGGGGTTTTTTGAACCCCCAATTTTTTTATTGGCTGTGCCAATAAAAAAGACCTTTGACCTTTTGACCTTTGACCTTTGTAGCGTTTTGACTTTGACCTTTCTAGCGATGAAAAAAGCGCATCGTGGCGTTTTGAAAAAACGCATCGTGGCATTTTGACCTTTCTAGCGATTTGACCTTTTGACCTTTGACCTTTTGACCTTTGACCTTTCTAGCGTTTTGACCTTTGACCTTTCTAGCGTTTTGACCTTTGACCTTTCTAGCGATTTGACCTTTCTAGCGTTTTGACCTTGGACCTTTTGACCTTTTGACCTTTCTAGCGATTTTTGACCTTTCTAGCGTTTTGACCTTTCTAGCGATGAAAAAAGCGCATCGTGGCGTTTTGACCTTTCTAGCGATTTGACCTTTGACCTTTTGACCTTTGACCTTTCTAGCGTTTTGACCTTTGACCTTTCTAGCGATGAAAAAAGCGCATCGTGGCATTTTGACCTTTCTAGCGATTTGACCTTTGACCTTTTGACCTTTGACCTTTCTAGCGTTTTGACCTTTGACCTTTCTAGCGATGAAAAAGCGCATCGTGACGTTTTGAAAAAACCGCATCGTGGCATTTTGACCTTTCTATCGATTTGACCTTTTGACCTTTGACCTTTCTAGCGTTTTGGCCAAAAAAAAAAGCAGTTTTCTATGCATTTCAGGTGTACTGTGGGGTTTTTTGAACCCCCAATTTTTTTATTGGCTGTGCCAAAAAAAAACAGTTTTCTATGCATTTCAGGGGTACTGTGGGGTTTTTTGAACCCCCAATTTTTTTATTGGCTGTGCCAAAAAAAAACAGTTTTCTATGCATTTCAGGGGTACTGTGGGGTTTTTTGAACCCCCAATTTTTTTATTGGCTGTGCCAAAAAAAAAGCAGTTTTCTATGCATTTCAGGGGTACTGTGGGGTTTTTTGAACCCCCAATTTTTTTATTGGCTGTGCCAAAAAAAAGGAGTTTTCTATGCATTTCAGGGGTACTGTGGGGTTTTTTGAACCACCAATTTTTTTATTGGCTGTGCCAAAAAAAAGAAGTTTTCTATGCATTTCAGGGGTACTGTGGGGTTTTTTGAACCCCCAATTTTTGTATTGGCTGTGCCAAAAAAAAGCAGTTTTCTATGCATTTCAGGGGTACTGTGGGGTTTTTTGAACCCCCAATTTTTTTATTGGCTGTGCCAAAAAAAAGCAGTTTTCTATGCATTTCAGGGGTACTGTGGGGTTTTTTGAACCCCCAATTTTTTTATTGGCTGTGCCAAAAAAAAGCAGTTTTCTATGCATTTCAGGGGTACTGTGGGGTTTTTTGAACCCCCAATTTTTTTATTGGCTGTGCCAAAAAAAAAGCAGTTTTCTATGCATTTCAGGGGTACTGCGGGTTTTTTTTAACCCCCAATTTCTTTATTGGCTGTGCCAAAAAAAAGCAGTTTTCGATGCATTTCAGGGGTACTGTGGGTTTTTTTGAACCCCCAATTTTTTGATTGGCTGCGCCAAAAAAAAGCAGTTTTCTATGCATTTCAGGGGTACTGTGGGGTTTTTTGAACCCCCAATTTTTTTATTGGCTGTGCCAAAAAAAAAGCAGTTTTCTATGCATTTCAGGGGTACTGTGGGGTTTTTTGAACCCCCAATTTTTTTATTGGCTGTGCCAAAAAAAAGCAGTTTTCGATGCATTTCAGGGGTACTGTGGGGTTTTTTGAACCCCCAATTTTTGTATTGGCTGTGCCCAAAAAAAGCAGTTTTCTATGCATTTCAGGGGTACTGTGGGGTTTTTTGAACCCCCAATTTTTTTATTGGCTGTGCCAAAAAAAAGCAGTTTTCTATGCATTTCAGGGGTACTGTGGGGTTTTTTGAACCCCCAATTTTTGTATTGGCTGTGCCAATAAAAAAGACCTTTGACCTTTTGACCTTTGACCTTTGTAGCGTTTTGACTTTGACCTTTCTAGCGATGAAAAAAGCGCATCGTGGCGTTTTGAAAAAACGCATCGTGGCATTTTGACCTTTCTAGCGATTTGACCTTTTGACCTTTGACCTTTTGACCTTTGACCTTTCTAGCGTTTTGACCTTTGACCTTTCTAGCGTTTTGACCTTTGACCTTTCTAGCGATTTGACCTTTCTAGCGTTTTGACCTTGGACCTTTTGACCTTTTGACCTTTCTAGCGATTTTTTACCTTTCTAGCGTTTTGACCTTTCTAGCGATGAAAAAAGCGCATCGTGGCGTTTTGACCTTTCTAGCGATTTGACCTTTGACCTTTTGACCTTTGACCTTTCTAGCATTTTGACCTTTGACCTTTCTAGCGATGAAAAAAGCGCATCGTGGCATTTTGACCTTTCTAGCGATTTGACCTTTGACCTTTTGACCTTTGACCTTTCTAGCGTTTTGACCTTTGACCTTTCTAGCGATGAAAAAGCGCATCGTGACGTTTTGACCTTTCTATCGATTTGACCTTTTAACCTTTGACCTTTTGACCTTTGACCTTTCTAGCGTTTTGGCCAAAAAAAAGCAGTTTTCTATGCATTTCAGGGGTACTGTGGGGTTTTTTGAACCCCCAATTTTTGTATTGGCTGTGCCAAAAAAAAGCAGTTTTCTATGCATTTCAGGGGTACTGTGGGGTTTTTTGAACCCCCAATTTTTTTATTGGCTGTGCCAAAAAAAAACAGTTTTCTATGCATTTCAGGGGTACTGTGGGGTTTTTTGAACCCCAATGTTTTTTATTGGCTGTGCCAAAAAAAAGCAGTTTTCTATGCATTTCAGGGGTACTGTGGGGTTTTTTGAACCCCCAATTTTTTTATTGGCTGTGCCAAAAAAAAGCAGTTTTCTATGCATTTCAGGGGTACTGTGGGGTTTTTTGAACCCCCAATTTTTATATTGGCTGTGCCAAAAAAAAGCAGTTTTCTATTTATTTCAGGGGTACTGTGGGGTTTTTTGAACCCCCAATTTTTGTATTGGCTGTGCCAAAAAAAAGCAGTTTTCTATGCATTTCAGGGGTACTGTGGGGTTTTTTGAACCCCCAATTTTTTTATTGGCTGTGCCAAAAAAAAAGCAGTTTTCTATGCATTTCAGGGGTACTGTGGGGTTTTTTGAACCCCCAATTTTTGTATTGGCTGTGCCAAAAAAAAGCAGTTTTCTATGCATTTCAGGGGTACTGTGGGGTTTTTTGAACCACCAATGTTTTTATTGGCTGTGCCAAAAAAAAGAAGTTTTCTATGCATTTCAGGGGTACTGTGGGGTTTTTTGAACCCCCAATTTTTGTATTGGCTGTGCCAAAAAAAAGCAGTTTTCTATGCATTTCAGGGGTACTGTGGGGTTTTTTGAACCCCCAATTTTTTTATTGGCTGTGCCAAAAAAAAGCAGTTTTCTATGCATTTCAGGGGTACTGTGGGGTTTTTTGAACCCCCAATTTTTTTATTGGCTGTGCCAAAAAAAAGCAGTTTTCTATGCATTTCAGGGGTACTGTGGGGTTTTTTGAACCCCCAATTTTTTTATTGGCTGTGCCAAAAAAAAAGCAGTTTTCTATGCATTTCAGGGGTACTGTGGGTTTTTTTTAACCCCCAATTTTTTTATTGGCTGTGCCAAAAAAAAGCAGTTTTCGATGCATTTCAGGGGTACTGTGGGTTTTTTTGAACCCCCAATTTTTTGATTGGCTGCGCCAAAAAAAAGCAGTTTTCTATGCATTTCAGGGGTACTGTGGGGTTTTTTGAACCCCCAATTTTTTTATTGGCTGTGCCAAAAAAAAAGCAGTTTTCTATGCATTTCAGGGGTACTGTGGGGTTTTTTGAACCCCCAATTTTTTTATTGGCTGTGCCAAAAAAAAGCAGTTTTCGATGCATTTCAGGGGTACTGTGGGGTTTTTTGAACCCCCAATTTTTGTATTGGCTGTGCCAAAAAAAAGCAGTTTTCTATGCATTTCAGGGGTACTGTGGGGTTTTTTGAACCCCCAATTTTTTTATTGGCTGTGCCAAAAAAAAGCAGTTTTCTATGCATTTCAGGGGTACTGTGGGGTTTTTTGAACCCCCAATTTTTGTATTGGCTGTGCCAAAAAAAAGCAGTTTTCTATGCATTTCAGGGGTACTGTGGGGTTTTTTGAACCCCCAATTGTTTTATTGGCTGTGCCAAAAAAAAGCAGTTTTCTATGCATTTCAGGGGTACTGTGGGGTTTTTTGAACCCCCAATTTTTTTATTGGCTGTGCCAAAAAAAAGCAGTTTTCTATGCATTTCAGGGGTACTGTGGGGTTTTTTGAACCCCCAATTTATTTATTGGCTGTGCCAAAAAAAAGCAGTTTTCTATGCATTTCAGGGGTACTGTGGGGTTTTTTGAACCCCCAATTTTTGTATTGGCTGTGCCAAAAAAAAGCAGTTTTCTATGCATTTCAGGGGTACTGTGGGGTTTTTTGAACCCCCAATTTTTTTATTGGCTGTGCCAAAAAAAAGCAGTTTTCTATGCATTTCAGGGGTACTGTGGGGTTTTTTGAACCCCCAATTTTTTTATTGGCTGTGCCAAAAAAAAGCAGTTTTCTATGCATTTCAGGGGTACTGTGGGGTTTTTTGAACCCCCAATTTTTTTATTGGCTGTGCCAATAAAAAAGACCTTTGACCTTTTGACCTTTGACCTTTGTAGCGTTTTGACTTTGACCTTTCTAGCGATGAAAAAAGCGCATCGTGGCGTTTTGAAAAAACGCATCGTGGCATTTTGACCTTTCTAGCGATTTGACCTTTTGACCTTTGACCTTTTGACCTTTGACCTTTCTAGCGTTTTGACCTTTGACCTTTCTAGCGTTTTGACCTTTGACCTTTCTAGCGATTTGGCCTTTCTAGCGTTTTGACCTTGGACCTTTTGACCTTTTGACCTTTCTAGCGATTTTTTACCTTTCTAGCGTTTTGACCTTTCTAGCGATGAAAAAAGCGCATCGTGGCGTTTTGACCTTTCTAGCGATTTGACCTTTGACCTTTTGACCTTTGACCTTTCTAGCATTTTGACCTTTGACCTTTCTAGCGATGAAAAAAGCGCATCGTGGCATTTTGACCTTTCTAGCGATTTGACCTTTGACCTTTTGACCTTTGACCTTTTGACCTTTGACCTTTCTAGCGTTTTGACCTTTGACCTTTCTAGCGATGAAAAAGCGCATCGTGACGTTTTGACCTTTCTATCGATTTGACCTTTTAACCTTTGACCTTTTGACCTTTGACCTTTCTAGCGTTTTGGCCAAAAAAAAGCAGTTTTCTATGCATTTCAGGGGTACTGTGGGGTTTTTTGAACCCCCAATTTTTGTATTGGCTGTGCCAAAAAAAAGCAGTTTTCTATGCATTTCAGGGGTACTGTGGGGTTTTTTGAACCCCCAATTTTTTTATTGGCTGTGCCAAAAAAAAACAGTTTTCTATGCATTTCAGGGGTACTGTGGGGTTTTTTGAACCCCCAATGTTTTTATTGGCTGTGCCAAAAAAAAGCAGTTTTCTATGCATTTCAGGGGTACTGTGGGGTTTTTTGAACCCCCAATTTTTTTATTGGCTGTGCCAAAAAAATTCAGTTTTCTATGCATTTCAGGGGTACTGTGGGGGTTTTTTTAACCCCCAATTTTTTTATTGGCTGTGCCAAAAAAAAAGCAGTTTTCTATGCATTTCAGGTGTACTGTGGGGTTTTTGAACCCCCAATTTTTTTATTGGCTGTGCCAAAAAAAAGCAGTTTTCTATGCATTTCAGGGGTACTGTGGGGTTTTTTGAACCCCCAATTTTTTTATTGGCTGTGCCAAAAAAAAAGCAGTTTTCTATGCATTTCAGGGGTACTGTGGGGTTTTTTGAACCCCCAATTTTTATATTGGCTGTGCAAAAAAAAAAGCAGTTTTCTATGCATTTCAGGGGTACTGTGGGGTTTTTTGAACCCCCAATTTTTTTATTGGCTGTGCCAATAAAAAAGACCTTTGACCTTTTGACCTTTGACCTTTCTAGCGTTTTGACTTTGACCTTTCTAGCGATGAAAAAAGCGCATCGTGGCGTTTTGAAAAAACGCATCGTGGCATTTTGACCTTTCTAGCGATTTGACCTTTTGACCTTTGACCTTTTGACCTTTGACCTTTCTAGCGTTTTGACCTTTGACCTTTCTAGCGATTTGACCTTTCTAGCGTTTTGCCCTTGGACCTTTTGACCTTTTGACCTTTCTAGCGATTTTTTTACCTTTCTAGCGTTTTGACCTTTCTAGCGATGAAAAAAGCGCATCGTGGCGTTTTGACCTTTCTAGCGATTTGACCTTTGACCTTTGACCTTTTGACCTTTGACCTTTCTAGCGTTTTGACCTTTGACCTTTCTAGCGTTTTGACCTTTGACCTTTCTAGCGATTTGACCTTTCTAGCGTTTTGACCTTGGACCTTTTGACCTTTTGACCTTTCTAGCGATTTTTTACCTTTCTAGCGTTTTGACCTTTCTAGCGATGAAAAAAGCGCATCGTGGCGTTTTGACCTTTCTAGCGATTTGACCTTTGACCTTTTGACCTTTGACCTTTCTAGCATTTTGACCTTTGACCTTTCTAGCGATGAAAAAAGCGCTTTTTTGAACCCCCAATTTTTGTATTGGCTGTGCCAAAAAAAAGCAGTTTTCTATGCATTTCAGGGGTACTGTGGGGTTTTTTGAACCCCCAATTTTTTTATTGGCTGTGCCAAAAAAAAGCAGTTTTCTATGCATTTCAGGGGTACTGTGGGGTTTTTTGAACCCCCAATTTTTGTATTGGCTGTGCCAAAAAAAAGCAGTTTTCTATGCATTTCAGGGGTACTGTGGGGTTTTTTGAACCCCCAATTTTTTTATTGGCTGTGCCAAAAAAAAGCAGTTTTCTATGCATTTCAGGGGTACTGTGGGGTTTTTTGAACCCCCAATTTTGTTATTGGCTGTGCCAATAAAAAAGACCTTTGACCTTTTGACCTTTGACCTTTGTAGCGTTTTGACTTTGACCTTTCTAGCGATGAAAAAAGCGCATCGTGGCGTTTTGAAAAAACGCATCGTGGCATTTTGACCTTTCTAGCGATTTGACCTTTTGACCTTTGACCTTTTGACCTTTGACCTTTCTAGCGTTTTGACCTTTGACCTTTCTAGCGTTTTGACCTTTGACCTTTCTAGCGATTTGACCTTTCTAGCGTTTTGACCTTGGACCTTTTGACCTTTTGACCTTTCTAGCGATTTTTGACCTTTCTAGCGTTTTGACCTTTCTAGCGATGAAAAAAGCGCATCGTGGCGTTTTGACCTTTCTAGCGATTTGACCTTTGACCTTTTGACCTTTGACCTTTCTAGCGTTTTGACCTTTGACCTTTCTAGCGATGAAAAAAGCGCATCGTGGCATTTTGACCTTTCTAGCGATTTGACCTTTGACCTTTTGACCTTTGACCTTTCTAGCGTTTTGACCTTTGACCTTTCTAGCGATGAAAAAGCGCATCGTGACGTTTTGAAAAAACCGCATCGTGGCATTTTGACCTTTCTATCGATTTGACCTTTTGACCTTTGACCTTTTGACCTTTGACCTTTCTAGCGTTTTGGCCAAAAAAAAAAGCAGTTTTCTATGCATTTCAGGTGTACTGTGGGGTTTTTTGAACCCCCAATTTTTTTATTGGCTGTGCCAAAAAAAAACAGTTTTCTATGCATTTCAGGGGTACTGTGGGGTTTTTTGAACCCCCAATTTTTTTATTGGCTGTGCCAAAAAAAAAGCAGTTTTCTATGCATTTCAGGGGTACTGTGGGGTTTTTTGAACCCCCAATTTTTATATTGGCTGTGCCAAAAAAAAGCAGTTTTCTATTTATTTCAGGGGTACTGTGGGGTTTTTTGAACCCCCAATTTTTGTATTGGCTGTGCCAAAAAAAAAGCAGTTTTCTATGCATTTCAGGGGTACTGTGGGGTTTTTTGAACCCCCAATTTTTTTATTGGCTGTGCCAAAAAAAAGCAGTTTTCTATGCATTTCAGGGGTACTGTGGGGTTTTTTGAACCACCAATTTTTTTATTGGCTGTGCCAAAAAAAAGAAGTTTTCTATGCATTTCAGGGGTACTGTGGGGTTTTTTGAACCCCCAATTTTTGTATTGGCTGTGCCAAAAAAAAGCAGTTTTCTATGCATTTCAGGGGTACTGTGGGGTTTTTTGAACCCCCAATTTTTTTATTGGCTGTGCCAAAAAAAAGCAGTTTTCTATGCATTTCAGGGGTACTGTGGGGTTTTTTGAACCCCCAATTTTTTTATTGGCTGTGCCAAAAAAAAGCAGTTTTCTATGCATTTCAGGGGTACTGTGGGGTTTTTTGAACCCCCAATTTTTTTATTGGCTGTGCCAAAAAAAAAGCAGTTTTCTATGCATTTCAGGGGTACTGTGGGTTTTTTTTAAACCCCAATTTTTTTATTGGCTGTGCCAAAAAAAAGCAGTTTTCGATGCATTTCAGGGGTACTGTGGGTTTTTTTGAACCCCCAATTTTTTGATTGGCTGCGCCAAAAAAAAGCAGTTTTCTATGCATTTCAGGGGTACTGTGGGGTTTTTTGAACCCCCAATTTTTTTTATTGGCTGTGCCAAAAAAAAAGCAGTTTTCTATGCATTTCAGGGGTACTGTGGGGTTTTTTGAACCCCCAATTTTTTTATTGGCTGTGCCAAAAAAAAGCAGTTTTCGATGCATTTCAGGGGTACTGTGGGGTTTTTTGAACCCCCAATTTTTGTATTGGCTGTGCCAAAAAAAAGCAGTTTTCTATGCATTTCAGGGGTACTGTGGGGTTTTTTGAACCCCCAATTTTTTTATTGGCTGTGCCAAAAAAAAGCAGTTTTCTATGCATTTCAGGGGTACTGTGGGGTTTTTTGAACCCCCAATTTTTGTATTGGCTGTGCCAAAAAAAAGCAGTTTTCTATGCATTTCAGGGGTACTGTGGGGTTTTTTGAACCCCCAATTTTTTTATTGGCTGTGCCAAAAAAAAGCAGTTTTCTATGCATTTCAGGGGTACTGTGGGGTTTTTTGAACCCCCAATTTTTTTATTGGCTGTGCCAATAAAAAAGACCTTTGACCTTTTGACCTTTGACCTTTGTAGCGTTTTGACTTTGACCTTTCTAGCGATGAAAAAAGCGCATCGTGGCGTTTTGAAAAAACGCATCGTGGCATTTTGACCTTTCTAGCGATTTGACCTTTTGACCTTTGACCTTTTGACCTTTGACCTTTCTAGCGTTTTGACCTTTGACCTTTCTAGCGTTTTGACCTTTGACCTTTCTAGCGATTTGGCCTTTCTAGCGTTTTGACCTTGGACCTTTTGACCTTTTGACCTTTCTAGCGATTTTTTACCTTTCTAGCGTTTTGACCTTTCTAGCGATGAAAAAAGCGCATCGTGGCGTTTTGACCTTTCTAGCGATTTGACCTTTGACCTTTTGACCTTTGACCTTTCTAGCATTTTGACCTTTGACCTTTCTAGCGATGAAAAAAGCGCATCGTGGCATTTTGACCTTTCTAGCGATTTGACCTTTGACCTTTTGACCTTTGACCTTTTGACCTTTGACCTTTCTAGCGTTTTGACCTTTGACCTTTCTAGCGATGAAAAAGCGCATCGTGACGTTTTGACCTTTCTATCGATTTGACCTTTTAACCTTTGACCTTTTGACCTTTGACCTTTCTAGCGTTTTGGCCAAAAAAAAGCAGTTTTCTATGCATTTCAGGGGTACTGTGGGGTTTTTTGAACCCCCAATTTTTGTATTGGCTGTGCCAAAAAAAAGCAGTTTTCTATGCATTTCAGGGGTACTGTGGGGTTTTTTGAACCCCCAATTTTTTTATTGGCTGTGCCAAAAAAAAACAGTTTTCTATGCATTTCAGGGGTACTGTGGGGTTTTTTGAACCCCCAATGTTTTTATTGGCTGTGCCAAAAAAAAGCAGTTTTCTATGCATTTCAGGGGTACTGTGGGGTTTTTTGAACCCCCAATTTTTTTATTGGCTGTGCCAAAAAAATTCAGTTTTCTATGCATTTCAGGGGTACTGTGGGGGTTTTTTGAACCCCCAATTTTTTTATTGGCTGTGCCAAAAAAAAGCAGTTTTCTATGCATTTCAGGTGTACTGTGGGGTTTTTGAACCCCCAATTTTTTTATTGGCTGTGCCAAAAAAAAGCAGTTTTCTATGCATTTCAGGGGTACTGTGGGGTTTTTTGAACCCCCAATTTTTTTATTGGCTGTGCCAAAAAAAAAAGCAGTTTTCTATGCATTTCAGGGGTACTGTGGGGTTTTTTGAACCCCCAATTTTTATATTGGCTGTGCCAAAAAAAAAGCAGTTTTCTATGCATTTCAGGGGTACTGTGGGGTTTTTTGAACCCCCAATTTTTTTATTGGCTGTGCCAATAAAAAAGACCTTTGACCTTTTGACCTTTGACCTTTCTAGCGTTTTGACTTTGACCTTTCTAGCGATGAAAAAAGCGCATCGTGGCGTTTTGAAAAAACGCATCGTGGCATTTTGACCTTTCTAGCGATTTGACCTTTTGACCTTTGACCTTTTGACCTTTGACCTTTCTAGCGTTTTGACCTTTGACCTTTCTAGCGATTTGACCTTTCTAGCGTTTTGCCCTTGGACCTTTTGACCTTTTGACCTTTCTAGCGATTTTTTTACCTTTCTAGCGTTTTGACCTTTCTAGCGATGAAAAAAGCGCATCGTGGCGTTTTGACCTTTCTAGCGATTTGACCTTTGACCTTTGACCTTTTGACCTTTGACCTTTCTAGCGTTTTGACCTTTGACCTTTCTAGCGTTTTGACCTTTGACCTTTCTAGCGATTTGACCTTTCTAGCGTTTTGACCTTGGACCTTTTGACCTTTTGACCTTTCTAGCGATTTTTTACCTTTCTAGCGTTTTGACCTTTCTAGCGATGAAAAAAGCGCATCGTGGCGTTTTGACCTTTCTAGCGATTTGACCTTTGACCTTTTGACCTTTGACCTTTCTAGCATTTTGACCTTTGACCTTTCTAGCGATGAAAAAAGCGCATCGTGGCATTTTGACCTTTCTATCGATTTGACCTTTGACCTTTTGACCTTTGACCTTTTGACCTTTGACCTTTCTAGCGTTTTGACCTTTGACCTTTCTAGCGATGAAAAAGCGCATCGTGACGTTTTGACCTTTCTATCGATTTGACCTTTTGACCTTTGACCTTTTGACCTTTGACCTTTCTAGCGTTTTGGCCAAAAAAAAGCAGTTTTCTATGCATTTCAGGGGTACTGTGGGGTTTTTTGAACCCCCAATTTTTGTATTGGCTGTGCCAAAAAAAAGCAGTTTTCTATGCATTTCAGGGGTACTGTGGGGTTTTTTGAACCCCCAATTTTTTTATTGGCTGTGCCAAAAAAAAGCAGTTTTCTATGCATTTCAGGGGTACTGTGGGGTTTTTTGAACCCCCAATTTTTGTATTGGCTGTGCCAAAAAAAAGCAGTTTTCTATGCATTTCAGGGGTACTGTGGGGTTTTTTGAACCCCCAATTTTTTTATTGGCTGTGCCAAAAAAAAGCAGTTTTCTATGCATTTCAGGGGTACTGTGGGGTTTTTTGAACCCCCAATTTTGTTATTGGCTGTGCCAATAAAAAAGACCTTTGACCTTTTGACCTTTGACCTTTGTAGCGTTTTGACTTTGACCTTTCTAGCGATGAAAAAAGCGCATCGTGGCGTTTTGAAAAAACGCATCGTGGCATTTTGACCTTTCTAGCGATTTGACCTTTTGACCTTTGACCTTTTGACCTTTGACCTTTCTAGCGTTTTGACCTTTGACCTTTCTAGCGTTTTGACCTTTGACCTTTCTAGCGATTTGACCTTTCTAGCGTTTTGACCTTGGACCTTTTGACCTTTTGACCTTTCTAGCGATTTTTGACCTTTCTAGCGTTTTGACCTTTCTAGCGATGAAAAAAGCGCATCGTGGCGTTTTGACCTTTCTAGCGATTTGACCTTTGACCTTTTGACCTTTGACCTTTCTAGCGTTTTGACCTTTGACCTTTCTAGCGATGAAAAAAGCGCATCGTGGCATTTTGACCTTTCTAGCGATTTGACCTTTGACCTTTTGACCTTTGACCTTTCTAGCGTTTTGACCTTTGACCTTTCTAGCGATGAAAAAGCGCATCGTGACGTTTTGAAAAAACCGCATCGTGGCATTTTGACCTTTCTATCGATTTGACCTTTTGACCTTTGACCTTTTGACCTTTGACCTTTCTAGCGTTTTGGCCAAAAAAAAAAGCAGTTTTCTATGCATTTCAGGTGTACTGTGGGGTTTTTTGAACCCCCAATTTTTTTATTGGCTGTGCCAAAAAAATACAGTTTTCTATGCATTTCAGGGGTACTGTGGGGTTTTTTGAACCCCCAATTTTTTTATTGGCTGTGCCAAAAAAAAAGCAGTTTTCTATGCATTTCAGGGGTACTGTGGGGTTTTTTGAACCCCCAATTTTTATATTGGCTGTGCCAAAAAAAAGCAGTTTTCTATTTATTTCAGGGGTACTGTGGGGTTTTTTGAACCCCCAATTTTTGTATTGGCTGTGCCAAAAAAAATCAGTTTTCTATGCATTTCTGGGGTACTGTGGGGTTTTTTGAACCCCCAATTTTTTTATTGGCTGTGCCAAAAAAAAAGCAGTTTTCTATGCATTTCAGGGGTACTGTGGGGTTTTTTGAACCCCCAATTTTTTTATTGGCTGTGCCAAAAAAAAGCAGTTTTCTATGCATTTCAGGGGTACTGTGGGGTTTTTTGAACCACCAATTTTTTTATTGGCTGTGCCAAAAAAAAGAAGTTTTCTATGCATTTCAGGGGTACTGTGGGGTTTTTTGAACCCCCAATTTTTGTATTGGCTGTGCCAAAAAAAAGCAGTTTTCTATGCATTTCAGGGGTACTGTGGGGTTTTTTGAACCCCCAATTTTTTTATTGGCTGTGCCAAAAAAAAGCAGTTTTCTATGCATTTCAGGGGTACTGTGGGGTTTTTTGAACCCCCAATTTTTTTATTGGCTGTGCCAAAAAAAAGCAGTTTTCTATGCATTTCAGGGGTACTGTGGGGTTTTTTGAACCCCCAATTTTTTTATTGGCTGTGCCAAAAAAAAAGCAGTTTTCTATGCATTTCAGGGGTACTGTGGGTTTTTTTTAAACCCCAATTTTTTTATTGGCTGTGCCAAAAAAAAGCAGTTTTCGATGCATTTCAGGGGTACTGTGGGTTTTTTTGAACCCCCAATTTTTTGATTGGCTGCGCCAAAAAAAAGCAGTTTTCTATGCATTTCAGGGGTACTGTGGGGTTTTTTGAACCCCCAATTTTTTTTATTGGCTGTGCCAAAAAAAAAGCAGTTTTCTATGCATTTCAGGGGTACTGTGGGGTTTTTTGAACCCCCAATTTTTTTATTGGCTGTGCCAAAAAAAAGCAGTTTTCGATGCATTTCAGGGGTACTGTGGGGTTTTTTGAACCCCCAATTTTTGTATTGGCTGTGCCAAAAAAAAGCAGTTTTCTATGCATTTCAGGGGTACTGTGGGGTTTTTTGAACCCCCAATTTTTTTATTGGCTGTGCCAAAAAAAAGCAGTTTTCTATGCATTTCAGGGGTACTGTGGGGTTTTTTGAACCCCCAATTTTTGTATTGGCTGTGCCAAAAAAAAGCAGTTTTCTATGCATTTCAGGGGTACTGTGGGGTTTTTTGAACCCCCAATTTTTTTATTGGCTGTGCCAAAAAAAAGCAGTTTTCTATGCATTTCAGGGGTACTGTGGGGTTTTTTGAACCCCCAATTTTTTTATTGGCTGTGCCAATAAAAAATACCTTTGACCTTTTGACCTTTGACCTTTGTAGCGTTTTGACTTTGACCTTTCTAGCGATGAAAAAAGCGCATCGTGGCGTTTTGAAAAAACGCATCGTGGCATTTTGACCTTTCTAGCGATTTGACCTTTTGACCTTTGACCTTTTGACCTTTGACCTTTCTAGCGTTTTGACCTTTGACCTTTCTAGCGTTTTGACCTTTGACCTTTCTAGCGATTTGACCTTTCTAGCGTTTTGACCTTGGACCTTTTGACCTTTTGACCTTTCTAGCGATTTTTGACCTTTCTAGCGTTTTGACCTTTCTAGCGATGAAAAAAGCGCATCGTGGCGTTTTGACCTTTCTAGCGATTTGACCTTTGACCTTTTGACCTTTGACCTTTCTAGCGTTTTGACCTTTGACCTTTCTAGCGATGAAAAAAGCGCATCGTGGCATTTTGACCTTTCTAGCGATTTGACCTTTGACCTTTTGACCTTTGACCTTTCTAGCGTTTTGACCTTTGACCTTTCTAGCGATGAAAAAGCGCATCGTGACGTTTTGAAAAAACCGCATCGTGGCATTTTGACCTTTCTATCGATTTGACCTTTTGACCTTTGACCTTTCTAGCGTTTTGGCCAAAAAAAAAAGCAGTTTTCTATGCATTTCAGGTGTACTGTGGGGTTTTTTGAACCCCCAATTTTTTTATTGGCTGTGCCAAAAAAAAACAGTTTTCTATGCATTTCAGGGGTACTGTGGGGTTTTTTGAACCCCCAATTTTTTTATTGGCTGTGCCAAAAAAAAACAGTTTTCTATGCATTTCAGGGGTACTGTGGGGTTTTTTGAACCCCCAATTTTTTTATTGGCTGTGCCAAAAAAAAAGCAGTTTTCTATGCATTTCAGGGGTACTGTGGGGTTTTTTGAACCCCCAATTTTTTTATTGGCTGTGCCAAAAAAAAGGAGTTTTCTATGCATTTCAGGGGTACTGTGGGGTTTTTTGAACCACCAATTTTTTTATTGGCTGTGCCAAAAAAAAGAAGTTTTCTATGCATTTCAGGGGTACTGTGGGGTTTTTTGAACCCCCAATTTTTGTATTGGCTGTGCCAAAAAAAAGCAGTTTTCTATGCATTTCAGGGGTACTGTGGGGTTTTTTGAACCCCCAATTTTTTTATTGGCTGTGCCAAAAAAAAGCAGTTTTCTATGCATTTCAGGGGTACTGTGGGGTTTTTTGAACCCCCAATGTTTTATTGGCTGTGCCAAAAAAAAGCAGTTTTCTATGCATTTCAGGGGTACTGTGGGGTTTTTTGAACCCCCAATTTTTTTATTGGCTGTGCCAAAAAAAAAGCAGTTTTCTATGCATTTCAGGGGTACTGCGGGTTTTTTTTAACCCCCAATTTCTTTATTGGCTGTGCCAAAAAAAAGCAGTTTTCGATGCATTTCAGGGGTACTGTGGGTTTTTTTGAACCCCCAATTTTTTGATTGGCTGCGCCAAAAAAAAGCAGTTTTCTATGCATTTCAGGGGTACTGTGGGGTTTTTTGAACCCCCAATTTTTTTATTGGCTGTGCCAAAAAAAAAGCAGTTTTCTATGCATTTCAGGGGTACTGTGGGGTTTTTTGAACCCCCAATTTTTTTATTGGCTGTGCCAAAAAAAAGCAGTTTTCGATGCATTTCAGGGGTACTGTGGGGTTTTTTGAACCCCCAATTTTTGTATTGGCTGTGCCCAAAAAAAGCAGTTTTCTATGCATTTCAGGGGTACTGTGGGGTTTTTTGAACCCCCAATTTTTTTATTGGCTGTGCCAAAAAAAAGCAGTTTTCTATGCATTTCAGGGGTACTGTGGGGTTTTTTGAACCCCCAATTTTTGTATTGGCTGTGCCAATAAAAAAGACCTTTGACCTTTTGACCTTTGACCTTTGTAGCGTTTTGACTTTGACCTTTCTAGCGATGAAAAAAGCGCATCGTGGCGTTTTGAAAAAACGCATCGTGGCATTTTGACCTTTCTAGCGATTTGACCTTTTGACCTTTGACCTTTTGACCTTTGACCTTTCTAGCGTTTTGACCTTTGACCTTTCTAGCGTTTTGACCTTTGACCTTTCTAGCGATTTGACCTTTCTAGCGTTTTGACCTTGGACCTTTTGACCTTTTGACCTTTCTAGCGATTTTTTACCTTTCTAGCGTTTTGACCTTTCTAGCGATGAAAAAAGCGCATCGTGGCGTTTTGACCTTTCTAGCGATTTGACCTTTGACCTTTTGACCTTTGACCTTTCTAGCATTTTGACCTTTGACCTTTCTAGCGATGAAAAAAGCGCATCGTGGCATTTTGACCTTTCTAGCGATTTGACCTTTGACCTTTTGACCTTTGACCTTTCTAGCGTTTTGACCTTTGACCTTTCTAGCGATGAAAAAGCGCATCGTGACGTTTTGACCTTTCTATCGATTTGACCTTTTAACCTTTGACCTTTTGACCTTTGACCTTTCTAGCGTTTTGGCCAAAAAAAAGCAGTTTTCTATGCATTTCAGGGGTACTGTGGGGTTTTTTGAACCCCCAATTTTTGTATTGGCTGTGCCAAAAAAAAGCAGTTTTCTATGCATTTCAGGGGTACTGTGGGGTTTTTTGAACCCCCAATTTTTTTATTGGCTGTGCCAAAAAAAAACAGTTTTCTATGCATTTCAGGGGTACTGTGGGGTTTTTTGAACCCCAATGTTTTTTATTGGCTGTGCCAAAAAAAAGCAGTTTTCTATGCATTTCAGGGGTACTGTGGGGTTTTTTGAACCCCCAATTTTTTTATTGGCTGTGCCAAAAAAAAGCAGTTTTCTATGCATTTCAGGGGTACTGTGGGGTTTTTTGAACCCCCAATTTTTATATTGGCTGTGCCAAAAAAAAGCAGTTTTCTATTTATTTCAGGGGTACTGTGGGGTTTTTTGAACCCCCAATTTTTGTATTGGCTGTGCCAAAAAAAAGCAGTTTTCTATGCATTTCAGGGGTACTGTGGGGTTTTTTGAACCCCCAATTTTTTTATTGGCTGTGCCAAAAAAAAAGCAGTTTTCTATGCATTTCAGGGGTACTGTGGGGTTTTTTGAACCCCCAATTTTTGTATTGGCTGTGCCAAAAAAAAGCAGTTTTCTATGCATTTCAGGGGTACTGTGGGGTTTTTTGAACCACCAATGTTTTTATTGGCTGTGCCAAAAAAAAGAAGTTTTCTATGCATTTCAGGGGTACTGTGGGGTTTTTTGAACCCCCAATTTTTGTATTGGCTGTGCCAAAAAAAAGCAGTTTTCTATGCATTTCAGGGGTACTGTGGGGTTTTTTGAACCCCCAATTTTTTTATTGGCTGTGCCAAAAAAAAGCAGTTTTCTATGCATTTCAGGGGTACTGTGGGGTTTTTTGAACCCCCAATTTTTTTATTGGCTGTGCCAAAAAAAAGCAGTTTTCTATGCATTTCAGGGGTACTGTGGGGTTTTTTGAACCCCCAATTTTTTTATTGGCTGTGCCAAAAAAAAAGCAGTTTTCTATGCATTTCAGGGGTACTGTGGGTTTTTTTTAACCCCCAATTTTTTTATTGGCTGTGCCAAAAAAAAGCAGTTTTCGATGCATTTCAGGGGTACTGTGGGTTTTTTTGAACCCCCAATTTTTTGATTGGCTGCGCCAAAAAAAAGCAGTTTTCTATGCATTTCAGGGGTACTGTGGGGTTTTTTGAACCCCCAATTTTTTTATTGGCTGTGCCAAAAAAAAAGCAGTTTTCTATGCATTTCAGGGGTACTGTGGGGTTTTTTGAACCCCCAATTTTTTTATTGGCTGTGCCAAAAAAAAGCAGTTTTCGATGCATTTCAGGGGTACTGTGGGGTTTTTTGAACCCCCAATTTTTGTATTGGCTGTGCCAAAAAAAAGCAGTTTTCTATGCATTTCAGGGGTACTGTGGGGTTTTTTGAACCCCCAATTTTTTTATTGGCTGTGCCAAAAAAAAGCAGTTTTCTATGCATTTCAGGGGTACTGTGGGGTTTTTTGAACCCCCAATTTTTGTATTGGCTGTGCCAAAAAAAAGCAGTTTTCTATGCATTTCAGGGGTACTGTGGGGTTTTTTGAACCCCCAATTGTTTTATTGGCTGTGCCAAAAAAAAGCAGTTTTCTATGCATTTCAGGGGTACTGTGGGGTTTTTTGAACCCCCAATTTTTTTATTGGCTGTGCCAAAAAAAAAGCAGTTTTCTATGCATTTCAGGGGTACTGTGGGGTTTTTTGAACCCCCAATTTATTTATTGGCTGTGCCAAAAAAAAGCAGTTTTCTATGCATTTCAGGGGTACTGTGGGGTTTTTTGAACCCCCAATTTTTGTATTGGCTGTGCCAAAAAAAAGCAGTTTTCTATGCATTTCAGGGGTACTGTGGGGTTTTTTGAACCCCCAATTTTTTTATTGGCTGTGCCAAAAAAAAGCAGTTTTCTATGCATTTCAGGGGTACTGTGGGGTTTTTTGAACCCCCAATTTTTTTATTGGCTGTGCCAAAAAAAAGCAGTTTTCTATGCATTTCAGGGGTACTGTGGGGTTTTTTGAACCCCCAATTTTTTTATTGGCTGTGCCAATAAAAAAGACCTTTGACCTTTTGACCTTTGACCTTTGTAGCGTTTTGACTTTGACCTTTCTAGCGATGAAAAAAGCGCATCGTGGCGTTTTGAAAAAACGCATCGTGGCATTTTGACCTTTCTAGCGATTTGACCTTTTGACCTTTGACCTTTTGACCTTTGACCTTTCTAGCGTTTTGACCTTTGACCTTTCTAGCGTTTTGACCTTTGACCTTTCTAGCGATTTGGCCTTTCTAGCGTTTTGACCTTGGACCTTTTGACCTTTTGACCTTTCTAGCGATTTTTTACCTTTCTAGCGTTTTGACCTTTCTAGCGATGAAAAAAGCGCATCGTGGCGTTTTGACCTTTCTAGCGATTTGACCTTTGACCTTTTGACCTTTGACCTTTCTAGCATTTTGACCTTTGACCTTTCTAGCGATGAAAAAAGCGCATCGTGGCATTTTGACCTTTCTAGCGATTTGACCTTTGACCTTTTGACCTTTGACCTTTTGACCTTTGACCTTTCTAGCGTTTTGACCTTTGACCTTTCTAGCGATGAAAAAGCGCATCGTGACGTTTTGACCTTTCTATCGATTTGACCTTTTAACCTTTGACCTTTTGACCTTTGACCTTTCTAGCGTTTTGGCCAAAAAAAAGCAGTTTTCTATGCATTTCAGGGGTACTGTGGGGTTTTTTGAACCCCCAATTTTTGTATTGGCTGTGCCAAAAAAAAGCAGTTTTCTATGCATTTCAGGGGTACTGTGGGGTTTTTTGAACCCCCAATTTTTTTATTGGCTGTGCCAAAAAAAAACAGTTTTCTATGCATTTCAGGGGTACTGTGGGGTTTTTTGAACCCCCAATGTTTTTATTGGCTGTGCCAAAAAAAAGCAGTTTTCTATGCATTTCAGGGGTACTGTGGGGTTTTTTGAACCCCCAATTTTTTTATTGGCTGTGCCAAAAAAATTCAGTTTTCTATGCATTTCAGGGGTACTGTGGGGGTTTTTTTAACCCCCAATTTTTTTATTGGCTGTGCCAAAAAAAAAGCAGTTTTCTATGCATTTCAGGTGTACTGTGGGGTTTTTGAACCCCCAATTTTTTTATTGGCTGTGCCAAAAAAAAGCAGTTTTCTATGCATTTCAGGGGTACTGTGGGGTTTTTTGAACCCCCAATTTTTTTATTGGCTGTGCCAAAAAAAAAGCAGTTTTCTATGCATTTCAGGGGTACGGTGGGGTTTTTTGAACCCCCAATTTTTATATTGGCTGTGCCAAAAAAAAAGCAGTTTTCTATGCATTTCAGGGGTACTGTGGGGTTTTTTGAACCCCCAATTTTTTTATTGGCTGTGCCAATAAAAAAGACCTTTGACCTTTTGACCTTTGACCTTTCTAGCGTTTTGACTTTGACCTTTCTAGCGATGAAAAAAGCGCATCGTGGCGTTTTGAAAAAACGCATCGTGGCATTTTGACCTTTCTAGCGATTTGACCTTTTGACCTTTGACCTTTTGACCTTTGACCTTTCTAGCGTTTTGACCTTTGACCTTTCTAGCGATTTGACCTTTCTAGCGTTTTGCCCTTGGACCTTTTGACCTTTTGACCTTTCTAGCGATTTTTTTACCTTTCTAGCGTTTTGACCTTTCTAGCGATGAAAAAAGCGCATCGTGGCGTTTTGACCTTTCTAGCGATTTGACCTTTGACCTTTGACCTTTTGACCTTTGACCTTTCTAGCGTTTTGACCTTTGACCTTTCTAGCGTTTTGACCTTTGACCTTTCTAGCGATTTGACCTTTCTAGCGTTTTGACCTTGGACCTTTTGACCTTTTGACCTTTCTAGCGATTTTTTACCTTTCTAGCGTTTTGACCTTTCTAGCGATGAAAAAAGCGCATCGTGGCGTTTTGACCTTTCTAGCGATTTGACCTTTGACCTTTTGACCTTTGACCTTTCTAGCATTTTGACCTTTGACCTTTCTAGCGATGAAAAAAGCGCATCGTGGCATTTTGACCTTTCTATCGATTTGACCTTTGACCTTTTGACCTTTGACCTTTTGACCTTTGACCTTTCTAGCGTTTTGACCTTTGACCTTTCTAGCGATGAAAAAGCGCATCGTGACGTTTTGACCTTTCTATCGATTTGACCTTTTGACCTTTGACCTTTTGACCTTTGACCTTTCTAGCGTTTTGGCCAAAAAAAAGCAGTTTTCTATGCATTTCAGGGGTACTGTGGGGTTTTTTGAACCCCCAATTTTTGTATTGGCTGTGCCAAAAAAAAGCAGTTTTCTATGCATTTCAGGGGTACTGTGGGGTTTTTTGAACCCCCAATTTTTTTATTGGCTGTGCCAAAAAAAAGCAGTTTTCTATGCATTTCAGGGGTACTGTGGGGTTTTTTGAACCCCCAATTTTTGTATTGGCTGTGCCAAAAAAAAGCAGTTTTCTATGCATTTCAGGGGTACTGTGGGGTTTTTTGAACCCCCAATTTTTTTATTGGCTGTGCCAAAAAAAAGCAGTTTTCTATGCATTTCAGGGGTACTGTGGGGTTTTTTGAACCCCCAATTTTGTTATTGGCTGTGCCAATAAAAAAGACCTTTGACCTTTTGACCTTTGACCTTTGTAGCGTTTTGACTTTGACCTTTCTAGCGATGAAAAAAGCGCATCGTGGCGTTTTGAAAAAACGCATCGTGGCATTTTGACCTTTCTAGCGATTTGACCTTTTGACCTTTGACCTTTTGACCTTTGACCTTTCTAGCGTTTTGACCTTTGACCTTTCTAGCGTTTTGACCTTTGACCTTTCTAGCGATTTGACCTTTCTAGCGTTTTGACCTTGGACCTTTTGACCTTTTGACCTTTCTAGCGATTTTTGACCTTTCTAGCGTTTTGACCTTTCTAGCGATGAAAAAAGCGCATCGTGGCGTTTTGACCTTTCTAGCGATTTGACCTTTGACCTTTTGACCTTTGACCTTTCTAGCGTTTTGACCTTTGACCTTTCTAGCGATGAAAAAAGCGCATCGTGGCATTTTGACCTTTCTAGCGATTTGACCTTTGACCTTTTGACCTTTGACCTTTCTAGCGTTTTGACCTTTGACCTTTCTAGCGATGAAAAAGCGCATCGTGACGTTTTGAAAAAACCGCATCGTGGCATTTTGACCTTTCTATCGATTTGACCTTTTGACCTTTGACCTTTTGACCTTTGACCTTTCTAGCGTTTTGGCCAAAAAAAAAAGCAGTTTTCTATGCATTTCAGGTGTACTGTGGGGTTTTTTGAACCCCCAATTTTTTTATTGGCTGTGCCAAAAAAAAACAGTTTTCTATGCATTTCAGGGGTACTGTGGGGTTTTTTGAACCCCCAATTTTTTTATTGGCTGTGCCAAAAAAAAAGCAGTTTTCTATGCATTTCAGGGGTACTGTGGGGTTTTTTGAACCCCCAATTTTTATATTGGCTGTGCCAAAAAAAAGCAGTTTTCTATTTATTTCAGGGGTACTGTGGGGTTTTTTGAACCCCCAATTTTTGTATTGGCTGTGCCAAAAAAAATCAGTTTTCTATGCATTTCAGGGGTACTGTGGGGTTTTTTGAACCCCCAATTTTTTTATTGGCTGTGCCAAAAAAAAAGCAGTTTTCTATGCATTTCAGGGGTACTGTGGGGTTTTTTGAACCCCCAATTTTTTTATTGGCTGTGCCAAAAAAAAGCAGTTTTCTATGCATTTCAGGGGTACTGTGGGGTTTTTTGAACCACCAATTTTTTTATTGGCTGTGCCAAAAAAAAGAAGTTTTCTATGCATTTCAGGGGTACTGTGGGG
Source organism: Electrona antarctica (assembly GCF_951216825.1). Classification (NCBI taxonomy): domain Eukaryota; kingdom Metazoa; phylum Chordata; class Actinopteri; order Myctophiformes; family Myctophidae; genus Electrona; species Electrona antarctica. The sequence continues at coordinate 32,149,048 of NC_136795.1, forward strand.
TTTTTTGAACCCCCAATTTTTGTATTGGCTGTGCCAAAAAAAAGCAGTTTTCTATGCATTTCAGGGGTACTGTGGGGTTTTTTGAACCCCCAATTTTTTTATTGGCTGTGCCAAAAAAAAGCAGTTTTCTATGCATTTCAGGGGTACTGTGGGGTTTTTTGAACCCCCAATTTTTTTATTGGCTGTGCCAAAAAAAAGCAGTTTTCTATGCATTTCAGGGGTACTGTGGGGTTTTTTGAACCCCCAATTTTTTTATTGGCTGTGCCAAAAAAAAAGCAGTTTTCTATGCATTTCAGGGGTACTGTGGGTTTTTTTTAAACCCCAATTTTTTTATTGGCTGTGCCAAAAAAAAGCAGTTTTCGATGCATTTCAGGGGTACTGTGGGTTTTTTTGAACCCCCAATTTTTTGATTGGCTGCGCCAAAAAAAAGCAGTTTTCTATGCATTTCAGGGGTACTGTGGGGTTTTTTGAACCCCCAATTTTTTTTATTGGCTGTGCCAAAAAAAAAAGCAGTTTTCTATGCATTTCAGGGGTACTGTGGGGTTTTTTGAACCCCCAATTTTTTTATTGGCTGTGCCAAAAAAAAGCAGTTTTCGATGCATTTCAGGGGTACTGTGGGGTTTTTTGAACCCCCAATTTTTGTATTGGCTGTGCCAAAAAAAAGCAGTTTTCTATGCATTTCAGGGGTACTGTGGGGTTTTTTGAACCCCCAATTTTTTTATTGGCTATGCCAAAAAAAAGCAGTTTTCTATGCATTTCAGGGGTACTGTGGGGTTTTTTGAACCCCCAATTTTTGTATTGGCTGTGCCAAAAAAAAGCAGTTTTCTATGCATTTCAGGGGTACTGTGGGGTTTTTTGAACCCCCAATTTTTTTATTGGCTGTGCCAAAAAAAAGCAGTTTTCTATGCATTTCAGGGGTACTGTGGGGTTTTTTGAACCCCCAATTTATTTATTGGCTGTGCCAAAAAAAAGCAGTTTTCTATGCATTTCAGGGGTACTGTGGGGTTTTTTGAACCCCCAATTTTTGTATTGGCTGTGCCAAAAAAAAGCAGTTTTCTATGCATTTCAGGGGTACTGTGGGGTTTTTTGAACCCCCAATTTTTTTATTGGCTGTGCCAAAAAAAAGCAGTTTTCTATGCATTTCAGGGGTACTGTGGGGTTTTTTGAACCCCCAATTTTTTTATTGGCTGTGCCAAAAAAAATCAGTTTTCTATGCATTTCAGGGGTACTGTGGGGTTTTTTTTAACCCCCAATTTTTTTATTGGCTGTGCCAAAAAAAAGCAGTTTTCTATGCATTTCAGGGGTACTGTGGGGTTTTTTGAACCCCCAATATTTTTCTATTGGCTGTGCCAAAAAAAAAGCAGTTTTCTATGCATTTCAGGGGTACTGTGGGGTTTTTTGAACCCCCAATTTTTTTATTGGCTGTGCCAAAAAAAAGCAGTTTTCTATGTATTTCAGGGGTACTGTGGGGTTTTTTGAACCCCCAAATTTTTTATTGGCTGTGCCAAAAAAAAGCAGTTTTCTATGCATTTCAGGGGTACTGTGGGGTTTTTTGAACCCCCAATTATTTTATTGGCTGTGCCAAAAAAAAAGCAGTTTTCTATGCATTTCAGGGATACTGTGGGGTTTTTTTTAACCCCCAATTTTTGTATTGGCTGTGCCAAAAAAAAGCAGTTTTCTATGCATTTCAGGGGTACTGTGGGGTTTTTTGAACCCCCAATTTTTTTATTGGCTGTGCCAAAAAAAAGCAGTTTTCTATGCATTTCAGGGGTACTGTGGGGTTTTTTGAACCCCCAATTTTTGTATTGGCTGTGCCAAAAAAAAGCAGTTTTCTATGCATTTCAGGGGTACTGTGGGGTTTTTTGAACCCCCAATTTTTTTATTGGCTGTGCCAAAAAAAAGCAGTTTTCTATGCATTTCAGGGGTACTGTGGGGTTTTTTGAACCCCCAATTTTTTTATTGGCTGTGCCAAAAAAAAGCAGTTTTCTATGCATTTCAGGGGTACTGTGGGGTTTTTTGAACCCCCAATTTATTTATTGGCTGTGCCAAAAAAAAGCAGTTTTCTATGCATTTCAGGGGTACTGTGGGGTTTTTTGAACCCCCAATTTTTGTATTGGCTGTGCCAAAAAAAAGCAGTTTTCTATGCATTTCAGGGGTACTGTGGGGTTTTTTGAACCCCCAATTTTTTTATTGGCTGTGCCAAAAAAAAGCAGTTTTCTATGCATTTCAGGGGTACTGTGGGGTTTTTTGAACCCCCAATTTTTTTATTGGCTGTGCCAAAAAAATTCAGTTTTCTATGCATTTCAGGGGTACTGTGGGGTTTTTTTTAACCCCCAATTTTTTTATTGGCTGTGCCAAAAAAAAGCAGTTTTCTATGCATTTCAGGGGTACTGTGGGGTTTTTTGAACCCCCAATATTTTTCTATTGGCTGTGCCAAAAAAAAAGCAGTTTTCTATGCATTTCAGGGGTACTGTGGGGTTTTTTGAACCCCCAATTTTTTTATTGGCTGTGCCAAAAAAAAGCAGTTTTCTATGTATTTCAGGGGTACTGTGGGGTTTTTTGAACCCCCAAATTTTTTATTGGCTGTGCCAAAAAAAAGCAGTTTTCTATGCATTTCAGGGGTACTGTGGGGTTTTTTGAACCCCCAATTATTTTATTGGCTGTGCCAAAAAAAAAGCAGTTTTCTATGCATTTCAGGGATACTGTGGGGTTTTTTTAACCCCCAATTTTTGTATTGGCTGTGCCAAAAAAAAGCAGTTTTCTATGCATTTCAGGGGTACTGTGGGGTTTTTTGAACCCCCAATTTTTGTATTGGCTGTGCCAAAAAAAAGCAGTTTTCTATGCATTTCAGGGGTACTGTGGGGTTTTTTGAACCCCCAATTTTTGTATTGGCTGTGCCAAAAAAAAGCAGTTTTCTATGCATTTCAGGGGTACTGTGGGGTTTTTTGAACCCCCAATTTTTTTATTGGCTGTGCCAAAAAAAAGCAGTTTTCTATGCATTTCAGGGGTACTGTGGGGTTTTTTGAACCCCCAATTTTTTTATTGGCTGTGCCAAAAAAAAGCAGTTTTCTATGCATTTCAGGGGTACTGTGGGGTTTTTTGAACCCCCAATTTTTTTATTGGCTGTGCCAAAAAAAAAGCAGTTTTCTATGCATTTCAGGGGTACTGCGGGTTTTTTTTAACCCCCAATTTCTTTATTGGCTGTGCCAAAAAAAAGCAGTTTTCGATGCATTTCAGGGGTACTGTGGGTTTTTTTGAACCCCCAATTTTTTGATTGGCTGCGCCAAAAAAAAGCAGTTTTCTATGCATTTCAGGGGTACTGTGGGGTTTTTTGAACCCCCAATTTTTTTATTGGCTGTGCCAAAAAAAAAGCAGTTTTCTATGCATTTCAGGGGTACTGTGGGGTTTTTTGAACCCCCAATTTTTTTATTGGCTGTGCCAAAAAAAAGCAGTTTTCGATGCATTTCAGGGGTACTGTGGGGTTTTTTGAACCCCCAATTTTTGTATTGGCTGTGCCCAAAAAAAGCAGTTTTCTATGCATTTCAGGGGTACTGTGGGGTTTTTTGAACCCCCAATTTTTTTATTGGCTGTGCCAAAAAAAAGCAGTTTTCTATGCATTTCAGGGGTACTGTGGGGTTTTTTGAACCCCCAATTTTTGTATTGGCTGTGCCAATAAAAAAGACCTTTGACCTTTTGACCTTTGACCTTTGTAGCGTTTTGACTTTGACCTTTCTAGCGATGAAAAAAGCGCATCGTGGCGTTTTGAAAAACGCATCGTGGCATTTTGACCTTTCTAGCGATTTGACCTTTTGACCTTTGACCTTTTGACCTTTGACCTTTCTAGCGTTTTGACCTTTGACCTTTCTAGCGTTTTGACCTTTGACCTTTCTAGCGATTTGACCTTTCTAGCGTTTTGACCTTGGACCTTTTGACCTTTTGACCTTTCTAGCGATTTTTTACCTTTCTAGCGTTTTGACCTTTCTAGCGATGAAAAAAGCGCATCGTGGCGTTTTGACCTTTCTAGCGATTTGACCTTTGACCTTTTGACCTTTGACCTTTCTAGCATTTTGACCTTTGACCTTTCTAGCGATGAAAAAAGCGCATCGTGGCATTTTGACCTTTCTAGCGATTTGACCTTTGACCTTTTGACCTTTGACCTTTCTAGCGTTTTGACCTTTGACCTTTCTAGCGATGAAAAAGCGCATCGTGACGTTTTGACCTTTCTATCGATTTGACCTTTTAACCTTTGACCTTTTGACCTTTGACCTTTCTAGCGTTTTGGCCAAAAAAAAGCAGTTTTCTATGCATTTCAGGGGTACTGTGGGGTTTTTTGAACCCCCAATTTTTGTATTGGCTGTGCCAAAAAAAAGCAGTTTTCTATGCATTTCAGGGGTACTGTGGGGTTTTTTGAACCCCCAATTTTTTTATTGGCTGTGCCAAAAAAAAACAGTTTTCTATGCATTTCAGGGGTACTGTGGGGTTTTTTGAACCCCAATGTTTTTTATTGGCTGTGCCAAAAAAAAGCAGTTTTCTATGCATTTCAGGGGTACTGTGGGGTTTTTTGAACCCCCAATTTTTTTATTGGCTGTGCCAAAAAAAAGCAGTTTTCTATGCATTTCAGGGGTACTGTGGGGTTTTTTGAACCCCCAATTTTTATATTGGCTGTGCCAAAAAAAAGCAGTTTTCTATTTATTTCAGGGGTACTGTGGGGTTTTTTGAACCCCCAATTTTTGTATTGGCTGTGCCAAAAAAAAGCAGTTTTCTATGCATTTCAGGGGTACTGTGGGGTTTTTTGAACCCCCAATTTTTTTATTGGCTGTGCCAAAAAAAAAGCAGTTTTCTATGCATTTCAGGGGTACTGTGGGGTTTTTTGAACCCCCAATTTTTTTATTGGCTGTGCCAAAAAAAAGCAGTTTTCTATGCATTTCAGGGGTACTGTGGGGTTTTTTGAACCACCAATGTTTTTATTGGCTGTGCCAAAAAAAAGAAGTTTTCTATGCATTTCAGGGGTACTGTGGGGTTTTTTGAACCCCCAATTTTTGTATTGGCTGTGCCAAAAAAAAGCAGTTTTCTATGCATTTCAGGGGTACTGTGGGGTTTTTTGAACCCCCAATTTTTTTATTGGCTGTGCCAAAAAAAAGCAGTTTTCTATGCATTTCAGGGGTACTGTGGGGTTTTTTGAACCCCCAATTTTTTTATTGGCTGTGCCAAAAAAAAGCAGTTTTCTATGCATTTCAGGGGTACTGTGGGGTTTTTTGAACCCCCAATTTTTTTATTGGCTGTGCCAAAAAAAAAGCAGTTTTCTATGCATTTCAGGGGTACTGTGGGTTTTTTTTAACCCCCAATTTTTTTATTGGCTGTGCCAAAAAAAAGCAGTTTTCGATGCATTTCAGGGGTACTGTGGGTTTTTTTGAACCCCCAATTTTTTGATTGGCTGCGCCAAAAAAAAGCAGTTTTCTATGCATTTCAGGGGTACTGTGGGGTTTTTTGAACCCCCAATTTTTTTATTGGCTGTGCCAAAAAAAAAGCAGTTTTCTATGCATTTCAGGGGTACTGTGGGGTTTTTTGAACCCCCAATTTTTTTATTGGCTGTGCCAAAAAAAAGCAGTTTTCGATGCATTTCAGGGGTACTGTGGGGTTTTTTGAACCCCCAATTTTTGTATTGGCTGTGCCAAAAAAAAGCAGTTTTCTATGCATTTCAGGGGTACTGTGGGGTTTTTTGAACCCCCAATTTTTTTATTGGCTGTGCCAAAAAAAAGCAGTTTTCTATGCATTTCAGGGGTACTGTGGGGTTTTTTGAACCCCCAATTTTTGTATTGGCTGTGCCAAAAAAAAGCAGTTTTCTATGCATTTCAGGGGTACTGTGGGGTTTTTTGAACCCCCAATTGTTTTATTGGCTGTGCCAAAAAAAAGCAGTTTTCTATGCATTTCAGGGGTACTGTGGGGTTTTTTGAACCCCCAATTTTTTTATTGGCTGTGCCAAAAAAAAGCAGTTTTCTATGCATTTCAGGGGTACTGTGGGGTTTTTTGAACCCCCAATTTATTTATTGGCTGTGCCAAAAAAAAGCAGTTTTCTATGCATTTCAGGGGTACTGTGGGGTTTTTTGAACCCCCAATTTTTGTATTGGCTGTGCCAAAAAAAAGCAGTTTTCTATGCATTTCAGGGGTACTGTGGGGTTTTTTGAACCCCCAATTTTTTTATTGGCTGTGCCAAAAAAAAGCAGTTTTCTATGCATTTCAGGGGTACTGTGGGGTTTTTTGAACCCCCAATTTTTTTATTGGCTGTGCCAAAAAAAAGCAGTTTTCTATGCATTTCAGGGGTACTGTGGGGTTTTTTGAACCCCCAATTTTTTTATTGGCTGTGCCAATAAAAAAGACCTTTGACCTTTTGACCTTTGACCTTTGTAGCGTTTTGACTTTGACCTTTCTAGCGATGAAAAAAGCGCATCGTGGCGTTTTGAAAAAACGCATCGTGGCATTTTGACCTTTCTAGCGATTTGACCTTTTGACCTTTGACCTTTTGACCTTTGACCTTTCTAGCGTTTTGACCTTTGACCTTTCTAGCGTTTTGACCTTTGACCTTTCTAGCGATTTGGCCTTTCTAGCGTTTTGACCTTGGACCTTTTGACCTTTTGACCTTTCTAGCGATTTTTTACCTTTCTAGCGTTTTGACCTTTCTAGCGATGAAAAAAGCGCATCGTGGCGTTTTGACCTTTCTAGCGATTTGACCTTTGACCTTTTGACCTTTGACCTTTCTAGCATTTTGACCTTTGACCTTTCTAGCGATGAAAAAAGCGCATCGTGGCATTTTGACCTTTCTAGCGATTTGACCTTTGACCTTTTGACCTTTGACCTTTTGACCTTTGACCTTTCTAGCGTTTTGACCTTTGACCTTTCTAGCGATGAAAAAGCGCATCGTGACGTTTTGACCTTTCTATCGATTTGACCTTTTAACCTTTGACCTTTTGACCTTTGACCTTTCTAGCGTTTTGGCCAAAAAAAAGCAGTTTTCTATGCATTTCAGGGGTACTGTGGGGTTTTTTGAACCCCCAATTTTTGTATTGGCTGTGCCAAAAAAAAGCAGTTTTCTATGCATTTCAGGGGTACTGTGGGGTTTTTTGAACCCCCAATTTTTTTATTGGCTGTGCCAAAAAAAAACAGTTTTCTATGCATTTCAGGGGTACTGTGGGGTTTTTTGAACCCCCAATGTTTTTATTGGCTGTGCCAAAAAAAAGCAGTTTTCTATGCATTTCAGGGGTACTGTGGGGTTTTTTGAACCCCCAATTTTTTTATTGGCTGTGCCAAAAAAATTCAGTTTTCTATGCATTTCAGGGGTACTGTGGGGGTTTTTTTAACCCCCAATTTTTTTATTGGCTGTGCCAAAAAAAAAGCAGTTTTCTATGCATTTCAGGTGTACTGTGGGGTTTTTTGAACCCCCAATTTTTTTATTGGCTGTGCCAAAAAAAAGCAGTTTTCTATGCATTTCAGGGGTACTGTGGGGTTTTTTGAACCCCCAATTTTTTTATTGGCTGTGCCAAAAAAAAAGCAGTTTTCTATGCATTTCAGGGGTACTGTGGGGTTTTTTGAACCCCCAATTTTTATATTGGCTGTGCCAAAAAAAAAGCAGTTTTCTATGCATTTCAGGGGTACTGTGGGGTTTTTTGAACCCCCAATTTTTTTATTGGCTGTGCCAATAAAAAAGACCTTTGACCTTTTGACCTTTGACCTTTCTAGCGTTTTGACTTTGACCTTTCTAGCGATGAAAAAAGCGCATCGTGGCGTTTTGAAAAAACGCATCGTGGCATTTTGACCTTTCTAGCGATTTGACCTTTTGACCTTTGACCTTTTGACCTTTGACCTTTCTAGCGTTTTGACCTTTGACCTTTCTAGCGATTTGACCTTTCTAGCGTTTTGCCCTTGGACCTTTTGACCTTTTGACCTTTCTAGCGATTTTTTTACCTTTCTAGCGTTTTGACCTTTCTAGCGATGAAAAAAGCGCATCGTGGCGTTTTGACCTTTCTAGCGATTTGACCTTTGACCTTTGACCTTTTGACCTTTGACCTTTCTAGCGTTTTGACCTTTGACCTTTCTAGCGTTTTGACCTTTGACCTTTCTAGCGATTTGACCTTTCTAGCGTTTTGACCTTGGACCTTTTGACCTTTTGACCTTTCTAGCGATTTTTTACCTTTCTAGCGTTTTGACCTTTCTAGCGATGAAAAAAGCGCATCGTGGCGTTTTGACCTTTCTAGCGATTTGACCTTTGACCTTTTGACCTTTGACCTTTCTAGCATTTTGACCTTTGACCTTTCTAGCGATGAAAAAAGCGCATCGTGGCATTTTGACCTTTCTATCGATTTGACCTTTGACCTTTTGACCTTTGACCTTTTGACCTTTGACCTTTCTAGCGTTTTGACCTTTGACCTTTCTAGCGATGAAAAAGCGCATCGTGACGTTTTGACCTTTCTATCGATTTGACCTTTTGACCTTTGACCTTTTGACCTTTGACCTTTCTAGCGTTTTGGCCAAAAAAAAAGCAGTTTTCTATGCATTTCAGGGGTACTGTGGGGTTTTTTGAACCCCCAATTTTTGTATTGGCTGTGCCAAAAAAAAGCAGTTTTCTATGCATTTCAGGGGTACTGTGGGGTTTTTTGAACCCCCAATTTTTTTATTGGCTGTGCCAAAAAAAAGCAGTTTTCTATGCATTTCAGGGGTACTGTGGGGTTTTTTGAACCCCCAATTTTTGTATTGGCTGTGCCAAAAAAAAGCAGTTTTCTATGCATTTCAGGGGTACTGTGGGGTTTTTTGAACCCCCAATTTTTTTATTGGCTGTGCCAAAAAAAAGCAGTTTTCTATGCATTTCAGGGGTACTGTGGGGTTTTTTGAACCCCCAATTTTGTTATTGGCTGTGCCAATAAAAAAGACCTTTGACCTTTTGACCTTTGACCTTTGTAGCGTTTTGACTTTGACCTTTCTAGCGATGAAAAAAGCGCATCGTGGCGTTTTGAAAAAACGCATCGTGGCATTTTGACCTTTCTAGCGATTTGACCTTTTGACCTTTGACCTTTTGACCTTTGACCTTTCTAGCGTTTTGACCTTTGACCTTTCTAGCGTTTTGACCTTTGACCTTTCTAGCGATTTGACCTTTCTAGCGTTTTGACCTTGGACCTTTTGACCTTTTGACCTTTCTAGCGATTTTTGACCTTTCTAGCGTTTTGACCTTTCTAGCGATGAAAAAAGCGCATCGTGGCGTTTTGACCTTTCTAGCGATTTGACCTTTGACCTTTTGACCTTTGACCTTTCTAGCGTTTTGACCTTTGACCTTTCTAGCGATGAAAAAAGCGCATCGTGGCATTTTGACCTTTCTAGCGATTTGACCTTTGACCTTTTGACCTTTGACCTTTCTAGCGTTTTGACCTTTGACCTTTCTAGCGATGAAAAAGCGCATCGTGACGTTTTGAAAAAACCGCATCGTGGCATTTTGACCTTTCTATCGATTTGACCTTTTGACCTTTGACCTTTTGACCTTTGACCTTTCTAGCGTTTTGGCCAAAAAAAAAGGAGTTTTCTATGCATTTCAGGTGTACTGTGGGGTTTTTTGAACCCCCAATTTTTTTATTGGCTGTGCCAAAAAAAAACAGTTTTCTATGCATTTCAGGGGTACTGTGGGGTTTTTTGAACCCCCAATTTTTTTATTGGCTGTGCCAAAAAAAAAGCAGTTTTCTATGCATTTCAGGGGTACTGTGGGGTTTTTTGAACCCCCAATTTTTATATTGGCTGTGCCAAAAAAAAGCAGTTTTCTATTTATTTCAGGGGTACTGTGGGGTTTTTTGAACCCCCAATTTTTGTATTGGCTGTGCCAAAAAAAAATCAGTTTTCTATGCATTTCAGGGGTACTGTGGGGTTTTTTGAACCCCCAATTTTTGTATTGGCTGTGCCAAAAAAAAAGCAGTTTTCTATGCATTTCAGGGGTACTGTGGGGTTTTTTGAACCCCCAATTTTTTTATTGGCTGTGCCAAAAAAAAGCAGTTTTCTATGCATTTCAGGGGTACTGTGGGGTTTTTTGAACCACCAATTTTTTTATTGGCTGTGCCAAAAAAAAGAAGTTTTCTATGCATTTCAGGGGTACTGTGGGGTTTTTTGAACCCCCAATTTTTGTATTGGCTGTGCCAAAAAAAAGCAGTTTTCTATGCATTTCAGGGGTACTGTGGGGTTTTTTGAACCCCCAATTTTTTTATTGGCTGTGCCAAAAAAAAGCAGTTTTCTATGCATTTCAGGGGTACTGTGGGGTTTTTTGAACCCCCAATTTTTTTATTGGCTGTGCCAAAAAAAAGCAGTTTTCTATGCATTTCAGGGGTACTGTGGGGTTTTTTGAACCCCCAATTTTTTTATTGGCTGTGCCAAAAAAAAAGCAGTTTTCTATGCATTTCAGGGGTACTGTGGGTTTTTTTTAAACCCCAATTTTTTTATTGGCTGTGCCAAAAAAAAGCAGTTTTCGATGCATTTCAGGGGTACTGTGGGTTTTTTTGAACCCCCAATTTTTTGATTGGCTGCGCCAAAAAAAAGCAGTTTTCTATGCATTTCAGGGGTACTGTGGGGTTTTTTGAACCCCCAATTTTTTTTATTGGCTGTGCCAAAAAAAAAGCAGTTTTCTATGCATTTCAGGGGTACTGTGGGGTTTTTTGAACCCCCAATTTTTTTATTGGTGCCAAAAAAAAGCAGTTTTCGATGCATTTCAGGGGTACTGTGGGGTTTTTTGAACCCCCAATTTTTGTATTGGCTGTGCCAAAAAAAAGCAGTTTTCTATGCATTTCAGGGGTACTGTGGGGTTTTTTGAACCCCCAATTTTTTTATTGGCTGTGCCAAAAAAAAGCAGTTTTCTATGCATTTCAGGGGTACTGTGGGGTTTTTTGAACCCCCAATTTTTGTATTGGCTGTGCCAAAAAAAAGCAGTTTTCTATGCATTTCAGGGGTACTGTGGGGTTTTTTGAACCCCCAATTTTTTTATTGGCTGTGCCAAAAAAAAGCAGTTTTCTATGCATTTCAGGGGTACTGTGGGGTTTTTTGAACCCCCAATTTTTTTATTGGCTGTGCCCAAAAAAAAGCAGTTTTCTATGCATTTCAGGGGTACTGTGGGGTTTTTTGAACCCCCAATTTTTTTATTGGCTGTGCCAAAAAAAAGCAGTTTTCTATGCATTTCAGGGGTACTGTGGGGTTTTTTGAACCACCAATTTTTTTATTGGCTGTGCCAAAAAAAAGAAGTTTTCTATGCATTTCAGGGGTACTGTGGGGTTTTTTGAACCCCCCATTTTTGTATTGGCTGTGCCAAAAAAAAGCAGTTTTCTATGCATTTCAGGGGTACTGTGGGGTTTTTTGAACCCCCAATTTTTTTATTGGCTGTGCCAAAAAAAAGCAGTTTTCTATGCATTTCAGGGGTACTGTGGGGTTTTTTGAACCCCCAATTTTTTTATTGGCTGTGCCAAAAAAAAGCAGTTTTCTATGCATTTCAGGGGTACTGTGGGGTTTTTTGAACCCCCAATTTTTTTATTGGCTGTGCCAAAAAAAAAGCAGTTTTCTATGCATTTCAGGGGTACTGTGGGTTTTTTTTAAACCCCAATTTTTTTATTGGCTGTGCCAAAAAAAAGCAGTTTTCGATGCATTTCAGGGGTACTGTGGGTTTTTTTTGAACCCCCAATTTTTTGATTGGCTGCGCCAAAAAAAAGCAGTTTTCTATGCATTTCAGGGGTACTGTGGGGTTTTTTGAACCCCCAATTTTTTTTATTGGCTGTGCCAAAAAAAAAGCAGTTTTCTATGCATTTCAGGGGTACTGTGGGGTTTTTTGAACCCCCAATTTTTTTATTGGCTGTGCCAAAAAAAAGCAGTTTTCGATGCATTTCAGGGGTACTGTGGGGTTTTTTGAACCCCCAATTTTTTTATTGGCTGTGCCAAAAAAAAGCAGTTTTCTATGCATTTCAGGGGTACTGTGGGGTTTTTTGAACCCCCAATTTTTTTATTGGCTGTGCCAAAAAAAAGCAGTTTTCTATGCATTTCAGGGGTACTGTGGGGTTTTTTGAACCCCCAATTTTTTTATTGGCTGTGCCAATAAAAAAGACCTTTGACCTTTTGACCTTTGACCTTTGTAGCGTTTTGACTTTGACCTTTCTAGCGATGAAAAAAGCGCATCGTGGCGTTTTGAAAAAACGCATCGTGGCATTTTGACCTTTCTAGCGATTTGACCTTTTGACCTTTGACCTTTTGACCTTTGACCTTTCTAGCGTTTTGACCTTTGACCTTTCTAGCGTTTTGACCTTTGACCTTTCTAGCGATTTGGCCTTTCTAGCGTTTTGACCTTGGACCTTTTGACCTTTTGACCTTTCTAGCGATTTTTTACCTTTCTAGCGTTTTGACCTTTCTAGCGATGAAAAAAGCGCATCGTGGCGTTTTGACCTTTCTAGCGATTTGACCTTTGACCTTTTGACCTTTGACCTTTCTAGCATTTTGACCTTTGACCTTTCTAGCGATGAAAAAAGCGCATCGTGGCATTTTGACCTTTCTAGCGATTTGACCTTTGACCTTTTGACCTTTGACCTTTTGACCTTTGACCTTTCTAGCGTTTTGACCTTTGACCTTTCTAGCGATGAAAAAGCGCATCGTGACGTTTTGACCTTTCTATCGATTTGACCTTTTAACCTTTGACCTTTTGACCTTTGACCTTTCTAGCGTTTTGGCCAAAAAAAAGCAGTTTTCTATGCATTTCAGGGGTACTGTGGGGTTTTTTGAACCCCCAATTTTTGTATTGGCTGTGCCAAAAAAAAGCAGTTTTCTATGCATTTCAGGGGTACTGTGGGGTTTTTTTAACCCCCAATTTTTTTATTGGCTGTGCCAAAAAAAAACAGTTTTCTATGCATTTCAGGGGTACTGTGGGGTTTTTTGAACCCCCAATGTTTTTATTGGCTGTGCCAAAAAAAAGCAGTTTTCTATGCATTTCAGGGGTACTGTGGGGTTTTTTTAACCCCCAATTTTTTTATTGGCTGTGCCAAAAAAATTCAGTTTTCTATGCATTTCAGGGGTACTGTGGGGGTTTTTTTAACCCCCAATTTTTTTATTGGCTGTGCCAAAAAAAAAGCAGTTTTCTATGCATTTCAGGTGTACTGTGGGGTTTTTTGAACCCCCAATTTTTTTATTGGCTGTGCCAAAAAAAAGCAGTTTTCTATGCATTTCAGGGGTACTGTGGGGTTTTTTGAACCCCCAATTTTTTTATTGGCTGTGCCAAAAAAAAAGCAGTTTTCTATGCATTTCAGGGGTACTGTGGGGTTTTTTGAACCCCCAATTTTTATATTGGCTGTGCCAAAAAAAAAGCAGTTTTCTATGCATTTCAGGGGTACTGTGGGGTTTTTTGAACCCCCAATTTTTTTATTGGCTGTGCCAATAAAAAAGACCTTTGACCTTTTGACCTTTGACCTTTCTAGCGTTTTGACTTTGACCTTTCTAGCGATGAAAAAAGCGCATCGTGGCGTTTTGAAAAAACGCATCGTGGCATTTTGACCTTTCTAGCGATTTGACCTTTTGACCTTTGACCTTTTGACCTTTGACCTTTCTAGCGTTTTGACCTTTGACCTTTCTAGCGATTTGACCTTTCTAGCGTTTTGCCCTTGGACCTTTTGACCTTTTGACCTTTCTAGCGATTTTTTTACCTTTCTAGCGTTTTGACCTTTCTAGCGATGAAAAAAGCGCATCGTGGCGTTTTGACCTTTCTAGCGATTTGACCTTTGACCTTTGACCTTTTGACCTTTGACCTTTCTAGCGTTTTGACCTTTGACCTTTCTAGCGTTTTGACCTTTGACCTTTCTAGCGATTTGACCTTTCTAGCGTTTTGACCTTGGACCTTTTGACCTTTTGACCTTTCTAGCGATTTTTTACCTTTCTAGCGTTTTGACCTTTCTAGCGATGAAAAAAGCGCATCGTGGCGTTTTGACCTTTCTAGCGATTTGACCTTTGACCTTTTGACCTTTGACCTTTCTAGCATTTTGACCTTTGACCTTTCTAGCGATGAAAAAAGCGCATCGTGGCATTTTGACCTTTCTATCGATTTGACCTTTGACCTTTTGACCTTTGACCTTTTGACCTTTGACCTTTCTAGCGTTTTGACCTTTGACCTTTCTAGCGATGAAAAAGCGCATCGTGACGTTTTGACCTTTCTATCGATTTGACCTTTTGACCTTTGACCTTTTGACCTTTGACCTTTCTAGCGTTTTGGCCAAAAAAAAGCAGTTTTCTATGCATTTCAGGGGTACTGTGGGGTTTTTTGAACCCCCAATTTTTGTATTGGCTGTGCCAAAAAAAAGCAGTTTTCTATGCATTTCAGGGGTACTGTGGGGTTTTTTGAACCCCCAATTTTTTTATTGGCTGTGCCAAAAAAAAGCAGTTTTCTATGCATTTCAGGGGTACTGTGGGGTTTTTTGAACCCCCAATTTTTGTATTGGCTGTGCCAAAAAAAAGCAGTTTTCTATGCATTTCAGGGGTACTGTGGGGTTTTTTGAACCCCCAATTTTTTTATTGGCTGTGCCAAAAAAAAGCAGTTTTCTATGCATTTCAGGGGTACTGTGGGGTTTTTTGAACCCCCAATTTTGTTATTGGCTGTGCCAATAAAAAAGACCTTTGACCTTTTGACCTTTGACCTTTGTAGCGTTTTGACTTTGACCTTTCTAGCGATGAAAAAAGCGCATCGTGGCGTTTTGAAAAAACGCATCGTGGCATTTTGACCTTTCTAGCGATTTGACCTTTTGACCTTTGACCTTTTGACCTTTGACCTTTCTAGCGTTTTGACCTTTGACCTTTCTAGCGTTTTGACCTTTGACCTTTCTAGCGATTTGACCTTTCTAGCGTTTTGACCTTGGACCTTTTGACCTTTTGACCTTTCTAGCGATTTTTGACCTTTCTAGCGTTTTGACCTTTCTAGCGATGAAAAAAGCGCATCGTGGCGTTTTGACCTTTCTAGCGATTTGACCTTTGACCTTTTGACCTTTGACCTTTCTAGCGTTTTGACCTTTGACCTTTCTAGCGATGAAAAAAGCGCATCGTGGCATTTTGACCTTTCTAGCGATTTGACCTTTGACCTTTTGACCTTTGACCTTTCTAGCGTTTTGACCTTTGACCTTTCTAGCGATGAAAAAGCGCATCGTGACGTTTTGAAAAAACCGCATCGTGGCATTTTGACCTTTCTATCGATTTGACCTTTTGACCTTTGACCTTTTGACCTTTGACCTTTCTAGCGTTTTGGCCAAAAAAAAAGGAGTTTTCTATGCATTTCAGGTGTACTGTGGGGTTTTTTGAACCCCCAATTTTTTTATTGGCTGTGCCAAAAAAAAACAGTTTTCTATGCATTTCAGGGGTACTGTGGGGTTTTTTGAACCCCCAATTTTTTTATTGGCTGTGCCAAAAAAAAAGCAGTTTTCTATGCATTTCAGGGGTACTGTGGGGTTTTTTGAACCCCCAATTTTTATATTGGCTGTGCCAAAAAAAAGCAGTTTTCTATTTATTTCAGGGGTACTGTGGGGTTTTTTGAACCCCCAATTTTTGTATTGGCTGTGCCAAAAAAAAATCAGTTTTCTATGCATTTCAGGGGTACTGTGGGGTTTTTTGAACCCCCAATTTTTTTATTGGCTGTGCCAAAAAAAAAGCAGTTTTCTATGCATTTCAGGGGTACTGTGGGGTTTTTTGAACCCCCAATTTTTTTATTGGCTGTGCCAAAAAAAAGCAGTTTTCTATGCATTTCAGGGGTACTGTGGGGTTTTTTGAACCACCAATTTTTTTATTGGCTGTGCCAAAAAAAAGAAGTTTTCTATGCATTTCAGGGGTACTGTGGGGTTTTTTGAACCCCCAATTTTTGTATTGGCTGTGCCAAAAAAAAGCAGTTTTCTATGCATTTCAGGGGTACTGTGGGGTTTTTTGAACCCCCAATTTTTTTATTGGCTGTGCCAAAAAAAAGCAGTTTTCTATGCATTTCAGGGGTACTGTGGGGTTTTTTGAACCCCCAATTTTTTTATTGGCTGTGCCAAAAAAAAGCAGTTTTCTATGCATTTCAGGGGTACTGTGGGGTTTTTTGAACCCCCAATTTTTTTATTGGCTGTGCCAAAAAAAAAGCAGTTTTCTATGCATTTCAGGGGTACTGTGGGTTTTTTTTAAACCCCAATTTTTTTATTGGCTGTGCCAAAAAAAAGCAGTTTTCGATGCATTTCAGGGGTACTGTGGGTTTTTTTGAACCCCCAATTTTTTGATTGGCTGCGCCAAAAAAAAGCAGTTTTCTATGCATTTCAGGGGTACTGTGGGGTTTTTTGAACCCCCAATTTTTTTTATTGGCTGTGCCAAAAAAAAAGCAGTTTTCTATGCATTTCAGGGGTACTGTGGGGTTTTTTGAACCCCCAATTTTTGTATTGGCTGTGCCAAAAAAAAGCAGTTTTCTATGCATTTCAGGGGTACTGTGGGGTTTTTTGAACCCCCAATTTTTTTATTGGCTGTGCCAAAAAAAAGCAGTTTTCTATGCATTTCAGGGGTACTGTGGGGTTTTTTGAACCCCCAATTTTTGTATTGGCTGTGCCAAAAAAAAGCAGTTTTCTATGCATTTCAGGGGTACTGTGGGGTTTTTTGAACCCCCAATTTTTGTATTGGCTGTGCCAAAAAAAAGCAGTTTTCTATGCATTTCAGGGGTACTGTGGGGTTTTTTGAACCCCCAATTTTTTTATTGGCTGTGCCAAAAAAAAGCAGTTTTCTATGCATTTCAGGGGTACTGTGGGGTTTTTTGAACCCCCAATTTTTGTATTGGCTGTGCCAAAAAAAAGCAGTTTTCTATGCATTTCAGGGGTACTGTGGGGTTTTTTGAACCCCCAATTTTTTTATTGGCTGTGCCAAAAAAAAGCAGTTTTCTATGCATTTCAGGGGTACTGTGGGGTTTTTTGAACCCCCAATTTTTTTATTGGCTGTGCCCAAAAAAAAGCAGTTTTCTATGCATTTCAGGGGTACTGTGGGGTTTTTTGAACCCCCAATTTTTTTATTGGCTGTGCCAAAAAAAAGCAGTTTTCTATGCATTTCAGGGGTACTGTGGGGTTTTTTGAACCACCAATTTTTTTATTGGCTGTGCCAAAAAAAAGAAGTTTTCTATGCATTTCAGGGGTACTGTGGGGTTTTTTGAACCCCCAATTTTTGTATTGGCTGTGCCAAAAAAAAGCAGTTTTCTATGCATTTCAGGGGTACTGTGGGGTTTTTTGAACCCCCAATTTTTTTATTGGCTGTGCCAAAAAAAAGCAGTTTTCTATGCATTTCAGGGGTACTGTGGGGTTTTTTGAACCCCCAATTTTTTTATTGGCTGTGCCAAAAAAAAGCAGTTTTCTATGCATTTCAGGGGTACTGTGGGGTTTTTTGAACCCCCAATTTTTTTATTGGCTGTGCCAAAAAAAAAGCAGTTTTCTATGCATTTCAGGGGTACTGTGGGTTTTTTTTAAACCCCAATTTTTTTATTGGCTGTGCCAAAAAAAAGCAGTTTTCGATGCATTTCAGGGGTACTGTGGGTTTTTTTGAACCCCCAATTTTTTGATTGGCTGCGCCAAAAAAAAGCAGTTTTCTATGCATTTCAGGGGTACTGTGGGGTTTTTTGAACCCCCAATTTTTTTTATTGGCTGTGCCAAAAAAAAAGCAGTTTTCTATGCATTTCAGGGGTACTGTGGGGTTTTTTGAACCCCCAATTTTTTTATTGGCTGTGCCAAAAAAAAGCAGTTTTCGATGCATTTCAGGGGTACTGTGGGGTTTTTTGAACCCCCAATTTTTGTATTGGCTGTGCCAAAAAAAAGCAGTTTTCTATGCATTTCAGGGGTACTGTGGGGTTTTTTGAACCCCCAATTTTTTTATTGGCTGTGCCAAAAAAAAGCAGTTTTCTATGCATTTCAGGGGTACTGTGGGGTTTTTTGAACCCCCAATTTTTGTATTGGCTGTGCCAAAAAAAAGCAGTTTTCTATGCATTTCAGGGGTACTGTGGGGTTTTTTGAACCCCCAATTTTTTTATTGGCTGTGCCAAAAAAAAGCAGTTTTCTATGCATTTCAGGGGTACTGTGGGGTTTTTTGAACCCCCAATTTTTTTATTGGCTGTGCCAAAAAAAAGCAGTTTTCTATGCATTTCAGGGGTACTGTGGGGTTTTTTGAACCCCCAATTTATTTATTGGCTGTGCCAAAAAAAAGCAGTTTTCTATGCATTTCAGGGGTACTGTGGGGTTTTTTGAACCCCCAATTTTTGTATTGGCTGTGCCAAAAAAAAGCAGTTTTCTATGCATTTCAGGGGTACTGTGGGGTTTTTTGAACCCCCAATTTTTTTATTGGCTGTGCCAAAAAAAAGCAGTTTTCTATGCATTTCAGGGGTACTGTGGGGTTTTTTGAACCCCCAATTTTTTTATTGGCTGTGCCAAAAAAAAGCAGTTTTCTATGCATTTCAGGGGTACTGTGGGGTTTTTTGAACCCCCAATTTTTTTATTGGCTGTGCCAAAAAAAAGCAGTTTTCTATGCATTTCAGGGGTACTGTGGGGTTTTTTGAACCCCCAATTTTTTTATTGGCTGTGCCAAAAAAATTCAGTTTTCTATGCATTTCAGGGGTACTGTGGGGTTTTTTTTAACCCCCAATTTTTTTATTGGCTGTGCCAAAAAAAAGCAGTTTTCTATGCATTTCAGGGGTACTGTGGGGTTTTTTGAACCCCCAATATTTTTCTATTGGCTGTGCCAAAAAAAAAGCAGTTTTCTATGCATTTCAGGGGTACTGTGGGGTTTTTTGAACCCCCAATTTTTTTATTGGCTGTGCCAAAAAAAAGCAGTTTTCTATGTATTTCAGGGGTACTGTGGGGTTTTTTGAACCCCCAAATTTTTTATTGGCTGTGCCAAAAAAAAGCAGTTTTCTATGCATTTCAGGGGTACTGTGGGGTTTTTTGAACCCCCAATTATTTTATTGGCTGTGCCAAAAAAAAAGCAGTTTTCTATGCATTTCAGGGATACTGTGGGTTTTTTTTAACCCCCAATTTTTGTATTGGCTGTGCCAAAAAAAAGCAGTTTTCTATGCATTTCAGGGGTACTGTGGGGTTTTTTGAACCGCCAATTTTTTTATTGGCTGTGCCAAAAAAAAGCAGTTTTCTATGCATTTCAGGGGTACTGTGGGGTTTTTTGAACCCCCAATTTTTTTATTGGCTGTGCCAAAAAAAAGCAGTTTTCTATGCATTTCAGGGGTACTGTGGGGTTTTTTGAACCCCCAATTTTTTTATTGGCTGTGCCAAAAAAAAAGCAGTTTTCTATGCATTTCAGGGGTACTGTGGGGTTTTTTGAACCCCCAATTTTTGTATTGGCTGTGCCAAAAAAAAGCAGTTTTCTATGCATTTCAGGGGTACTGTGGGGTTTTTTGAACCCCCCATTTTTTTATTGGCTGTGCCAAAAAAAAGCAGTTTTCTATGCATTTCAGGGGTACTGTGGGGTTTTTTGAACCCCCAATTTTTTTATTGGCTGTGCCAAAAAAAAGCAGTTTTCTATGCATTTCAGGGGTACTGTGGGGTTTTTTGAACCCCCAATTTTTTTATTGGCTGTGCCAAAAAAAAGCAGTTTTCTATGCATTTCAGGGGTACTGTGGGGTTTTTTGAACCCCCAATTTTTTTATTGGCTGTGCCAAAAAAAAGCAGTTTTATATGCATTTCAGGGGTACTGTGGGGTTTTTTGAACCCCCAATTTTTTTATTGGCTGTGCCAAAAAAAAAGCAGTTTTCTATGCATTTCAGGTGTACTGTGGGGTTTTTTGAACCCCCAATTTGGCTGTGCCAAAAAAAAGCAGTTTTCTATGCATTTCAGGTGTACTGTGGGGTTTTTTGAACCCCCAATTTTTTTATTGGCTGTGCCAAAAAAAAGCAGTTTTCTATGCATTTCAGGGGTACTGTGGGGTTTTTTGAACCCCCAATTTTTTTATTGGCTGTGCCAAAAAAAAGCAGTTTTCTATGCATTTCAGGGGTACTGTGGGGTTTTTTGAACCCCCAATTTTTTTATTGGCTGTGCCAAAAAAAAGCAGTTTTCTATGCATTTCAGGGGTACTGTGGGGTTTTTTGAACCCCCAATTTTTTTATTGGCTGTGCCAAAAAAATTCAGTTTTCTATGCATTTCAGGGGTACTGTGGGGGTTTTTTTAACCCCCAATTTTTTTATTGGCTGTGCCAAAAAAAAGCAGTTTTCTATGCATTTCAGGGGTACTGTGGGGTTTTTTGAACCCCCAATTTTTTTATTGGCTGTGCCAAAAAAAAAGCAGTTTTCTATGCATTTCAGGGGTACTGTGGGGTTTTTTGAACCCCCAATTTTTTTATTGGCTGTGCCAAAAAAAAGCAGTTTTCTATGTATTTCAGGGGTACTGTGGGGTTTTTTGAACCCCCAATTTTTTTATTGGCTGTGCCAAAAAAAAGCAGTTTTCTATGCATTTCAGGGGTACTGTGGGGTTTTTTGAACCCCCAATTATTTTATTGGCTGTGCCAAAAAAAAAGCAGTTTTCTATGCATTTCAGGGATACTGTGGGGTTTTTTTAACCCCCAATTTTTGTATTGGCTGTGCCAAAAAAAAGCAGTTTTCTATGCATTTCAGGGGTACTGTGGGGTTTTTTGAACCGCCAATTTTTTTATTGGCTGTGCCAAAAAAAAGCAGTTTTCTATGCATTTCAGGGGTACTGTGGGGTTTTTTGAACCCCCAATTTTTTTATTGGCTGTGCCAAAAAAAAACAGTTTTCTATGCATTTCAGGGGTACTGTGGGGTTTTTTGAACCCCAATGTTTTTTATTGGCTGTGCCAAAAAAAAGCAGTTTTCTATGCATTTCAGGGGTACTGTGGGGTTTTTTGAACCCCCAATTTTTATATTGGCTGTGCCAAAAAAAAGCAGTTTTCTATTTATTTCAGGGGTACTGTGGGGTTTTTTGAACCCCCAATTTTTGTATTGGCTGTGCCAAAAAAAAGCAGTTTTCTATGCATTTCAGGGGTACTGTGGGGTTTTTTGAACCCCCAATTTTTTTATTGGCTGTGCCAAAAAAAAAGCAGTTTTCTATGCATTTCAGGGGTACTGTGGGGTTTTTTGAACCCCCAATTTTTTTATTGGCTGTGCCAAAAAAAAGCAGTTTTCTATGCATTTCAGGGGTACTGTGGGGTTTTTTGAACCACCAATGTTTTTATTGGCTGTGCCAAAAAAAAGAAGTTTTCTATGCATTTCAGGGGTACTGTGGGGTTTTTTGAACCCCCAATTTTTGTATTGGCTGTGCCAAAAAAAAGCAGTTTTCTATGCATTTCAGGGGTACTGTGGGGTTTTTTGAACCCCCAATTTTTTTATTGGCTGTGCCAAAAAAAAGCAGTTTTCTATGCATTTCAGGGGTACTGTGGGGTTTTTTGAACCCCCAATTTTTTTATTGGCTGTGCCAAAAAAAAAGCAGTTTTCTATGCATTTCAGGGGTACTGTGGGTTTTTTTTAACCCCCAATTTTTTTATTGGCTGTGCCAAAAAAAAGCAGTTTTCGATGCATTTCAGGGGTACTGTGGGTTTTTTTGAACCCCCAATTTTTTGATTGGCTGCGCCAAAAAAAAGCAGTTTTCTATGCATTTCAGGGGTACTGTGGGGTTTTTTGAACCCCCAATTTTTGTATTGGCTGTGCCAAAAAAAAGCAGTTTTCTATGCATTTCAGGGGTACTGTGGGGTTTTTTGAACCCCCAATTTTTTTATTGGCTGTGCCAAAAAAAAAGCAGTTTTCTATGCATTTCAGGGGTACTGTGGGGTTTTTTGAACCCCCAATTTTTTTATTGGCTGTGCCAAAAAAAAGCAGTTTTCTATGCATTTCAGGGGTACTGTGGGGTTTTTTGAACCACCAATGTTTTTATTGGCTGTGCCAAAAAAAAGCAGTTTTCTATGCATTTCAGGGGTACTGTGGGGTTTTTTGAACCCCCAATTTTTTTATTGGCTGTGCCAAAAAAAAGCAGTTTTCTATGCATTTCAGGGGTACTGTGGGGTTTTTTGAACCCCCAATTTTTTTATTGGCTGTGCCAAAAAAAAAGCAGTTTTCTATGCATTTCAGGGGTACTGTGGGTTTTTTTTAACCCCCAATTTTTGTATTGGCTGTGCCAAAAAAAAGCAGTTTTCGATGCATTTCAGGGGTACTGTGGGTTTTTTTGAACCCCCAATTTTTTGATTGGCTGCGCCAAAAAAAAGCAGTTTTCTATGCATTTCAGGGGTACTGTGGGGTTTTTTGAACCCCCAATTTTTTTATTGGCTGTGCCAAAAAAAAAGCAGTTTTCTATGCATTTCAGGGGTACTGTGGGGTTTTTTGAACCCCCAATTTTTTTATTGGCTGTGCCAAAAAAAAGCAGTTTTCGATGCATTTCAGGGGTACTGTGGGGTTTTTTGAACCCCCAATTTTTGTATTGGCTGTGCCAAAAAAAAGCAGTTTTCTATGCATTTCAGGGGTACTGTGGGGTTTTTTGAACCCGCAATTTTTTTATTGGCTGTGCCAAAAAAAAGCAGTTTTCTATGCATTTCGGGGGTACTGTGGGGTTTTTTGAACCCCCAATTTTTGTATTGGCTGTGCCAAAAAAAAGCAGTTTTCTATGCATTTCAGGGGTACTGTGGGGTTTTTTGAACCCCCAATTTTTTTATTGGCTGTGCCAAAAAAAAGCAGTTTTCTATGCATTTCAGGGGTACTGTGGGGTTTTTTGAACCCCCAATTTTTTTATTGGCTGTGCCAAAAAAAAGCAGTTTTCTATGCATTTCAGGGGTACTGTGGGGTTTTTTGAACCCCCAATTTATTTATTGGCTGTGCCAAAAAAAAGCAGTTTTCTATGCATTTCAGGGGTACTGTGGGGTTTTTTGAACCCCCAATTTTTGTATTGGCTGTGCCAAAAAAAAGCAGTTTTCTATGCATTTCAGGGGTACTGTGGGGTTTTTTTAACCCCCAATTTTTTTATTGGCTGTGCCAAAAAAAAGCAGTTTTCTATGCATTTCAGGGGTACTGTGGGGTTTTTTGAACCCCCAATTTTTTTATTGGCTGTGCCAAAAAAAAGCAGTTTTCTATGCATTTCAGGGGTACTGTGGGGTTTTTTGAACCCCCAATTTTTTTATTGGCTGTGCCAATAAAAAAGACCTTTGACCTTTTGACCTTTGACCTTTGTAGCGTTTTGACTTTGACCTTTCTAGCGATGAAAAAAGCGCATCGTGGCGTTTTGAAAAAACGCATCGTGGCATTTTGACCTTTCTAGCGATTTGACCTTTTGACCTTTGACCTTTTGACCTTTGACCTTTCTAGCGTTTTGACCTTTGACCTTTCTAGCGTTTTGACCTTTGACCTTTCTAGCGATTTGGCCTTTCTAGCGTTTTGACCTTGGACCTTTTGACCTTTTGACCTTTCTAGCGGTTTTTTACCTTTCTAGCGTTTTGACCTTTCTAGCGATGAAAAAAGCGCATCGTGGCGTTTTGACCTTTCTAGCGATTTGACCTTTGACCTTTTGACCTTTGACCTTTCTAGCATTTTGACCTTTGACCTTTCTAGCGATGAAAAAAGCGCATCGTGGCATTTTGACCTTTCTAGCGATTTGACCTTTGACCTTTTGACCTTTGACCTTTCTAGCGTTTTGACCTTTGACCTTTCTAGCGATGAAAAAGCGCATCGTGACGTTTTGACCTTTCTATCGATTTGACCTTTTAACCTTTGACCTTTTGACCTTTGACCTTTCTAGCGTTTTGGCCAAAAAAAAGCAGTTTTCTATGCATTTCAGGGGTACTGTGGGGTTTTTTGAACCCCCAATTTTTGTATTGGCTGTGCCAAAAAAAAGCAGTTTTCTATGCATTTCAGGGGTACTGTGGGGTTTTTTGAACCCCCAATTTTTTTATTGGCTGTGCCAAAAAAAAACAGTTTTCTATGCATTTCAGGGGTACTGTGGGGTTTTTTGAACCCCCAATGTTTTTATTGGCTGTGCCAAAAAAAAGCAGTTTTCTATGCATTTCAGGGGTACTGTGGGGTTTTTTGAACCCCCAATTTTTTTATTGGCTGTGCCAAAAAAATTCAGTTTTCTATGCATTTCAGGGGTACTGTGGGGGTTTTTTTAACCCCCAATTTTTTTATTGGCTGTGCCAAAAAAAAGCAGTTTTCTATGCATTTCAGGGGTACTGTGGGGTTTTTTGAACCCCCAATTTTTTTTTTGGCTGTGCCAAAAAAAAAGCAGTTTTCTATGCATTTCAGGGGTACTGTGGGGTTTTTTGAACCCCCAATTTTTTTATTGGCTGTGCCAAAAAAAAGCAGTTTTCTATGCATTTCAGGGGTACTGTGGGGTTTTTTGAACCCCCAATTTTTTTATTGGCTGTGCCAAAAAAAAGCAGTTTTCTATGCATTTCAGGGGTACTGTGGGGTTTTTTGAACCCCCAATTTTTTTATTGGCTGTGCCAAAAAAAAAGCAGTTTTCTATGCATTTCAGGTGTACTGTGGGGTTTTTTGAACCCCCAATTTTTTTATTGGCTGTGCCAAAAAAAAGCAGTTTTCTATGCATTTCAGGGGTACTGTGGGGTTTTTTGAACCCCCAATTTTTTTATTGGCTGTGCCAAAAAAAAGCAGTTTTCTATGCATTTCAGGGGTACTGTGGGGTTTTTTGAACCCCCAATTTTTTTATTGGCTGTGCCAAAAAAAAAGCAGTTTTCTATGCATTTCAGGTGTACTGTGGGGTTTTTTGAACCCCCAATTTTTTTATTGGCTGTGCCAAAAAAAAGCAGTTTTCTATGCATTTCAGGGGTACTGTGGGGTTTTTTGAACCCCCAATTTTTTTATTGGCTGTGCCAAAAAAAAAGCAGTTTTCTATGCATTTCAGGGGTACTGTGGGGTTTTTTGAACCCCCAATTTTTATATTGGCTGTGCCAAAAAAAAAGCAGTTTTCTATGCATTTCAGGGGTACTGTGGGGTTTTTTGAACCCCCAATTTTTTTATTGGCTGTGCCAATAAAAAAGACCTTTGACCTTTTGACCTTTGACCTTTCTAGCGTTTTGACTTTGACCTTTCTAGCGATGAAAAAAGCGCATCGTGGCGTTTTGAAAAAACGCATCGTGGCATTTTGACCTTTCTAGCGATTTGACCTTTTGACCTTTGACCTTTTGACCTTTGACCTTTCTAGCGTTTTGACCTTTGACCTTTCTAGCGATTTGACCTTTCTAGCGTTTTGCCCTTGGACCTTTTGACCTTTTGACCTTTCTAGCGATTTTTTTACCTTTCTAGCGTTTTGACCTTTCTAGCGATGAAAAAAGCGCATCGTGGCGTTTTGACCTTTCTAGCGATTTGACCTTTGACCTTTGACCTTTTGACCTTTGACCTTTCTAGCGTTTTGACCTTTGACCTTTCTAGCGTTTTGACCTTTGACCTTTCTAGCGATTTGACCTTTCTAGCGTTTTGACCTTGGACCGTTTGACCTTTTGACCTTTCTAGCGATTTTTTACCTTTCTAGCGTTTTGACCTTTCTAGCGATGAAAAAAGCGCATCGTGGCGTTTTGACCTTTCTAGCGATTTGACCTTTGACCTTTTGACCTTTGACCTTTCTAGCATTTTGACCTTTGACCTTTCTAGCGATGAAAAAAGCGCATCGTGGCATTTTGACCTTTCTATCGATTTGACCTTTGACCTTTTGACCTTTGACCTTTTGACCTTTGACCTTTCTAGCGTTTTGACCTTTGACCTTTCTAGCGATGAAAAAGCGCATCGTGACGTTTTGACCTTTCTATCGATTTGACCTTTTGACCTTTGACCTTTTGACCTTTGACCTTTCTAGCGTTTTGGCCAAAAAAAAGCAGTTTTCTATGCATTTCAGGGGTACTGTGGGGTTTTTTGAACCCCCAATTTTTGTATTGGCTGTGCCAAAAAAAAGCAGTTTTCTATGCATTTCAGGGGTACTGTGGGGTTTTTTGAACCCCCAATTTTTTTATTGGCTGTGCCAAAAAAAAGCAGTTTTCTATGCATTTCAGGGGTACTGTGGGGTTTTTTGAACCCCCAATTTTTGTATTGGCTGTGCCAAAAAAAAGCAGTTTTCTATGCATTTCAGGGGTACTGTGGGGTTTTTTGAACCCCCAATTTTTTTATTGGCTGTGCCAAAAAAAAGCAGTTTTCTATGCATTTCAGGGGTACTGTGGGGTTTTTTGAACCCCCAATTTTGTTATTGGCTGTGCCAATAAAAAAGACCTTTGACCTTTTGACCTTTGACCTTTGTAGCGTTTTGACTTTGACCTTTCTAGCGATGAAAAAAGCGCATCGTGGCGTTTTGAAAAAACGCATCGTGGCATTTTGACCTTTCTAGCGATTTGACCTTTTGACCTTTGACCTTTTGACCTTTGACCTTTCTAGCGTTTTGACCTTTGACCTTTCTAGCGTTTTGACCTTTGACCTTTCTAGCGATTTGACCTTTCTAGCGTTTTGACCTTGGACCTTTTGACCTTTTGACCTTTCTAGCGATTTTTTACCTTTCTAGCGTTTTGACCTTTCTAGCGATGAAAAAAGCGCATCGTGGCGTTTTGACCTTTCTAGCGATTTGACCTTTGACCTTTTGACCTTTGACCTTTCTAGCGTTTTGACCTTTGACCTTTCTAGCGATGAAAAAAGCGCATCGTGGCATTTTGACCTTTCTAGCGATTTGACCTTTGACCTTTTGACCTTTGACCTTTCTAGCGTTTTGACCTTTGACCTTTCTAGCGATGAAAAAGCGCATCGTGACGTTTTGAAAAAACCGCATCGTGGCATTTTGACCTTTCTATCGATTTGACCTTTTGACCTTTGACCTTTTGACCTTTGACCTTTCTAGCGTTTTGGCCAAAAAAAAAGCAGTTTTCTATGCATTTCAGGTGTACTGTGGGGTTTTTTGAACCCCCAATTTTTTTATTGGCTGTGCCAAAAAAAAACAGTTTTCTATGCATTTCAGGGGTACTGTGGGGTTTTTTGAACCCCCAATTTTTATATTGGCTGTGCCAAAAAAAAGCAGTTTTCTATTTATTTCAGGGGTACTGTGGGGTTTTTTGAACCCCCAATTTTTGTATTGGCTGTGCCAAAAAAGAATCAGTTTTCTATGCATTTCAGGGGTACTGTGGGGTTTTTTGAACCCCCAATTTTTTTATTGGCTGTGCCAAAAAAAAAGCAGTTTTCTATGCATTTCAGGGGTACTGTGGGGTTTTTTGAACCCCCAATTTTTTTATTGGCTGTGCCAAAAAAAAGCAGTTTTCTATGCATTTCAGGGGTACTGTGGGGTTTTTTGAACCACCAATTTTTTTATTGGCTGTGCCAAAAAAAAGAAGTTTTCTATGCATTTCAGGGGTACTGTGGGGTTTTTTGAACCCCCAATTTTTGTATTGGCTGTGCCAAAAAAAAGCAGTTTTCTATGCATTTCAGGGGTACTGTGGGGTTTTTTGAACCCCCAATTTTTTTATTGGCTGTGCCAAAAAAAAGCAGTTTTCTATGCATTTCAGGGGTACTGTGGGGTTTTTTGAACCCCCAATTTTTTTATTGGCTGTGCCAAAAAAAAGCAGTTTTCTATGCATTTCAGGGGTACTGTGGGGTTTTTTGAACCCCCAATTTTTTTATTGGCTGTGCCAAAAAAAAAGCAGTTTTCTATGCATTTCAGGGGTACTGTGGGTTTTTTTTAAACCCCAATTTTTTTATTGGCTGTGCCAAAAAAAAGCAGTTTTCGATGCATTTCAGGGGTACTGTGGGTTTTTTTGAACCCCCAATTTTTTGATTGGCTGCGCCAAAAAAAAGCAGTTTTCTATGCATTTCAGGGGTACTGTGGGGTTTTTTGAACCCCCAATTTTTTTTATTGGCTGTGCCAAAAAAAAAGCAGTTTTCTATGCATTTCAGGGGTACTGTGGGGTTTTTTGAACCCCCAATTTTTTTATTGGCTGTGCCAAAAAAAAGCAGTTTTCGATGCATTTCAGGGGTACTGTGGGGTTTTTTGAACCCCCAATTTTTGTATTGGCTGTGCCAAAAAAAAGCAGTTTTCTATGCATTTCAGGGGTACTGTGGGGTTTTTTGAACCCCCAATTTTTTTATTGGCTCTGCCAAAAAAAAGCAGTTTTCTATGCATTTCAGGGGTACTGTGGGGTTTTTTGAACCCCCAATTTTTGTATTGGCTGTGCCAAAAAAAAGCAGTTTTCTATGCATTTCAGGGGTACTGTGGGGTTTTTTGAACCCCCAATTTTTTTATTGGCTGTGCCAAAAAAAAGCAGTTTTCTATGCATTTCAGGGGTACTGTGGGGTTTTTTGAACCCCCAATTTTTTTATTGGCTGTGCCAAAAAAAAGCAGTTTTCTATGCATTTCAGGGGTACTGTGGGGTTTTTTGAACCCCCAATTTATTTATTGGCTGTGCCAAAAAAAAGCAGTTTTCTATGCATTTCAGGGGTACTGTGGGGTTTTTTGAACCCCCAATTTTTGTATTGGCTGTGCCAAAAAAAAGCAGTTTTCTATGCATTTCAGGGGTACTGTGGGGTTTTTTGAACCCCCAATTTTTTTATTGGCTGTGCCAAAAAAAAGCAGTTTTCTATGCCTTTCAGGGGTACTGTGGGGTTTTTTGAACCCCCAATTTTTTTATTGGCTGTGCCAAAAAAAAGCAGTTTTCTATGCATTTCAGGGGTACTGTGGGGTTTTTTGAACCCCCAATTTTTTTATTGGCTGTGCCAAAAAAAAGCAGTTTTCTATGCATTTCAGGGGTACTGTGGGGTTTTTTGAACCCCCAATTTTTTTATTGGCTGTGCCAAAAAAATTCAGTTTTCTATGCATTTCAGGGGTACTGTGGGGGTTTTTTTAACCCCCAATTTTTTTATTGGCTGTGCCAAAAAAAAGCAGTTTTCTATGCATTTCAGGGGTACTGTGGGGTTTTTTGAACCCCCAATTTTTTTATTGGCTGTGCCAAAAAAAAAGCAGTTTTCTATGCATTTCAGGGGTACTGTGGGGTTTTTTGAACCCCCAATTTTTTTATTGGCTGTGCCAAAAAAAAGCAGTTTTCTATGTATTTCAGGGGTACTGTGGGGTTTTTTGAACCCCCAAATTTTTTATTGGCTGTGCCAAAAAAAAGCAGTTTTCTATGCATTTCAGGGGTACTGTGGGGTTTTTTGAACCCCCAATTATTTTATTGGCTGTGCCAAAAAAAAAGCAGTTTTCTATGCATTTCAGGGATACTGTGGGGTTTTTTTAACCCCCAATTTTTGTATTGGCTGTGCCAAAAAAAAGCAGTTTTCTATGCATTTCAGGGGTACTGTGGGTTTTTTTGAACCGCCAATTTTTTTATTGGCTGTGCCAAAAAAAAGCAGTTTTCTATGCATTTCAGGGGTACTGTGGGGTTTTTTGAACCCCCAATTTTTTTATTGGCTGTGCCAAAAAAAAGCAGTTTTCTATGCATTTCAGGGGTACTGTGGGGTTTTTTGAACCCCCAATTTTTTTATTGGCTGTGCCAAAAAAAAGCAGTTTTCTATGCATTTCAGGGGTACTGTGGGGTTTTTTGAACCCCCAATTTTTTTATTGGCTGTGCCAAAAAAAAGCAGTTTTCTATGCATTTCAGGGGTACTGTGGGGTTTTTTGAACCCCCAATTTTTTTATTGGCTGTGCCAAAAAAAAGCAGTTTTCTATGCATTTCAGGGGTACTGTGGGGTTTTTTGAACCCCCAATTTTTTTATTGGCTGTGCCAAAAAAAAGCAGTTTTCTATGCATTTCAGGGGTACTGTGGGGTTTTTTGAACCCCCAATTTTTTTATTGGCTATGCCAAAAAAAAGCAGTTTTATATGCATTTCAGGGGTACTGTGGGGTTTTTTGAACCCCCAATTTTTTTATTGGCTGTGCCAAAAAAAAAGCAGTTTTCTATGCATTTCAGGTGTACTGTGGGGTTTTTTGAACCCCCAATTTGGCTGTGCCAAAAAAAAAGCAGTTTTCTATGCATTTCAGGTGTACTGTGGGGTTTTTTGAACCCCCAATTTTTTTATTGGCTGTGCCAAAAAAAAGCAGTTTTCTATGCATTTCAGGGGTACTGTGGGGTTTTTTGAACCCCCAATTTTTTTATTGGCTGTGCCAAAAAAAAGCAGTTTTCTATGCATTTCAGGGGTACTGTGGGGTTTTTTGAACCCCCAATTTTTTTATTGGCTGTGCCAAAAAAAAGCAGTTTTCTATGCATTTCAGGGGTACTGTGGGGTTTTTTGAACCCCCAATTTTTTTATTGGCTGTGCCAAAAAAATTCAGTTTTCTATGCATTTCAGGGGTACTGTGGGGGTTTTTTTAACCCCCAATTTTTTTATTGGCTGTGCCAAAAAAAAGCAGTTTTCTATGCATTTCAGGGGTACTGTGGGGTTTTTTGAACCCCCAATTTTTTTATTGGCTGTGCCAAAAAAAAAAGCAGTTTTCTATGCATTTCAGGGGTACTGTGGGGTTTTTTGAACCCCCAATTTTTTTATTGGCTGTGCCAAAAAAAAGCAGTTTTCTATGTATTTCAGGGGTACTGTGGGGTTTTTTGAACCCCCAAATTTTTTATTGGCTGTGCCAAAAAAAAGCAGTTTTCTATGCATTTCAGGGGTACTGTGGGGTTTTTTGAACCCCCAATTATTTTATTGGCTGTGCCAAAAAAAAAGCAGTTTTCTATGCATTTCAGGGATACTGTGGGGTTTTTTTAACCCCCAATTTTTGTATTGGCTGTGCCAAAAAAAAGCAGTTTTCTATGCATTTCAGGGGTACTGTGGGGTTTTTTGAACCGCCAATTTTTTTATTGGCTGTGCCAAAAAAAAGCAGTTTTCTATGCATTTCAGGGGTACTGTGGGGTTTTTTGAACCCCCAATTTTTTTATTGGCTGTGCCAAAAAAAAGCAGTTTTCTATGCATTTCAGGGGTACTGTGGGGTTTTTTGAACCCCCAATTTTTTTATTGGCTGTGCCAAAAAAAAGCAGTTTTCTATGCATTTCAGGGGTACTGTGGGGTTTTTTGAACCCCCAATTTTTGTATTGGCTGTGCCAAAAAAAAGCAGTTTTCTATGCATTTCAGGGGTACTGTGGGGTTTTTTGAACCCCCCATTTTTTTATTGGCTGTGCCAAAAAAAAGCAGTTTTCTATGCATTTCAGGGGTACTGTGGGGTTTTTTGAACCCCCAATTTTTTTATTGGCTGTGCCAAAAAAAAGCAGTTTTCTATGCATTTCAGGGGTACTGTGGGGTTTTTTGAACCCCCAATTTTTTTATTGGCTGTGCCAAAAAAAAGCAGTTTTCTATGCATTTCAGGGGTACTGTGGGGTTTTTTGAACCCCCAATTTTTTTATTGGCTGTGCCAAAAAAAAGCAGTTTTATATGCATTTCAGGGGTACTGTGGGGTTTTTTGAACCCCCAATTTTTTTATTGGCTGTGCCAAAAAAAAAGCAGTTTTCTATGCATTTCAGGTGTACTGTGGGGTTTTTTGAACCCCCAATTTGGCTGTGCCAAAAAAAAAGCAGTTTTCTATGCATTTCAGGTGTACTGTGGGGTTTTTTGAACCCCCAATTTTTTTATTGGCTGTGCCAAAAAAAAGCAGTTTTCTATGCATTTCAGGGGTACTGTGGGGTTTTTTGAACCCCCAATTTTTTTATTGGCTGTGCCAAAAAAAAGCAGTTTTCTATGCATTTCAGGGGTACTGTGGGGTTTTTTGAACCCCCAATTTTTTTATTGGCTGTGCCAAAAAAAAAGCAGTTTTCTATGCATTTCAGGTGTACTGTGGGGTTTTTTGAACCCCCAATTTTTTTATTGGCTGTGCCAAAAAAAAGCAGTTTTCTATGCATTTCAGGGGTACTGTGGGGTTTTTTGAACCCCCAATTTTTTTATTGGCTGTGCCAAAAAAAAAGCAGTTTTCTATGCATTTCAGGGGTACTGTGGGGTTTTTTGAACCCCCAATTTTTATATTGGCTGTGCCAAAAAAAAAGCAGTTTTCTATGCATTTCAGGGGTACTGTGGGGTTTTTTGAACCCCCAATTTTTTTATTGGCTGTGCCAATAAAAAAGACCTTTGACCTTTTGACCTTTGACCTTTCTAGCGTTTTGACTTTGACCTTTCTAGCGATGAAAAAAGCGCATCGTGGCGTTTTGAAAAAACGCATCGTGGCATTTTGACCTTTCTAGCGATTTGACCTTTTGACCTTTGACCTTTTGACCTTTGACCTTTCTAGCGTTTTGACCTTTGACCTTTCTAGCGATTTGACCTTTCTAGCGTTTTGCCCTTGGACCTTTTGACCTTTCTAGCGATTTTTTTACCTTTCTAGCGTTTTGACCTTTCTAGCGATGAAAAAAGCGCATCGTGGCGTTTTGACCTTTCTAGCGATTTGACCTTTGACCTTTGACCTTTTGACCTTTGACCTTTCTAGCGTTTTGACCTTTGACCTTTCTAGCGATGAAAAAGCGCATCGTGACGTTTTGAAAAAACCGCATCGTGGCATTTTGACCTTTCTATCGATTTGACCTTTTGACCTTTGACCTTTTGACCTTTGACCTTTCTAGCGTTTTGGCCAAAAAAAAGCAGTTTTCTATGCATTTCAGGGGTACTGTGGGGTTTTTTTAACCCCCAATTTTTTTATTGCCCTTTCTAGCAATTTTTGACCTTTCTAGCGTTTTGACCTTTGACCTTTCTAGCGTTTTGACCTTTGACCTTTCTAGCGATTTGACCTTTCTAGCGTTTTGACCTTGGACCTTTGACCTTTTGACCTTTGACCTTTCTAGCGTTTTGACCTTTGACCTTTCTAGCGATGAAAAAGCGCATCGTGACGTTTTGAAAAAACCGCATCGTGGCATTTTGACCTTTCTATCGATTTGACCTTTTGACCTTTGACCTTTTGACCTTTGACCTTTCTAGCGTTTTGGCCAAAAAAAAGCAGTTTTCTATGCATTTCAGGGGTACTGTGGGGTTTTTTGAACCCCCAATTTTTTTATTGGCTGTGCCAAAAAAAAGCAGTTTTCTATGCATTTCAGGGGTACTGTGGGGTTTTTTGAACCCCCAATTTCTTTATTGGCTGTGCCAAAAAAAAGCAGTTTTCTATGCATTTCAGGGGTACTGTGGGGTTTTTTGAACCCCCAATTTTTTTATTGGCTATGCCAAAAAAATGCAGTTTTCTATGCATTTCAGGGGTACTGTGGGGTTTTTTGAACCCCCAATTTGCAGTTTTCTATGCATTTCAGGGGTACTGTGGGGTTTTTTGAACCCCCAATTTTTTTATTGGCTGTGCCAAAAAAAATCAGTTTTCTATGCATTTCAGGGGTACTGTGGGGTTTTTTGAACCCCCAATTTTTTTATTGGCTGTGCCAAAAAAAAGCAGTTTTCTATGCATTTCAGGGGTACTGTGGGGTTTTTTGAACCCCCAATTTTTTTATTGGCTGTGCCAAAAAAAAGCAGTTTTCTATGCATTTCAGGGGTACTGTGGGGTTTTTTGAACCCCCAATTTTTGTATTGGCTGTGCCAAAAAAAAGCAGTTTTCTATGCATTTCAGGGGTACTGTGGGGTTTTTTGAACCCCCAATTTTTGTATTGGCTGTGCCAAAAAAAAGCAGTTTTCTATGCATTTCAGGGGTACTGTGGGGTTTTTTGAACCCCCAATTTTTGTATTGGCTGTGCCAAAAAAAAGCAGTTTTCTATGCATTTCAGGGGTACTGTGGGGTTTTTTGAACCCCCAATTTTTTTATTGGCTGTGCCAATAAAAAAGACCTTTGACCTTTTGACCTTTGACCTTTCTAGCGTTTTGACTTTGACCTTTCTAGCGATGAAAAAAGCGCATCGTGACGTTTTGAAAAAACGCATCGTGGCATTTTGACCTTTCTAGCGATTTGACCTTTTGACCTTTGACCTTTCTAGTGTTTTGACCTTTGACCTTTCTAGCGTTTTGACCTTTGACCTTTCTAGCGATTTGACCTTTCTAGCGTTTTGACCTTGGACCTTTTGACCTTTTGACCTTTCTAGCGATTTTTGACCTTTCTAGCGTTTTGACCTTTCTAGCGATGAAAAAAGCGCATCGTGGCGTTTTGCCCTTTCTAGCGATTTTTGACCTTTCTAGCATTTTGACCTTTGACCTTTTGACCTTTCTAGCGATTTTTGACCTTTCTAGCGTTTTGACCTTTCTAGCGATGAAAAAAGCGCATCGTGGCGTTTTGCCCTTTCTAGCGATTTTTGACCTTTCTAGCGTTTTGACCTTTCTAGCGATGAAAAAAGCGCATCGTGGCGTTTTGCCCTTTCTAGCGATTGTTGAACTTTCTAGCGTTTTGACCTTGGACCTTTTGACCTTTTGACCTTTTGACCTTTCTAGCGATTTTTGACCTTTCTAGCGTTTTGACCTTTCTAGCGATGAAAAAAGCGCATCGTGGCGTTTTGACTTTTCTAGCGATGAAAAAAGCGCATCGTGGCATTTTGACCTTTCTAGCGATTTGACCTTTTGACCTTTGACCTTTTGACCTTTGACCTTTCTAGCGATGAAATTTGGATATATTTTTATTTCATTTTTTGAATGAAAGGCACAGGTACAGGCATACCAAAAAAGTGCACACAAAGTGTAATTCAAATTATTATCAGTGGCTTGCCCCTTGCCTCTTTTTTTTAAATCCTACCCCCAAACCCCTGCACCAACCACCGTTGACAAAAAAAAATAAAAAAAAATAAAAGAACAAATATAGTAATGATAACAATTAAATGCAACATAAACATATATCAAAACAAATTGTAAATAAAGAACAATAAATTAATCCCTCCCATCCCACCCCGTCATAGGCCTGAAAAGAAAAAGATACGAGCAAGAGTGTCAACAAAGACCAAAAAAGAATAAGGGATTATACAGATATAATTAGTTATATATGTCATGCTAGTTATACAGTAGAGGTCCTAACTTGATAGAGAATATGGTTCCAGCTATCTATTGTTTGATAATTTGCACCATTCAATCTAGCTGTAGAAAGCTCCATTGTTACAACATCAGTTAATAACTGTTTCCATTGATTAAAGGGCAGAGAATGTGGAGCTTGCCATTGCAGTGCCAACATTTTTTTTGCAGCGGTACTTCCTGCCAGCCAGAATCGTCTCTGAACAATACTTAAAGTTAAAGAATCATCATTAAGGAGCAATAATTTAGGACAACAGGGAATATGTTTTTGTAATACTTTAGATAGATAATGAGTTATCTGTTCCCAGAAACTTTTGACTGTGGGGCATTCCCACATCATATGTATAAAGGTACCAGTAGTATTTAAAGAACAGAGTGTACAGTTTGGTGAAATAGCACGTCTCATTCTATAAGCTTTCTGGGGGGTTAGATATGTTTTATGGACAAAATTGAAATGAATCTGCTGATGATTTGGGTTTCGTGATGCCATAATAATATTTCCCCACACTCTGGTCCAATTGATAGATTGATGATGTTCTAATCCCAAGTCTGTGCTCCAAGATTGGATAACAGGTATTAACGAAGTACCTCTTTGTGATAGATCTTTATAAATTATAGAAACTTGACCTTTGGACAGACCTGCAGTTTTTTTAGAGAGAGTAACTAAAGAGTGAGTAGCTGGTTTGGTCCATGGAACTCCATAGGCTCGCATAGCCGAACGGAGCTGCAAATATAAAAAAAAGGAGGTACCTGGTAAGTTATACGACTCTTTCAGATCAGAGAATGATCTTAAACCATTATCATCCATAACATCGGCAAGTACATGAATGCCACAATTGGACCATGATTGAGCTACAAAACAACGGCCTCCGCTAAGCAATAAAGGGTT
Organism: Electrona antarctica; assembly: GCF_951216825.1. Lineage (NCBI taxonomy): Eukaryota > Metazoa > Chordata > Actinopteri > Myctophiformes > Myctophidae > Electrona > Electrona antarctica. Next base: position 32,184,822 of record NC_136795.1, read on the forward strand.
ATGGAATAAGGGAGTATGTTCATGCCACTTAGTATCCCATTTAAGTAACTTTTCATATTTGCGCCATAAGGATATGGCATGCGCTATTATTGGACCATAACGCAATCTACACTGCTTTGGTGAAATATCTGTGAAGACAATGTCCTGTAAACGAATCGGTGCCACAATATGTTTTTCAATATTAAGCCAGGGGGCCTCAGAATTTAAATTAAACCAACTCAACAGAGGACGAAGTGATAACGCTTGAAAATATAATTTAAAATTTGGTACAGCTAGACCGCCAGATTGCCGCTCATTTTGTAAGGTAGTAAGTTTAACCCGAGCTCGCTTGCCTCGCCATATAAATTTTGAGATTGCTCTATGTAAATTTTCCCAATGAGCAACAGGTGGGGCAATAGGAATCATGGAACTACAGAAGTTTACTCGAGGTAATATGTTCATTTTGATAATAGAGACTCTTCCGGAGAGGGAGACAGGTATATTACACCATCGATTGAGATCGTCTATGATTGACCTAATGGTTCTATTGTAGTTTACAGACACAATTTTTTCAATTGAAGGAAATATATCAATACCCAGATATTTAAATTGGGTTACAACCGGGATCTCATGGTCAAGCACAGAGTTAGGAGTAGTTTTTAGGTACATTAGTGCAGATTTAGTCCAGTTTATTTTATAACTTGAAATTGAACTGAATTTTTCAAAGATTTGGAGGAGGCTTGAGAGGGAATGAGATACATTCTCCATATATAACAGGATGTCGTCCGCATAGAGCGAAATATGATGATCAGTAGAATTTACAGAGATTGGCTTAATGTTTTCTGATTGCCGTATAGCTTGGGCTAAAGGTTCAAGGGATAAAATAAATAAGTTTGCTGAAATCGGATCCCCTTGCCTACTTCCACGAGTGATTTTGAAAGGAGGAGAACTAATATTTCCGGTTATAACACTGGCTGATGGATTAAAAAATAATATTTTTACCATATTTATGAAATTTGTACCTAGTCCCATACGTTTCAGTACAGCCCAAAGATAGGTCCACTCCAGACGGTCAAAGGCCTTCTCTGCGTCAACAGAGAGAACAGCAGACGACACTTTGGCATGAGAGGCGGAGTTGACAATGTGAAGGAGACGTCGCAAATTATCAGACGAAAGTCTTTTTTTAACAAAACCACTTTGATCCGGGTGAATCAATTTAGGTAAAAACTTTTCAAGACGGCAGGATAATACTTTAGAAAATAGTTTGACATCTGTATTAATTAAAGAACACTGGTTTGGATCTTTACCTTTTTTTAATAAAAGAGAGATTAGGGACATATTCACGTCTCTCCCTAAGGAGCCTTTAGATATGGATATATTAATCATTTCAAGTAGTAGTGGGCCCAACACGTCCCAGAACTTCAAATAAAATTCAGGGGGAATTCCATCCCACCCTGGAGACTTGCCTTTATTCATAGCTTCCAGAGATGTTTTGAGTTCTTGTAATGATATAGGAGCACCCATTAAACTTGATTCAACTGGTGACAAAACAGAGAGGTTAAGGCCACTTAAAAAAGATTCAATCTCCTCAGAGGAGCGCTCGCCTTCTGTAGTATATAAATCATTATAAAATTTAGCAAATCTTGTATTGATTAATTTTGGATCTGTAAGCAGCTCACCATTTTCTGATGTAACAGTAGTAATATTTCCTACAAGATCACTATTGCGTAGTTTGTTGGCCAGTATTTGACTCGGCCGACTGCCATGAAAGTATTGATTTACTCTAACTTTATGGATGGAAGATTCGGCTCTTTTCCTGATAAGATCGTTTAGTTCACTCTTAACATTGGCTAGTGTAGCAGCAGTCTGCTGAGAGAAATGCCTCTGTTGAGATAGGTCCAAGGTAGACAGCATGATTTCTAATTCAGATATTCGTTTTAGCTGAGATTTATTAAGACTTGAAGAGAAAGTAATGGCATTATTTCTGACAAAGCCTTTAATGGCGTCCCAAAGTATCCTGAAATCATCCACTGAGTTATTATTAATCATTAAAAAAAAAGCTAGCTCAGACTGAAATTGCTCACAGAATGCTGGATTGTCCAATAAAGAGCAGTTAAAGCGCCATCTGGTGGCCTTTTTCTTAGCCTGGCTAAATTGAAATTGACAGAAATAGGCATGGTGATCTGATAAACTCATAGGTCGGATTTCAATTTTTTTGACGTCTGAAAATAAGGATGCTGATATTAAAACTAAATCGATACGGGAAAATGATAGATGTCTATTAGAGAAAAAAGTATATTCCCTGTTGCCTGGATTATGAACCCGCCAAATATCAGTAAGATTAAAGTCAGATAGCAAGTGCTTTAAAGCGTTTGTCGAGCGAGCATTATGGTTAACTGCTTTAGATTTATCCAAAGTATGATCCAGAACAGAATTCATGTCTGACCCAATAATCAACTGGAAATCAGCTAGTTCCATTAGTACATTATTCAATGATTGAAAAAAGTCTGGCTCATAACAGTTGGGTGCATAGACATTAATAAACGCAATTCTGTTACCATTATGAATACATTTTAGAAAAGCTATTCTACCTTCTTGATCACTGCCTTTGCCTATGATGGTAATTTTGCATTTTTTATCAATGATTATAGCAACCCCTTTGGTTCTATTCAAAGCTGAAGCAGAAGAAGCCACTTTGTAACGCTGATTTTCTAATTTGTGCATATCTTTTTCAAGCAGGTGCGTTTCTTGTAACATGGCAATTTCAACTCGATTTCTTGATATAATATCAAGACAGCTAGCCCTTTTAATAGAATTGTTAAGACCTTTAACATTCCATGAAAAAATAGCTAAAGACGACATTTATAATATGAAGTAAAATAATTCAAAAGTATATGATTCTGTACTAATAGATAATCAAAATTTTGGTCTTTGTTGACGAGATGCCCAAAGTAAGAACATAAGAAAAAAAGGCCCATATAACCCACCCCATCTTTAAAAAATAAATCTGTAAATCTGAAAAACAGTACAAAAAGAACAAAAGAAACAAAGAAAACAAGAAAAAACAAAGGTGATTGGTGCCCCTCCCACGTAGATCCTCCCCACCCCGTATATCTAACACAGGGTTGTAACATAGCTGCAAAAGGAAGCTCATCTCCTAATGTCCCAGTAGGTGGCTGTGTGCTGGTCGGTTCTCTGTGCAATTTGGAGTAAACAGTATTGATTAACAGGTGTCTGAGCAACTATTCAGTTTGAACATCATTTTATGACATCACATGTGTCAAATTGATAAAAAGTAATGTTAGAAAACTGTGTGTTTAACCAATTAATAAGTAGACTTAGATAGCTTAACTATGTCCCTCTGCACAGAGAAGCCCCGCAGAACAGCACCACCCAGATTAATCCTATGATGGACTATGCAGACATAGTTTAAATACAAATATAATTGAAAAGAGCAACAGGTAAAGTAAAAAGGTTATTGGCCAAAAGTATGAAAATGTAGCAATAACACTGATGGTATCACCATTAAGTAATTAGTATTGTCGAGTAAATGTAAAAACAATAAGAAAAACAGCAATAGTAAATAATATTGATAATATCGCCTGTAGTGGCATTTTATTTAACCATCAAAAGATAGTAAATATGAATGTATAGGTATTATCTATATCATCTGTTAAGTATTATGCTATTGCAAGTGCTTATATACTAAAACTTTAGTAAGTTGGTCTGAGGAGAATTGTATTAGAAATAGAAAACAAATAACGAAAACGTGAAAAACAAGAAGAAAACTAAATAATAATAATAATAATGATGATCATTTTTGCAAAGGAAGTAAACAAAAAAAAGGAGAAAATAGAACAAAATAAATATGAATAAGTAACCAGTATTTAACACTAAACGAAATTCATAAAAATAATTAATTTCAGGGGAGTGCTCAAGGGTAGAAATAAGTTCTTTTTAAAAAGAGAAAATATAGAAATACTAAAGCAAACCTTTATATAGAGTATGCACGTGTGCTACTTAACCTAATTATTATTAAAAAAAAACATTGAAACAAAACAAAGAAAAAGCCTATTGTTGAACTAATGAGAATTTCAGATGCAAAAATAAAATGAAATAGTAAATATACCAAAACCCTCCCCAAAACACCAAAACAAAAGTAATAGTAATGACCTGTAATTACAGCACTAACGAAATCCTGTAGGCCTCAGTAGTAATAGTAATAGTAATCATTAAAAAAAAACTGAAAGGTTAATTACTACAGGCCCCCTTTTTTTTCCTTTTTTTTAAACAACAAAAAAGACAACTGCAGGCAATAGTAAGTGGGAAAAAAAAGAAAAAGAAAGAAAACCCCACCTCATATAAGCAACAGAGAAGCTAATGGACAACATTTGAGGAAAATGAAATAAGAATAAAGAGTCCATTAGACCAGGTCGTATTTCCATGTTACTTAATAGTCAATATCAGCATGAGGTTACTCAGCGGCCTGTAGGTTATAATAGACAACAGAGGGGCGGAAAGAATAGATCATTTTAATACCTGCTTTCTTGTAATGTCCTTGCGCTGATTAATAGATAATTCACAATTGCTGCTCTAGGCCGGGGACGTCTCTTCTCCCTCCTGAGATGTCTCCTCTTCTCTCTCGTTGCTCTGAGAAGCATTTTCCTCCTCCTCAACCTCAGTGGGCTTTATGTGATTGTCAAAAAAGTCCTGAGCGAGCTCCGCCGTAGGAAACTTGTGTGTCACATCTTGGAAGGTTAGGATGAGTGTTGACGACGTCGGGTTGATAAATCCACATCTGATATCAAGCCTTTTCAGCTCAGATCTCACATCTTTAAATTCAGATCTTTGCTTTAGGATTTCGGGATTAACATCGGGAAAAATGCTGATCTTTGCCCCGTTGTAGCTTATGGATTTTGATTCTGCTGCCAGCCGAACAATAAGGAGAGATATAAAATTTGACCTTTTGACCTTTGACCTTTCTAGCGATGAAAAAAGCGCATCGTGGCGTTTTGACCTTTCTAGCGATGAAAAAAGCGCATCGTGGCATTTTTTTTTTTTTTGGATATATTTTTATTTCATTTTTTGAATGAAAGGCACAGGTACAGGCATACCAAAAAAGTGCACACAAAGTGTAATTCAAATTATTATCAGTGGCTTGCCCCATTAAATGCAACATAAACATATATCAAAACAAATTGTAAATAAAGAACAATAAATTAATCCCTCCCATCCCACCCCGTCATAGGCCTGAAAAGAAAACCTTTGACCTTTCTAGCGATTTGACCTTTCTAGCGTTTTGACCTTGGACCTTTTGACCTTTTGACCTTTCTAGCGATTTTTGACCTTTCTAGCGTTTTGACCTTTCTAGCGATGAAAAAAGCGCATCGTGGCGTTTTGCCCTTTCTAGCGATTTTTGACCTTTCTAGCGTTTTGACCTTTCTAGCGATGAAAAAAGCGCATCGTGGCGTTTTGCCCTTTCTAGCGATTTTTGACCTTTCTAGCGTTTTGACCTTTCTAGCGATGAAAAAAGCGCATCGTGGCGTTTTGCCCTTTCTAGCGATTGTTGAACTTTCTAGCGTTTGGACCTTGGACCTTTTGACCTTTTGACCTTTTGACCTTTCTAGCGATTTGACCTTTCTAGCGTTTTGACCTTTCTAGCGATGAAAAAAGCGCATCGTGGCGTTTTGCCCTTTCTAGCGATTTTTGACCTTTCTAGCGTTTTGACCTTTGACCTTTTGACCTTTCTAGCGATTTTTGACCTTTCTAGCATTTTGAAAAAAGTGCATCGTGGCGTTTTGCCCTTTCTAGCAATTTTTGACCTTTCTAGCGTTTTGACCTTTGACCTTTCTAGCGATTTGACCTTTCTAGCGTTTTGACCTTGGACCTTTTGACCTTTTGACCTTTCTAGCGTTTTGACCTTTGACCTTTCTAGCGATGAAAAAAGCGCATCGTGGCGTTTTGACCTTTCTAGCGATGAAAAAAGCGCATCGTGGCGTTTTGACCTTTCTAGCGATTAAAAAAGCGCATCGTGGCATTTTGACCTTTCTAGCGATTTGAACTTTTGACCTTTGACCTTTTGACCTTTGACCTTTCTAGCGTTTTGACCTTTGACCTTTCTAGCGATGAAAAAAGCGCATCGTGGCATTTTGACCTTTCTAGCGATTTGACCTTTGACCTTTTGACCTTTGACCTTTCTAGCGTTTTGACCTTTCTAGCGATGAAAAGGCGCATCATGACGTTTTGAAAAAACCGCATCGTGGCATTTTGACCTTTCTATCGATTTGACCTTTTGACCTTTGACCTTTGACCTTTCTAGCGTTTTGGCCAAAAAAAAAGCAGTTTTCTATGCATTTCAGGGGTACTGTGGGGTTTTTTGAACCCCCAATTTTTTTATTGGCTGTGCCAAAAAAAAAGCAGTTTTCTATGCATTTCAGGGGTACTGTGGGGTTTTTTGAACCCCCAATTTGCAGTTTTCTATGCATTTCAGGGGTACTGTGGGGTTTTTTGAACCCCCAATTTTTTTATTGGCTGTGCCAAAAAAAAGCAGTTTTCTATGCATTTCAGGGGTACTGTGGGGTTTTTTGAACCCCCAATTTTTTTATTGGCTGTGCCAAAAAAAAAGCAGTTTTCTATGCATTTCAGGGGTACTGTGGGGTTTTTTGAACCCCCAATTTTTGTATTGGCTGTGCCAAAAAAAAGCAGTTTTCTATGCATTTCAGGGGTACTGTGGGGTTTTTTTAACCCCCAATTTTTTTATTGGCTGTGCCAATAAAAAAGACCTTTGACCTTTTGACCTTTGACCTTTCTAGCGTTTTGACTTTGGGCGACTGGTTCAATCCTACCCTAAATCTAGGCCTAAAACGTGACACCTCAAAGTGGGGTACATTGCATCCACTGGTCAATCCAAGGGCCTACCACTCCACTCTCTTGATATGTTCTTTCCCAACTCTTGGAGAGTATATAGGCCTTTCCCTGGACCTTCTAGCCCCTAGGATGACCCGAGGCCCACCACTTAAAAACCACATGCTACGGTGCCCAAATCTGAATTTAGGTGCTCAAATGAACTCAAACTGAAGCAATTCAGTAAAGGTCAACACTTCCTCCTGGGGTCATTTTAGGGGCTGGGACCTCCAGTAAAAGGCCTAAATACTCTCCAAGAGTTGGGGAACAACATATCAAGATAGTGGAGTGGTAGGCCCTTGGATTGACCCAGGACCAGTGATTCAATGTACCCCACTGAAAAATAGCAGATCTACAAGCTCGTAGCGTGGCACTCGGTGCCGCACTACGAGCTTGTAGATCTGCCCAAAGTTGAAGGGCTTCAACCTTGGCTACTGGGTAGCTGAAGTTGAAGCTCTGCCCTTCAACTTTGGGCACTTTTACATGTAGGCTGACCCAAAGTTGAAACAGTTGCCAGGGGGACATCTTTGGGCCTGGGGTCCTCATCGTTGGATATGTTGTTCCCACAACCAAGAAGAGTATTTTACCCTTTACTGGAGGTCCTAGGCCCTAAAATGACCCCATGAGGAAGCATTGACCTTTACTGAATTGCTTCAGTTTCAGTTCATTTGACCACCTAACTTCAGATTTGGGCACAATTACACCATTGCTTCAGTTTCAGTTCATTTGACAACCTTCTTTCAACTTTGGGCACTTTTACATGTAGGCTGACCCAAAGTTGAAACAGTTGCCAGGGGGACATCTTTGGGCCTGGGGTACTCATTGTTGGATATGTTGTTCCCACAACCGAGAAGAGTATTTTACCCTTTACTGGAGGTCCTAGGCCCTAAAATGAGGAAGCGTTGACCTTTACTGAATTGCTTCAGTTTCAGGTCATTTGACCACCTAACTTCAGATTTGGGCACCCTAACATGTGGTCTTTAAGTGGTGTACTGAATGGTTAGGTTGAAACCAACGTTAGTTTAACTTGCTTCATGACATAGACCCCTGGTTATATGTGTCTACCGGTATTATAATGAGGACAAATACAATGAGTTGTTGTTTACATTTCAGGTATTTTAGTGGGTACTAAGCATAATTATATTGATATTTGGTAAGGTTAAGGAATTGTACCTAATGGTGCTGAAAATGTGAGCAAGCCTAGTGCTGTTTCTGCGACTACCTCTGGAGGACGTTGTAGGCAGGCACATCTGTTAGCACTGTTGCTAACACAGAGGCTATCGCTGCTGTTGATGTTCCCCGGCCAATCCCCCCACAAACACGGTCTCAACACCGGCCAGTGCGGCCACAGACTCCGCTGCCTCGGCCCCACTTATGAGCACAGACTTGAAAGTTGAATGGAGATGCACCATCCCAATTCCAAACCCATATTAACATGTACCCAAACGTGCCTTTGGTGCGACATCACATTCATTTAATCCTGCCTGGTAGTGGTAGGCCTACCGCACACGACCATGGCATGTTGCACGAGAGAAAAAATAACTTTCTTGGCTCATGATAAATCTATAACAAATACCGGTACATTAGATATTGATGAATTTGTTACCATTTTTGCCAGGACAAAGAGAAGACTCATGTTACAGAGATAAAGGAGGCTGGTGATATGATGATTGATTGATATTATTATACTTGATTGATTGATTGATTGATTGATTGATTAACAGAATCACAGTACATTTACATTACAGTACATTTCAAGTACAACTCAAAAACTGTTAACAGTGAGTGGACGACACCATAAAGCATTACACTTGTTTACATACTAACTAGTACTACTACTATATGTTTTGCCATAGCAAGCCTAGTCTCCCAGTCCTAGCTCCCTTTCAGATCCCCTTGGGAAATCATTTGTGGGGGTCTGTCATTCAATCCATATCACACTCACAGATAACCGATAGGGCTTTGTGAACAACTGTCAACTGCCAACAGTCTTGAATCATGAGCCTTCCTGCCTTGATTGATTGATTGAAGTATTTATTATTACAGTATGCAGAATTACAGTACATTTCAAGCACAACTCCATACAAAAACTGTTAACTGTGGGACGACACATTACACTTGTCTACAATAGGGTAAACCATTTTCTATTCATCAGAACATTTAGAGATGTACAAATATACACTTCTATATAGCCAAACAGGAAATCATCATAAGAGGACTAAAAAGGGGGGGGGAAAAACATACAGTGAGGGATCAAGTAGCCTACATGCTAAATGTCTAAGTACACTGCATTTCAAGTAGTGCACGCACAAGGTACAGGCCTGAGACAATTAAAGTTCAGTCTTCACAGTAAACACGTTATATTGGGGATTATTATGACCTCACTTTGTCTTTGTTATTGCCTTTTATTTAACCCCAAGAGTGTACAAATGGAACCAAATGGATTTTAATTTAAGTGTTGGAGCAAATGCCATTTTCTCATTGCCTTTGTGAATAAATAAACAAATTGCCATTGCCCTTGATCTGGGGAGGGTGTTCTACCTGTCATCACCAGGCTGGCCTGCCACACTGGAAAACCTTTCCGTTGACTGACCCTACAGTATGTGGATTTTACACATGGACTTTACATTTCTTTTTTTGCATTTACTTGCACCTTATGGTCAGCATGACCATAAGCTACCCAACTCCCAAGTAGCGAAATGACAAAATAAATCCACGGAACGTAATGAATCAGGCTGGATCCCAGGCTAAATATTATCAGTGTTTTTTGATGAATATCCACAGCGGCATGTGTTCCTCAGCTACCAACACTATGTTATTGTCTGGCTAGACTCACTTGTCTCTTGACTCTTACAGTAAATAAGTGAACATTAGTTGTCCGATAGTTCACTGATCTTATTATATAGCTTAAAAGGTATAGTATACCACTATTAGATGCAGATATAGATCTGCATCATCATCACTAAACTGAAGATCTAACTCATGTGTGTGCTTTAAGCTACAATGCATCAGATGTCCGTTCTGACAGATGTGTAGCCTAAATGCAACAATGAAAACTACAGTAAAGATCTGAAATCTGATGTGCAGTTTGCTTCAAATAACGTTACCATTGTGAACCAGTAGGTGTCACCATACCTCCACCTTACACCACTGCAGGTGTACTAGTTGCATTGTATTGACATTCTGTACTGACCATTGAAAGCTCTGATGTAACGTGATTTTCTCCCTTTGAATGCATTGATGGCATTCAAAGCGGGTGGCACTGATGACCTGTTGATTAAATAAGGACCAGATTGTGGATGCCATGTGAAGAATCATTTAGGATGAAAGTCTTATTCGCTACGGATCTGGCATTGACTAGGGCATACCTGGTGGGGTCGGGTGGGGACTGGCCATAGTTACCACACTCCGGTTTGGTGACAGGGCAACAGGGCTAATTATAACAGCAGAAATAGGGAAAACTGTCTGTGCGATTATAGCGTGCAAGTGTGTACAGTATGGTGTCAGATGTCAAACTATGGAATAACTCGGAAGCAGATATTGCAGCCAAGACTTAAGGACATGTTACTGTTGTTTTGAGGGATGGACGCGTCTGAGTGCAGTGTGCTCCTTTCACCCCAGAAGTCCAAGAGGGAGCTCCTCCATGTGCCGGGCGGAGTTGGAGCTCAGCCTTGATGGAGAAAGTGTTGAAGCTGGAACGTTAAAGTTGTCCTCTCTGGCAGAGAACAAACCAGCTGCTAGCAGAAGAGGAGATAAGAAAACGCCGATGGAGATGGATAGGCCACACCCTACGAAAGCCCGCAAGCACCATCATTAGACAATCTCTAACATGGAACCCGCAGGGCAAGCGGAAAAGGGGTCGTCCAAGAAACACCTGGCGCAGAGACCTGGAGGCAGACACCAAGACCATGAAGATGACCTGGAACCAGCTGGAGAGAACAGCCCAAGACAGAGATGCCTGGAGATCGCTTGTTGACGGCCTATGCCCCAGAAGGGGTAGCAGCTAGGCGTAAGTAAGTAAGTAAGTCTTTGAGGGTGACTGTTTGGTTGAACACAAGCTACAGTTTACATTTTAAATAATCCACCTTCCCCACAAAAAGAAAAGAAATCCAAACTTTCAGGTGATGAAACTCAACATGATGTGCTGTGATGAACTTTCATGGTAGGCTACTGTACCTTAATTGTCTGGTGTGCTCTGCTGTCAGGGTCCACTGAGAAGTAGGCCTACCGGTATCCCAACCCCTCAAACAGGAAGTTGGTTTTCTTGCACTTCCAATAAGGGCCTTAGGAATAACCGTCAATGAATTCTATAAAGTGACAGAAAGAAGAAACTTGTTGAATAACTACTGAGGGTTTTTTGTACAGCAGGACTTGTCAACAGCACAGAGGCACTTACAGGGTTGAATGTCACTTCGGAAGCCCCCGGGATGCCTGCAGGGAAAGTTGGCCTGTGTTGATTCAGCTGATCACTCTGTTTCACATTCGATGTACAAAAATGCTGCTATTGGGGAGGATGTTTTAAAATTCACCATCTCAATTGCCAGGAGGAACAATGTCAAAGGGAAGTTCCATGAAAAATGGGACTACTTTTATTTGTATATTAAAGGATGGTTGCATTAACAATTTGTAATTGGTAATACATTACGGATATAATCACTATTGTCAACAACAGAATGTGGAGGGGTGTTGTCCATTGGGGTTTTTCTTTTTTGACTGCTAGTTGTTTTGTTTTGTTTTTTTTGTTTGTTTTTCGTGTCTCTTTCTTTTGTGTAAGTCATGTGTATTTTGTATGCTTTATTGTAAAATCATTAAAAAACTTTGATGACAAAAAAATAAATAAAATAAAATTCACCATCAAAACAAGACTGCAAGTATTACCAACCAAGTACAATCTGTCAATCTGGTATCCTGACACCCACACTCCACTCTGTATAAACCATCATGATTCTGAACAACACCTAGAATCCATCGCACACATAACAAATGGATGTAGTGCATACAAAACAAGCTTAAAGCAATTGGTTTTGATAGCACATCAGTGAGCTGGATGCAATCCTACCTGGAGGGGAGAGAACAGATGGTGGAGGTGAACTGTCCCCCCCCCCCCCCTCCCAGTGAGCTGTGGCGTTCCACAAGGAAGCATACTAGGGCCTTTACTGTTCCTAATATATGTTAACGACATGACTTCAGCTTGTGACTGCTTGCCCTATTCTTTAACTGCTCAGTGCTGTAAAGCTCATATTCATAATAAATGTACACATTATTTTGTTACCCTCGTTTGTGATCCTTGGTAGCCACCTGCAGATAATACCAGTGTCCGTTACTTTATGTGGACTACTATGTAGTCTTACCTCAGGTACTATACAAGTTATGTTTATCAATTTGTTTGTGGAGCTAGCACAAAAACTAATTTCACCCACTGTTTTACACCTGTAAACATGTGACAATAAAGTTCTGATTTTATTGCGACAGGTGTACCATTATGCAATTATGGCCTATTTTGGTTGGCATTAAGCTTGTTGTCTCTGACTTTGGCAGGCTCTGCCTTCAGCTCATTCCCCATGCTATTTTATTGTCTTAATTAAGTTGTGGCATTTCCTTTAGCCTAATTAACATCTCATTAAGCTGCATCATCCAAGTGGTTAGCCTTTCCACTCATACTGTCACAGCCAGGGAAGGTACAAAATCCTCAATGTAAATTCATCCATTTGCAACTCTGAGTGTACAAAAGGATTTACACTCTAAGGGCCGATTCATACTCCTATTTTACCGCTGTTTCTCACATTGTAGGCTCTACAGCGCCGAACCGACTTTTATTCGGCTATAAAATAGGAGTATGAATCGCGCCTAAGGCCGTAGCTCCTCGCCAATCGGCCTACACACTTCCACTCAGTTTGAGCATAGATATATAAATAGTAGAGATGGCACCGGGATTCCCCTCCCATCCAGTGCCCTCTCTATTATTTATATATCTATGTTCAAACCAAGTGGAAGTGTGTAGGGCGAGTGGCGAGGAGCTAGTTTAAAAAAAGGGGGTAAGAGTTAAATGATTTTACTGTGTAGAAGGTAATAAAGACAGAGCGGACCATACCAATCCCCAATACAATGCCAACTAGAAAAAGTGCCCTTCTGGGCACAGGTCTCCACCAGGAGGATAGGAGTGTGTGTGTGATGTTTGGCAAAATGTTTAGGAGTAATATAAACATGTTTTTTGTTTGTTTTGTGCAACAATTGTCTTCATTTTGTTGAGGAAATGCAGAGCCAGATCACTCATAGCATCTCTGAGGATAGAATTCTGGATGAGCAGATGTGCAGCGTAGATGTTTGTACAAAACGGGCCACTCCTGAAAACTTTGGAAGGCAATCTTAGCCAATCAGTGTAGAATCTAAGTTCCAACAAACTCATCTTGATCACATGACTACAGAGATCATGTGTACCGATTTGCGTGAGATTTGGATGAAATCTGTGCGACTAACATTTAAACAATGTGTGTTGATCACATGACTATGGAGATAGTACATACCGAATTGTGTGATGTATGGATAAAATGTGTACGAGTAATCTGCAGAAATGTGTTTTGCCTAAATCGGCCTCATGGTGGCACTATAACAGGCTGTTGAGGAATATATTAGGTTCGTCGTTGGCATCCAGGGAGTGTGTGTGCAAAGTTTGGCATGGATCGGGCCAACGGTGCCAGAGATTAGCTAGTAACGGATAGACGGAAGGACGGATGGACACACGCACACACGGACGGAGTGCAAAACATACTCTCTCCCCATGCATGCCTTCGGCCTGGTGGAGACAATGAATGTCGCAGAAAGCACTTTGAAGGGGCGTTGTGTGAATACTCTCCTCAGAGTGTTTTGTCACTCTGCAAGCAGCCACAGGAAGTGCGGTGACAGAGCATGGGAAGGCACACCCTCACACATCCCCTGGTTTGACCGGGTTCAAACTTCCACAAAAGACATTCCCATTTAAATGAGGATTCATCCACCATGATGAAGCTTTCAACACACTCGCACATCTCTGTTCAGTGCCATGCCAGAGGTTCTGAATGGAGGACAATGTGACAGTTTTCCCCTTGCAGTCAGTGACTCTGTGTCATTGCTGTTACATTACTTAGCTGTAAAGTTTTTTGTTTAATTTTTATTTATTTTTTGTGAAAAAGATAAAGCTCTATGTATATTACGATCATTGATAGTAGGCTATATAGTGTTCAGTAAGAGGGGTCTGTCTCAGACAGAAAATGCATACCAATTTCATCCAATCACAACACAAAGATTGTGTTGTGTTTGTTGTGTTGTCCGATTTCTTGCTCATTTATTTGTTTGTACAAATACCTCAAAAGTGTACTTAAGTACAGTACTTAAGTAAATGTACTTAGTTACTTTCGACCCCTGACTGTATGGACTGTATACCTGACATTCGTGCAGCAGGCGGGAGAGACGAAGAGAGTGAGTGGTACAGCACAGTACTCGACATCCTGCCACAGGAAACTACTACCAACCTCAATGTGTTATTTACAGTGAGCCACTGCTTTTCCAGTGTTTTTGGAGTGCTGAGAATGCGCTTTCTGTGCCTTTCTCTCTGTCTCTCTCTTTCTCTCATTCTCTAGCTCTCCCTCATTTGGTCTGTCTGTCTCTCCCCCTCCATGTATTTGTCCTTTGCTGTTACTCTCTCCTGATTATTTTCTGCTCTTGGGCTGTATTAAAATGGTACTTAAAATTACATTGGTATGTATGTTACCCCTTCCAGCTCCGATTCTCCATTGCAAGAGTGACGCCGGATGTCTTCCCTGAGCAAAGATGTGTTTTACAGAGTAGTGCGTGCTGCATATTTGTGGGCAGGCTGATGAGAGACCTCTTCAGTGAGACTGTGTGTGTGTGTGTGTGTGTGTGTGTGTGTGTGTGTGTGTGTGTGTGTGTGTGTGTGTGTGTGTGTGTGTGTGTGTGTGTGTGTGTGGGTGCGTGTGTGCGTGTGTACGCGTGCGCGCGCGTGCGTGGTTGGTTATACATCTTGTGAACCAGTACGTGAGAAGAGAAGAGCCCGCAGCCTCTGTCCACGTGGAGCTGGTGTTTATTTGAGTTTGTGGAGTGTCTGCTCATCACAGGCATTTTTTCACATTTAGTGAGTGAGGCGGCCGGGCCGGGAGGGAGGGAGGCATGACTTTTGCTAAATTATTTCTGAGAATGCATAATGCATGACCCTGTGAGGCAGAGGGATAGAGAGAGAGAGAGAGGAGGGGGTATGCTATCTCCCTCCTCATCCTTTTAGACACCCTGTCATAGCTTGCATTCCATTCACATTCTGTCACGTATCACATCCACATATTATAAATATTATTCATCCCTCCTCATACGCAGTAGAATTCTGGTGTGTAAAAACAGGTCCTTTTTTGTACACTCACATTAACATTGTCACAGTTATGGGGTCAGAATGGTTTGCTGAATTTGCTGGTGCAGCAGATATACATTCATATGATATGCAATGTGGGAACGCGTCTGCAAAACAGAGAGACTATACTATGTGAGACTATACTATGTGAGACTATACTCCAGTGGTTGCCACCATCGGTGTGTGAATGTGGGAAGTGAGGACGCTGGCGTCGTCTGTTCGCCGCTTCACCTCCCAATGTATGAATGAATGGACCATTGTAAGCGCTTTGAGTAGGCACGTAGTGCATAGAAAAGTGCTATAAAAATGAAAACCATTATTATATGATATGTAGATCTGCTATTTTTGGGACAGGACACCGTTGTATGCTTGAGCACAGTTTCAAAGTGTGCAAATGGAACCAAATGGACCTGGATGGGAATTCTCTGACTCTTCCATACAGTATCATATGGTTCTAGTAGGAACCAATAAGGGTCCATTTGGACCCCTGGTGTCACTGGTCCCCAAACCCAACATTGAGAACCAGTTTGATGGAGTATAGAAGAGCTTGGTCTGGCTCTATTTGAACACTGTGAGCAGACACTCCAAGCTCACGCTCCCTGCTTCAAATGACTCCTCTCATACAAATGGACTGTAAATTTGATTTGCTCCCTCAGTGGGATTATAAATGGGGCTATATTATCTCTGGTTATTTCTCATGATCTCTGAACTATTTGCCTGATGGTGTGAGTTGGCTTGACGTATGGGCTGAGCTGTTCTCACATCTGTTCTCACATCAGACTCAGAGATATGCTGATATATCCTTCTAGAAGGATATACTGTATACACTTACAGACTTACTGTCTGTAAGTGAAGAAGTATATAGAGTAAAAAAAAACCTCACCAAATGTATAGGCCTACTCAGTTGTAACAAAGGTGTGTGTGTGCGTGCGTGCGTGCGTGCGTGCGTGCGTGCGTGCGTGCGTGCGTGCGTGCGAGAGAATGAATGAATGTTGCTCATTTTCAAGGTTCTGTTGTCACAGTCCCAGGCAGTGCCGTGTGTTTTCTTTGTATGCCTCGTCAGTGTCTACATGTGTTCTGTGTGGGCATGTATGGGTGTAGGTTTGGCCTCCTATACGGTTTGACAGTTAACCATCTTGGCTCACCTGTTCCCTGCAGTCTCCGCATTCTCGCCAGTCAATGCACTTCTTCACTCATCGTCAGATCATTAATAATAAATAATAATAATAATAACTTTATTTATATAGCACCTTTCTAGGCATGAGCCACAAAGTGCTGCACAGGAATAATAACAAGAAAATTCACAATAGAAAAATAGAAAAACAAATAAGTGACATGTTCTATCATAATGAACGTAATAAACAAGAAATACCCATACATTAAACAAATCAAGATAACACAAGATCAGTAAAAGGCAGGGAGAAACAAAAGCAGTTATTTATAGGAATGCTTTTTGAAACAAATGGGTTTTTAATAGGGATTTAAAACGTGTGAGGGAGTCAGTGAGGCGAATTAATTCTGGAAGCTCATTCCAGAGCTTTGGTGCTCGGATGGCGAAGGCCCGATCACCCTTTGTGACGTAGTTCGCAGTACGGATTTTTAGGAGCCCCTTGCCTACAGACCTCAGGCTGCGAGGAGGGTCGTGAGGGGCTCCATGATATAGCTAGGGCAAGACCTCTTTGAGCCTTAAAAGAGATTAAAATAATTTTAAAATCAACTCTATAGTTGACCGGAAGCCAGTGAAGCGACATCAAGACAGGGGTGATATGATCACGCTTTTTGGTGTTGGTTAAAAGCCTAGCGGCGGCATTTTGCACTAATTGCAAACGGGAGAGTGATTTTTGTGTTAAATCTGAGTAAAGAGCGTTACAGTAATCGAGACGGGACGTGATAAATGCGTGAATGACCTTTTCTAAATCGGCGCTAGACAGGAAGGACTTGATTTTTGAAATGCTTCTAAGTTGGAAAAAACAGGTTTGAACCACTTTTTTAAGCTGAGAATTAAAATTAAGGTCTGAGTCCATTAGAACACCTAGGTTCTTTGCAGTGGATGAATGAATGAATCATTGAACAACCTGCTGTGGTAGTAAACACTTCTAGACACCAGTATTATGGTCTAGTGTTCTTCATGAACTTCAGTGTTCCCTTGTCATTTAGCTCTTGTGCTATTTTTTTTAGGTTTTCGCCTGTTGGATCTCACTCACTCACCTGCCTGCCTGTCCACTTGGCTCGGCTCTCTCTGCCACCATGCCCCCCTTATTCGGTATCTGGTACGGTCGCCCCTAAACCATCTCGCCCCTCGATTCTTCCGCCGACCTCACGCCGACCGCTCGGTCCGACGGTTCTTGTATTCTTCATTTTAGGTTAGAATAAGGTTAGAAATTTAGGCATAGAGGCCTGGGCCATGGCTCAGTGGTCCAGGCACCTTGGCTGGCAATCCAGTCTGGCAGTGTGCTGTGGGTTCGACTCCCGATCCCGACGGCCTTTATACTGCATGTCATCCCCCATCTCTCTCCCCATCGTCAAAAGTCAAAAGTCACAAAAAACATTAAAAAAAAAATGTAGGCATAGTTTTACTGGGGTTTAGTTTAGGTATAGGGTTAGGTTTAGGCATAGTTTTATTGAGGTTAAGGTTAGGAATAAGGTTAGGTTTAACCGTTTAAGCATAATTTACAGGCCGTGCAGTTCCGTCGGCTGTACGTCCGGGGCGAGTTGGTATTGGGGCGAGTCGTTTGGTATTCCCTTAGAGAGGGGGGATAATGAATATCAAACTCCGATCCTCCACAAGCTGATGCACAACCTGGCGTATAGGCTTGAATAGGCCATTAATGTTATATAGCTCATATAAAATTAAGCAATTAAGAGATGCTTACAATGGATGAATGAATGAACATCAAATGAACATCAAAACATCATCTCACGGATAATGAGCCCTGTGCTTGTCAACATCACTAATTGGACTATAGGGAGGCACAGGGACATTTCCCAAACGAAGTGAGCTTTTTCAGCTGTCATCACTCTCTCATCCTCCCTACACATGGTCCCTAAACAGACACGTGTGACCTTCCATAGAGGAATGAGGTCAACCATGTCCTTAAACGTATGTTAACGTTAACGTTAACTCTGTTTTACATTTGCACACTGAGTGAATCTAATTGACTTTTTCAACTTCGTTGCGTTGCGTGCCCGCCCCGTGCCCGCCCCGTGTCGCCTGTGGACTGGAAGCGCGCGCAGTGTGTTTGTGTGTGCTGTTGTTGTTTATGTGCGTGCCGTGTCGTGAGCGGTGAGCGCGCGTGCGCCGTGCACTGGCAATACTGTGAAGTCTTTCTTGCGCGCACACGGTCTTGAATTTATCCCGCGGATGCACGTGGGGGAAGCGCTCGCATGCACAAGCAGTGGTCCAGCCGTCCAAGCACTGCGTGCCGTGGAGAGAGTCACCAGAAGTGGACGCGGTGCACAACATGGGCGCGTTATGCTGTTGTAGGGAGCTCCAGAAAGACGAAAGTGTGAGCTACCAACAGTAGACACGTTGGTGTTTGTTATTTTAAGACACTAAAATACAGTATTTCCTCTTGGGGGTTCGCCTGGACGTGCGCGGAAAGCTAATCTGGAGGATCCGGGAACGCCGTCTGCGATAGTTTGTTTCCCGATCGAGCCGAGCTGGCTGGAAGAGTTTGTTTGATCAGCTGCACATTTCAACCCTCGGCGAGCCTCCTAGGTTCGCCCTGATGATGTACTGGTGATGATGAGCCCATGATGATGAGAACGACCCCTAAACGTCCGCAGACTTAAACACGAGTCCTCTGCTTTTGAGACAATGGCCAAGAATTCCATTGTGGCACTGACGGTTTTGCTATAACACCGCCGGTGATCATGGCAGGGGTACATGCTTCTGAGGCTGTGTCGGGACGCTTTTTATTAGACCCTGCCATCGGCGCCCCTCCGGGTCAGGGCGCGACAAACATCGCGATTTTAAACAACGATGCCAGCAGCACCGTGTTACCGGCAACTGGCTCCCACAGGGTGTACTTGGACGTTTCCACCGCTGCCCTCGGTGGTGCCGGGCACCCGGTCTATGGGGCCGAAGGAGTTATTTATACCAATGGACGATATAAGGACCACGGCAGCCCCAGGATCGGCGGTAGGAGCCGCGATAATTCTGCTGAGCGAATAAGTCATGGAGGAATAAACACACCTTGCGGTATTATGAAGGTTAGTTGATGTATATATAGATACTAGCATATCCTGAGTGGGGGGCGGGGGGGGGGGGGGGGGGGGGGGTTGATAACGAGCAAAATAGCCTAATAATAATCGCTTTGCAACGCAACGCTGGTGTGATCAATATGGCTTGAGTCAGTGTTAAACCTGTAGCAATGAAATGAATACTCTTTAATTTACTTACTTTCATTCGCAAGAAGTTGGTTTCAGATAATGTGCTCATGGATTAAGGGCGTGTGCCCTTAAAAGGAGCAACATTGTAACACAGATCCAAGTGTCCAGACGTGTCTAGCCTACTTAACGATGCATGTCAGACAGTGAAGCTGCTGCTACTGTCTGCCTGATCATTGTGTACTAGTATGTAACCTGCTGCTGCCCAAGTACCCATGGCACATCACAGCCAGTAGGTCCTCCCAATGGTACTACTACACTCCTCTGTAGAAAACTTTGAGAGAGAGAGAGAGAGATGCACACCTCCAAATCTTTGGTGCACATCTATTGACTATTATACCTTTTAATTGGAAGCCTAACTCAAGTAAGGCTAATTCGCCTGATGATGTAAACAAAAGTAGCTTAACAGTCTCAATTTAATTTTCCTTTCAATTTCCTTTTATGCATGGGGATGCGTTGTCCATTTTATTAGCTGAACAGAATTGACCTTGAATTCTTAACGGTGGAGTTTGGAGTCTGTGTTGGTGAGACACAGTGTAGAGTGGCATTCTATATCACTATATGTCACACTGTGCCAGTTTGCTACTAGGCAACCGCCACATAAACCCAGGAAAATTCTCTGTTTCCCCCATTATTGGATTCCCGGCATGTGGGTGAACAGACGGCCTCTGCCTCCTAGAAACGTGTGTGTGTGTGTGTACAATATGTTGTGCATGTACCCACATACATTTACAATTTAGGCATTTAGCAGACGCTCTTAATCCAGAGCGATTTACATTAGGCAAGAACAAAAAAGCATGGGAATACATCACATATATAAAATGCATTTATCATGAAACATGCGTAAGCTAAGAACGTAACTAGAACATATCTATATAATGACACTATAACGTCGTAATATCCCTAGAGTGCAGTGGTCCACTTGAACAACTTGAAAGCATGTGTGGCTATGGCCTTCCGTGTAACGGTCAGATGGGTGACCTTTGAATATATATTCTTTCACAGCAAACGTTTTAAAACTCGTATCTCTGCTTTTGCAAAGATAAATGTTCAGATGGGGGTTGCCAGGTTGGCGGCCAATTACAGATAATGTTTGGGGTCTATGATCCTGGTCTATGATCACCTTGATTCACCTTGGATCAATGGAACCTACATAGTGTACATTAAGTCACTTGTGACATGCAGTAAAGACCGTCGGGATCGGGAATCGAACCCGCGGCACACTGCCAGACTGGATTACGAGCCAAGGTGCCTGGACCGCTGAGCCACTTTTTAATATTAAATGTTATATAAAAAATAGTTTTTCCAGTTATTTGGGCTTGTTGCCCACTTGCGATACAGGTTGAGAACCAGTGATGTAGTAGTAGTGCATAGTGTTGGCAGGAGTATATACAGAGTGTAATTGATTGATTGAAGTATTTATTAACTGTTTGGAGAATTATTGCAGTACATTTCAAGTACAACTCAATACCAGACTGTTAACTGTGGACGACACCATAAAGCATTACACTTGTTTACAATATGGGTCCACCATGTTCAATTCATCATAAAAATGGAGCCTTATGACATTTTACTGCATATTTTGGTATCTTCCAGTTTCGTCAATGGGGTTCTTATGCTTTACCTGACTGCTCCCAGTGTTGAATGTTCCTGTTCTATCTTTGGAATCAATATGCCTGCTCTTTAGAATATTTGGAATATCAAACAGGACGGAGGCCACACACGTCTCTCATCTGTCTCCAGGGCGTCCAGTCTAATTCGCTCAAAGTTTAGAAGAATAATATGACAGGAATGCTTCAGGGGATCAGGCTGTCTAAACATGACTGATCTCAGATCTTTAAAAGCTGACTGTCTCACTGCCATGTTAGTGTGATCATATTATTACACAGTGCTCTCCTGCGGTGCCTGCTAAGCAACGTGTGCTGCCGGGGATGTCGTGCCACTCGTTCAGCGTTGCCGTTGTCTTTTTCTAATGTAATGTCTGATTTATGGGCTTACTTGCACTGTGTTGTGTGCCGGATATAGCCACAGTCCTTTGGGGTATCTCTTGTCACAAAAATTTGTACTCTGCATTTACCCATCCTAACTTATTTAGGAGCGGTGGGCGCTATTAATACAGCGCACGCTGATGTAAGCTCACAGCGTGTCGTGATGCGGTGCGGTGTGAGCTTGTACAGTAGAGCTGCTGTTTTCTGTGTGTGACACAGACACACAAATAACTAGAAAAAGTGCCCTTCTGGGCACAGGTCTCCACCAGGAGGATAGGACTGTGTGAGATGTTAGGCAAAATGTTTAGGAGTAATACATGTTTTTTTGTTCGTTAGTTTTTTGCAACAATTTTCTTCATTTTGTTGAGGAAATGCAGAGCCAGATCACTCATAGCATGAGGATAGAATTCTGGATGAGCAGGACATGTGCAGCATTTTGTACAAAACGGGCCACTCCTGAAAACTGGCAATGTTAGCCAATCAGTGTAGAATCTGAGAAATCCAACAGACTCGTCTTGATCACATGACTACAGAGATCATGTGTACCGATTTGCGTGACATTTGGATGAAATCTGTGCGACTAACATAAGCAATATGTTTTGCAGAAATCGGCCTCATGGTGGCGCTATAACCGGCAGATGTGGAGGGATGCAGGGACAATGTTTTTCCATGGCCTCTAGGGAGTGCGCATACATAAGTTGTATACAGATCGATGCAGTTATAGCTAAAAACAGGATTGGCCTGTTATAGCGCCACCGTGAGGCTGATTTGGGGAAAAAATTAGTGGCATGTCGTCCTCGGCCTAGTGGAAATGTGCGTGTATATTTTCACGGAAATTGCACACTGTGTTTGTGATTTGAGGCTTTTGTTCAAAACGGGGCAATCTTGCAAACTGTGAAAGCCAATTATAGCCAATTAGGATGGAATATGAAATATCGGACAGATCCGACTTGAGCACATGACCATAGAGATTCTGTGTAACGATTTGTGAGATTTTTGGACAGAATCTGGAGGAGTAATATCAAAAAATGTGTTTTACAAAAGTCGGCCTCCTGGTGGCGCTATAAAAGGCAGATGCGGAAAATGCAGGTCAAAGGTGTGTCCTTGGCCTCTAGGGAGTGTGCATGCAACGTTTCACGCAGATCGGTGCAGTTTTAGGTCAAAAATGTGAAAAGCTGCCTCATGGTGGCGCTATAACAGGCCGTTCTGGAAAATGTGGGGCAGAGGTTCATCGTTGGCATCCAGGGAGTGTGTGTGCAAAGTTTGGCATCGACCGTGCCGGAGATTAGCTGGTAACGGACGGACGGACGGAAGGAAGGACGGACGGACGGACGGACGGACACACACACACACACACACGGACGGAGTGCAAAACATACTCTCTCCCCATGCCTTCGGCCTGGTGGAGACAATTAGGCTTCCGTGTAGACAAACCTCTGTGAAATGAGAGACACCTGAAAACTTTCTCCATGCAGTGAAGCTGGATCTGAGACCAGCTGAAAGGGTCCATACGATGTGTGTGTGTGTGTGTGTGTGTGTGTGTGTGTGTGTGTGTGTGTGTGTGTGTGTGTGTGTGTGTGTGTGTGTGTGTGTGTGTGTGTGTGTGTGTGTGTGTGTGTGTGTGTGTGTGTGTGTGTGTGTGTGTGTGTGTGCGCGTGCGTGCGCAAAGTTGCATGGAGAGTTGGAGACTAATATGAGTCTGGAATGCTCTCTCTGAAGAATGCATTTAACAAAGAATTTGAGATACTATTGCTTTCTTTATTGTATACATAGATGTCGGTCTTGTACCCATCCAACATAACCTTGTTAGGGGTTCTAACTGTCCTATATTTAGGGGTTCAGTCAGTGTTCAACTTCCGCCATACCGTGTTCCTAAATGTTTGCATACAGTAAGTGCTCTGACTGTTTGCCTTCATGACAGCTTTGTAGAACAGGTTTCTGCTTTCAGTACTGTATATATATTGTCCTGTGCGCGACAAAAACGTTTTCAGAGAAAAGGCTATACCGGTAATAACAGACGTATACATCAGAACGACCAGAGAGATTTTCACAGTTATGCTCGGCACATGGCCAAGGACACTGTTCCATCTCTTTGACCACCTCTGGAAAGGAACATTTTGTATCCCATACATAGCTGTGAGCACCTAAAGAGAGCAGCCACGGTGAGGAAACTGGGTCATCGTTCATGTAGGTGTAATTCATGTCTCGCTCCATCATAGACCCTGACAATTCAATAGCGAGGGGTTGGTGCTGGTTGGGAGGGGTGGCGGTGGTTAAATTAGTCATTTTATCACTGCATTGCTTCGTTAACTTGAAGAGAGTTAATGAGACTCAATGAGAGGAGTCCATCCATTAAGTCAGTGCAACGTTCTTAATTTAATTTCATTTGTTATATTTTTGCCAGGTGCTTGAAAAGCGCCTGGACTACATTTGCTACTACGTCTAGTAGTGACTGTACTTTTTCATCATTGGCTGCCTCATCTCTAGGCTGCCTCTAAGCCAATGGGAGACGTACCCATAAAACCCATACTCTGAACGCCGCAACGTGAAGCCGTGAGCTGAGGCACACGAACTGATTATACTGTAGATGTTCATAAATGAGAGCTTTTTGCACCTGGCAGTTATGACTGAGTCATTCTTGTTTTAAGTGATATTTTAACACAAATGGGACAAAAAGGACCCTTATGGGCCCATTGGGTTCCATTTGTTACAGACCTATAAGGGTCCTTTTGGCTCCTAACTATCAATCCAGATCCAAACTGTCCTCAGACCCCACAGTGAGAACCTGTTCCTAAGTGGGCGTCCAAACACTGTCGTCTTTATCATGTCCACGGTGGAATAGTGGAATAGACTATAAAGTGGCTGGGGGATTTTGGGGGGTGACTTGCAGTGTTGTTATGTAAGCCTGGACACTGGACAGCTGTAGGGCCGGCTCCAGTCTGGCTGTCGAGTGCAGGGCAACTGCCGGCCAGCGTGCCTGGCCGGCCAGCGGAGAAGAACAGGATGATTATGACAACCATCCATCGACAGCCCAGTAGTACATGAATGGGCTCTATGCACACAGAATAACTCTTCCTACTTCTGGGCAGCTTCCCTACTACCTTCACAGGTGTTACCAATGATACTAATTTAGGCTCTGTTCCATTTTGTGTGCAGTCAGTGGTTTTCACACTTTTTAATTTCAAGGACCCCCATAACTCTCAGAGTTAGCCTGCAGACCCGCACGGGCCACTTGGAACCCACTCAAGGACACTTTGAGACCCACTGGTGTAGCAGAGTGTTTCCAGTGAGCCAACATGCACAATAGACAATAGCAGCATTCCGACTGTCCATATCAATATATCGGTCACTATTTTCCATCTGCTGTAACGTTCAAACAAAATACTGTAAGCTCCTATGTTTTCATCCTCAGAATTGTTTACTTCCTTATTTACATCTAGGCCATCTAAATATAGGGTTATATCACTTTTATACAAGGTTATAATACCCTGTTCTACTTGTTTGTAAATAACAGAAGATCCTGTGAGTATTAAATGGTAATTTGAGACATGTTTCTTGAAAGCCTTTGTCTCCAGACGTGCCTCTGGCTAAATGACGCATTCTACAATATACTGTACATGCTACTACGGTATGCAAAATGTTCACAGCAAAAGCCTTCTTTCCCCTGAATATCCTGGCCTTCCCCCATCAGGCCAATGACATCCCTGAATATCCTGGCCTTCCCCCATCAGGCCAATGACATGCAAAGAGGCTTATGCAGATCTCTCCCAGGGCGTCTCGGGGCGAGGCCACAGCGTCTGAACCGACTGCCCCCCGACTGATCCCCCTGCCTCGTTCCTTATGCCCTGTGGCAGTGGAATTCCTTCCCTAATGTGAGGGAGACCCTGACCTGGTGCTGCCTGGATTTAGCTGAGCCTCTGCAGGACTAAAGGGCCACCTAAATTCGAGCCTCAACTAATAACACTGATTACATGTAGCTGGATCATCTATTGTAGAGTGATGAGAATAACAACCGGAGCCGCTCTACGCCTCAGCGCTCATTATCAAAGGCTTTACGTGGGGAAGGGTACATCAGACATTTCTCTCTCTGACGATATCAGAATTTTAATTCAATATACCTGGAACTACGACAGGCTAAGTAATCAGTCTTTGTTTTTTTACCGTTCCCTCAAAAGTAGGCCAATGTGACGTTATGAAACGGAATGATCACCTCTCACGAACAGATGATGAACTGGCACAACCAAGACATGTCTGGGGAATTGAAAGTGAAACTCATGAAGAGTGTGAAAGTTGTGTCATAGTTAATAATGTATGCATACATGGAAAAGAAACAACAGTATATTCACCATCGCGGTTGTATGCTTCCACCAACCATCCGTTTCTGTGAGTCCAGACTCATGGTATATGTTTATGTCCACAGACTCCAGACTCATGGTATATGTTTATGTCCACAGACTCCAGACTCATGGTATATGTTTCTGTCCACAGACTCCAGACTCATGGTATATGTTTCTGTCCACAGACTCCAGACTCATGGTATATGTTTCTGTCCACAGACTCCAGACTCATGGTATATGTTTCTGTCCACAGACTCCAGACTCATGGTATATGTTTCTGTCCACAGACTCCAGACTCATGGTATATGTTTCTGTCCACAGACTCCAGACTCATGGTATATGTTTCTGTCCACAAGACTCATGGTATATGTTTCTGTCCACAGACTCCAGACTCATGGTATATGCATGAAGACTTTGAAGGAATTCAATTAATGTCTTTTGTGAGGTCACTGTGGCCTTGTCCTTGACCTTTGACCCACAGACCTACTTCTGATCATTAGGCCAGTGGTTCCCAATCCTTTTCATGTCAAGGACCCTCAAATTGACACTAATTAGCCTGCAGACCCCCATTTGAAAAGATATGCCAGGGACCCCCAATAAGAGGCTCTAGCAGTGATTCTCAACTTGTTTCATTTCAAGGACCCCCAGTTTGACATGCATTAGGCTACGGAGTACGGACACCCTTTTAATGGCATTTCTATCTCTGAGACCCCAATTTATATTGTAAAATCTGTACACTCTCAGAGTTACAGACCATGTCCATTTTGTTCCAACTATCATTTAGCTGGGGACCCCCTGGAACTCCCTCAAGGACCCCTGGGGGTCCCCGGACCCTACTTTGGGAACCACTGATCTATTCTAGACAACCCGTAAAAATAATGCTGTGAAGCTTTTGTGCTTAAACACACTTTCCATTTGAAAGTAAATATTATGAAAAGGCCTTGACATAAAAGTAGGTTTTAAGAAGGGATTTGAAAGATGACACTGACAGTAACTTGCAGTACTATCGGTCAGACTCTCTAGCCTTCACTGCATTTCTTAATATAATCGGTTTTCTTAGAAGCCAGGGATGTTAATTTGAATAATTCCATAGCACTCTCTGGAGCATTCTTTTTTATTTGATTAAAGATTTTATTTATTTAACCAGTAAAAACCACATTGAGACTAAAGTCTGTGTGAAAGTGTGAACTGGCAATAACAACAAATACAGGACAACAAACAAAGGACAGACAAATAACATTTGAGCACAGTGCCCACTACCTAGGAAACTCAAGGAGAAACAGGAAAATCTAATAAGATTGTGTAGGGGAATGTGTGCTGGAATGTGTTGAAAAGGAGATAGAAGATGGTGCAAGTCTATAAGTGATGATGTCATCTGGGGCTCTCTTGGTTAATTCTCTCAAACCAGCTATTGGTAGCTTGACTTCATGCAAGGGTCAACAATTCGAACAATACAATTCACTCACAGTGAATCATATCCTGCAGCTATTTCCCAACCAAAACTCAAACGAAGACTGATACGATCTTCTTGATAATGATCAAAACAAAACCATACTGGATTTGATTTGTATTTTTCTTTGCCCCCAACACAATCACAAAATGCTTCTGTATTTCTGTTTGATGTTGCCCTGAAAGGCTATACTACCACTTCTGCTGTAAAATTCATTTATCTCCCCAAAACATTTCATTACTTGAGGCTGTGTGTTCATTCTACTAGAGCAACTCCCATGCTAAGTGCCAGTGCAGAGAGAGTTGGGAGAGTCTGTATTTCCTCCCGTACTCCTGTTTCTTTTCGGGGGTATCCGCTGCTTTCTAATCCTTCCTTGTCTTCTATTCCCTCACTGGATAATGACTTGACCTGAGTGAACAGGAACCTCTATTAGCCGTGTGTGAAATTGGGGCCTAGATAAAAAAGGACTTCTCAATGAGGGACAATTGATTTGACCGGACTTTGGGCCGTGTGTGGGCGGATGCTTGTTATAATCGTGCACAAGAAGAACCCATTGGCCTTTACAATATAACAGTTATAGAATAGAATACAACTTTTTTTTATATGTGGTCTAGATGTCAGAAAAACCTCATGGTTTAATAATACCTCAGAAAAGAGTAGGAATGTGTTGGCATGGCAAATATACAGTACAATACTGTATGTAATGTAGGAGTAGCCGTAGCTGAGAGTTTAGAAGCCCCCTATAAAGCAGTGGTTCCCAAACCTTTTAGCCTGTGACCCAAAGTAGTGAAAATGGCCGATCTACAAGCTCACAACGTGTCGCTACTACTTACATTTGTTTTCTAATTTATGGAATTTCTTACATTTTTCTTGAAATTACTGAAAAGAATCATTGAATAATTTAGTTTTTAATTGATTATTCTCTTCTTTTTTTATTTGAAAGTTTTGAAATAATAATAATTCAAAACTAAATTTAGAGAGAAAATAAATAAAGGGACACAAATGTGTCCGTGACCCGCAAATGGGTCCTGACCCAGTGTTTGGGAACCACAGACCTAAAGTGTCCCTGAGCAAGACTCTTTAGCTCCCCTGTAGCTGCCCTCTGTAGCTGCCCTCTGTAGCTGCCCTTTTTATTTTTATATTTATTAACAGATTGGAGAATTACAGTACATTTCAAGCGCAACTCAATACAAAACTTTGGACGACACCATAAAGTATTACACTTGTTTACTAATAGGGCCCACCATGTTCAATTCATCATGACAATTAGAGACGTACAAATATACTCTATATATGTGTGTGAGAGAAAGTAATGCACAATCTATGTAAAAGCACTTTGGACAAAAGCGCTATGAATGCACCATTTACCATTTATTTAGCATTTAACAGAACAAATATAGTCAATTAAGTTGTTTGCATTTGTGCAGATAATAAGCAGTTTGGCTCTTCCTAGGTAGTTGTGCTGCAGTCAGATACACGAGTATTCAGTTGTAGCCGGCTGGATATTTCCCAGGGTCACTTGGAATATAAGCTTTAAATGTGTTGATGGATGAATAGGAAGACATGGTCGTGGCAGTGGCTCCGCCAGGCCTGTGTTCCGACATGTTTACTGGAAAATGAACACACACCACTTCCCTTTCAAATCACATGTCTGTGTGCTGTCTCTGCCTGCTCTGAATGCTGAGACTGTCAGGCAGAGAATGACACCTAGACCAACTTACTGCATGATAACGCTTTTGTACTTTTGTAAAAAGGTCTATACACCCTCCCTTTTGTCCATCACCAAACACTTTGGCTGCTCAGTTTGTTGATCTGCTATTGTCATTGAATATTTGCAGTTCTTTGCCAAATGTTCGCCTATTATGACAGAATAGTCTGCATAATTGCAGATACCCATATTGTGTAATAATGGCTGGATCAGGCTCTACTTTCAAATGTACCTCACTATACCAAAAAATATCTTCATGGAGAGATTCAATTCAACAGATTCATGTTGATTTTCACCTTTTCTTAATTTCATTGTCATAAAATGCCATCAGCATGGCGACATAAAATGCCATCAGCATTGACACCGTAAGCGTTGACATTTTGCTGGTTTGGTCATTTGTTGTCAGATCCAATGTCCTGTGATCTTTGTTGCCAAAACTCACAAGAGCGTTGCTAAGACTTAGAGGTCTCAAACGAACATTGTTAATTTTCTGACATGCAGCAAAGGTGATCGGAACACGCTGTCAGGCATGCACCTGTAAATTATGTGGTATCGCTAGGTCAGCGGGCGCCCCTGCGTAGGCATTATTGATTATTATTTATCAAAACTGTCAATGTGTAAATATTATCTGAAAGCACCAATAGTCCTCCCCACAAAATTGTCATGATATTGATTATGGTGTTTAGTTGATTGCAATTTAGTCAAAACTAGACCCTCTGTTGTGCCCTCTTATGCATGCCCACACCGGATTATGTAATGTCTGTCTGTCTGTCTGTCTGTCTGTCTGTCTGTCTGTCTCTGATCTATCTGGAGATACGCTCATCTGACTGGCTTCCCAGTCCACTCACTCAGCGCTTCACTCTCTCAGGTCCTCTGTTGGACGGACGGTTCTCCAGATAGTTGAACTACTAGTCTCGCGTTAGCCTCTGAAACACAGACGTTTTTATTTCCAGGGAGAAAAAAAAGTCTGGGTCAGAGTCCACTTCAATACGGCATACAGTAGCGCAAACGACAACCCACCTCATCTCCTAACCTAACCATAACCACAAGCACGGGAGCAGACGCTAGTCCGACATGCGGATGCATGTTGGAATAATGCCCTGTCTGAATTACATGCGGTCCCCCTGCAGTAAGTAAGTAAGTAGCCTTTCCGAGCCATGAGGCCCATAGGGCAGGAGCCTATCTCCTGTTTCTGTAGCGTGAGGCAGCTTGATGTACAAGTACACCCCCTGGACATGACGCTAGTATGTCGCAGGGACTTACCCCCAATCCAACCCTTGATGCTGAGTGTCAAGCAGGGTCCCATTTCTTAGAGTCTTTGGTATGACCCGGCCGGGGATTGAACCCCGACCTCCCAGTATCAGGGCGGACACTCTAACCACAAGGCCACTGAGCTGGTCCCCCTGCACCTTTGTTAAATTGAATTAGTCTCATGTCGCGCAGCTGCGTCTAGATTCTCCCGGCGGATCCTGCCGGGAGCTATGCCATAGAAAGCATAGGTGGACCCCAGGCTAGTCTCGCGTTGCCTCTTGCAAATCCGTTTCGTCTTTAAAGTCGTGTAATTCTATCCTAAATTTAACTAAATTCCTATCCTCAAATCATCTAGGCATACCGGTATATAGCTTGCTGCTTAGCAGATGTGGAAATTAAAAAAAATAAAATGTAAAGGTATTTTAAAATATATTTTCGTGAACGGAAATGGCAGATGTAGTTCCAGACTATATTGTCTGGCTACGCGAGACTAGTAAACTACAGATGGACGCACAGTCGCACATGCACACATTTGGACAGACGTACAGAGATTTCACATATTTATTGTAAGATATTGTGATTATTTACATATCATCCAGCCATAATTTGAATGGCTTGTAAATAATGTATTAGAGTAATAACACAGTAATTTTAGATAGAATGAATGGTGTAGCTGTGAATTACCCAGCAATGCTACTACTGAAGTATACAATACAATAGGCCTATCTCACAGCATTTCCCTGCCCCCTTTCCACGCCCCCTTTTAGAGCTAGTGGTGTTATTTTTTCTGCGGTCCATAGGCTTCCATGTTAAAATTTTCACAAGCCACAAACTACCGTTTTGTAAAGGTAAGGTTTATTCTACTTATTTGAATTGTTATACCATTGTGTTGTATTCATATTATTATCGGTCTTTGACATTTTAACATTAGGAAATGTACTTAGATTCTCCAGAGAAAAAAGTGTAAATGCCTAATGTTAAATGACACCACTATCTACCGGAAATGGGCGTGGAAAGGGGGCTGTGAGATAGGCCTATTATGTACACAAGAACATAGGGACAATCTATGCTAATGTATAAAAGTCTGCTATGCTATGGTCCTTAGATTCCAATCTGTGGAGTGGAGAACAGAAATCTCCCAGCCTGGCCTAGAAGGACCTCCTTTTTTGTTTCAGTTTGTGCCTCCTTGTCACTGCCCCCCCCCTATGTGTAGCCCTAGTGCCTTGAATTTCAAATCCCTTTCCATTACACCACCAAGGACACCCCTGTTGAAGGTACTCCCACTGATGGCGCTGCAAGATGGCAAAATGAATGGCTCTGTTTCTGTGAATTTCTTTCATCGCACAACTTAATTAAAAAGAGTAGAAAGGGTTAGTAGTAGCAGGTAAAGGCAGCGCTAAGGTTTTATTTACCCAGCCAATGTGTTTAGTTTGGACTGCTTAGAGGCGATGAGTGTCCACACATCCACACCAATTCATTCCTCTCGTGTCTAACAAAGTCCAATGGAGCAGTCTCCTACTTAAGCCTGCTCTATTTTGTAATTATACAGTCAAATCTGGAGTGTTAAGTTGTGTGTGTGTGTGTGTGTGTGTGTGTGTGTGTGTGTGTGTGTGTGTGTGTGTGTGTGTGTGTGTGTGTGTGTGTGTGTGTGTGTGTGTGTGTGTGTGTGTGTGTGTGTGTGTGTGTGTGTGTGTCAGATACAGTAAGTGACATGGTGAAAGAACACATGCAGATTGTACATGTTGTGGGTTCACGGAACACATAATTTCAAGCACTGTAACAACTTTACTCATCGGTTGAAGAACAACATGGCTGACTGAAATGCAATAACAACGGAAGGCCCAAATGATAAACTAGGAAAACCTAATAATGGAAGACCATAACAGGAAGAAGGAAGTGATGTAAACGGTGGCCCTGCAGACATTTTGGCTGCATTTGTGGAGAGAGAGAGAGAGAGAGAGAGACAGAGAGAGAGACACAGAGAGAGAGAGAGAGAGACAGAGAGAGAGAGAGAATAAACATTCTGTACACAGACACCTTGCAACTCAAACAAACGCTGACAATTATCACGATTCACAGATGAGTCCTGTTACACATCACATGATCACAGGGGGGACCCTGCTGTAGTCGATGCTGGCTCAGCATCATGACACTACATTACTGTGATTCATTGTGTCTGCGTGCATGTGCATCTGACAATGCCCTTTACATCTGAATCCACAGGACTATTGGCCTGCGGGAAATTAGCTGTTTAGCTGACACAGTGACATGACAGTAGTTATTGCACCATGTCGATGCATCTGGATGCACACACTGCTGTGGTTCTAGTGCTGCACAATGAATAAAAAAAAGGAGATCTAGATTCAGACACCTATGCAATCTCATTTTGTGAAGAATCATGCAGCACTAGTTGGCGGTCCAATTCAATTTTAGTTACTCTTATGTTTTTTTGTGGGGTTTTTTTAAATAAAAATGTACTTGGAAAAAATGAGAATCGTGTGAGAATCGAGAATCTCAATTCTTGTTGATGAAAATCGAGATTCACATTTTGTTCAAGAATCGTGCAGCACTATGTGGTTCTCAAACATGTTCATGTTACATGTATTTCATTTGCCCACGGTTTGTACCACAGGGACCCCCATAAAAGAAACTGGAACAAAGAATTATTAAAAATATATTTTTACAATTCTCCTTCAAAAGTTCAAACGTGTCATATCACGACGAGTTGTCTAAACTAAGTGGTTAAACCACGTAACCTTTTGAGGTTATGTTAACTAATTTGGCTATGGGGACCCCCTGGAACCCACTCAAGGAACGACCCCTGCTCCATTGTACCTGCTACAGTACATACAGAAACGTAACTTAGGGAACATGCCGGTGGTCTGACATGTTTAGCCCATATAGAGATACAACTGGACGTAATGCTGACCATTTTCCAGCACACGCCGTGGTTTTGTTTGATTTTCAAAGAAGCCATTGGATTCCGTTCATTTCAGTGTGACATGTAAATCAACTTGCAGAGACTTGAAACTTGCTAGAGGTCGGTAATCCATCGCAATAAAATATCATTGTGCAGTGAACAATGCTCAAACATCCATGAGTTATTAGCCGTGCAAAGATGTTGAGCCAACACCATGGGCTCAATTATTCAGGTACGTTTGATAACATTGTAATGCCTTTGAAGAAAATTAATGGGAAAATGGTCCATTTGTATCTACGATAAATGCCAAAGCTGTGAATAGACGATGCAGAATTTATTGGCGATGGAATGGTCCTTTCTTTTTTATAGTAAGTGTGACAACATCACACGAGTCGACCACAGATAGCATTAAGCCTCAGGTTGGAATTGTAAAAGGCTGCATGGTTTCATTTGGAGGCCTTGAAGTCAGAGCTGAAGCCTCTGTCTCCAGTTTTGCTTTTGTGATCATGTCAATGAATGCCAGTGCTGTGTCTGTGTTCTATCTGATTTTCTCTCCAGCACTCTTTATCGCTCGACTAACATTGCACAGTGCTAAAACCCAGTCCCGGTCGACTAACATTGCACAGTGCTAAAACCCAGTCCCGGTCGACTAATCTTGCACAGTGCTAAAACCCAGTCCACCCCACACTTATCTTCAGACTGTAGCACAGTTGCAACTTCCTTCACAACCATAAGGATGCCAGATGAAATGGTTTCATTCAAAGCTTGCAGTATCGTGCAATAACATACCATACTACAGGGGTTCTCAACCTGTGGGTCGCGACCCCGTGGGGGGGGGTCGCCAAATTATTTTGGGGGGTCCCCAAATGATTAAACTTTTTGCAACTGAATGGCTGGAAAATGGAAATGAATAGTTTACATAGTACACATAGTACATGCATAAACTTTCCTCAATGAATTTATCTGTTTTCAGTATTCATTTATGATATATTTCTCTATTATTAAGGTTATTTCTGCAGTCAGTTTGTTTTGGGGGTGGGGAGGGGGCGGGGCGGGGGTCGCGAGACATGGCCAAAGCATTTCCGGGGGTCCCCCGCCAAAAACATTGAGAACTCCTGCCATACTAGGTATAATACAAATTATATTTAAATAAAGCAAGGCTCACGAAGGTTCAAGATATGAGTTGCTGCATATGGAGAGGCCTGCTGTCTACTGTACTGTGTATCTGTTTACCACTGTGGTAGATGATAGGCACTGGCACAACAAAGCTTGCCAGGGTTTCACAGATGGTGCCATTTCTTGGCACAGATGGCACAGGATGAGAAGGGAAAAGGATTGGCTTTGTACACTGGTATCGTGTGGGTGCATATGAAGGTTGAAGATTATTTTAGATTCTGTTTCTTCCCCCATTTCGCAGGAAATCAGACTACTGATTGTTCTGGTCTGTGTGGGTGTTTTGTCAGAAATGTTAACTTGCAAAACACAAGGATGACAGCTTCTATTCAGGCTCAGTATTTCTCTTGCGTGACTGTAAACTGTGTACTTAAGACGCCCTGAGGGTGAGAAGATACAAGGTCACGTGCACGCATCCGCCTTGGTGACGGTAGACTGCTGGGCGAGAGCTGGCACTTTGGCATGGCTCAGATCAACATATGGAATTAATTATGTACTGGCCAGCTCAGTGGCCTTGTGGTTAGAGTGTCCGTCCTGAGACTGGGAGGTCGGGGTTCGATCCCCGGCCGGGTCATACCAAAGACTAAAAATGGGACCCAGTGCCTCCCTGCTTGACACTCAGCATCAAGGGTTGGATTGGGGGTAAGTCCCTGCGACATACTAGCGTCATGTCCAGGGGGTGTACTTGTACATCAAGCTGCCTCACACAACAGGAGATAGGCTCCTGCCCTATGGGCCTCATGGCTCGGCAAGGCTACATATATGGAGCTTGTCTTGAGTGTACAGGGTTTGATGAGGTCAGATCAACATATGGAATGTCAGAACAGGAAGGACGGGGTGGGGAAGGATCAACATATGATATGTCAGAACAGGTCAGCTCCATATATGGAGATCTAGGTGTTGATCCAGTCTTGTGTCGTGATCTTCATATTATGGAGATGGCCATATATGGTGGAGTGACGTCACAAGGCTTGACCATATATGGAGGCGTGACCACATATGGAGGTGTGATGTTACGATGCGTGACCATGTATGGAGGCGTGACTAACAGGAGATGCAGGTTTTTTAAATTGTCAATTAAAATGTCAATTAAAAAGTTAAATTAAAATTGTCTTAAAGGGCTGGCCCACGTTGTCACGCTCATGTCACTATGACTCAGCCATAACCATATAAGGAGTTTCCAATGGCAGCTACACCCAGCTATGGAGTGTGTCCTGCATCGTCGTGGCATCAGGCACGTAGCTAGGATATCCAGTTGACCAGAACCGCCGATCCAACAAATATGCCCATATATAGGCTTATTATTTGGCCATAATATAATGATGACATCAGTATAATGCAGAGATCTCCATCTCCATTTATGGGCATAAAAAGGACACAGACACTGACTCAGTCTCGGACATATTGGTCGGATCGATGGTGCAAAGTGAGAGAGTCGACGTGAGTTTCCTAAAGTAACAATCCTGGGCTTATCTTTATTTTATTTTCACACAGTTCATTGGGTTGGTGTATTTTCAATTTTCATGCACGTTGTCTCCTGGTGTGACTGCAGGTTACAGTGCATGCACAGGCTCGCCTGGCCTGGCTGCATACGCATTCCACAGATGCTATAAACTATCTCTCTCTCTCTCTGTCTCTGTCTCTCTCTCTGTTTCTCTGTCTCTCGCACGCACGCACGCACGCACGCACGCACGCACGCACGCACGCACGCACCCCATTGGCTATTCACAAGTTGTGGCAGTCGTTCTCTCCAGCAGTTATCTCCAGTATATAGCTTCCTTATCTAACTCTAAATCAGAGAGAGAGAGAGAGAGAGAGAGATACTTCTGTCTTGTTTATCTCATTATTTATTCTTTCTCAAGGTTTTTACATCTATCTTATATCATACAGAGCGCACAAGAGTACCGTAATATTCTTTGCATTTCAATCTGTGTGTGCAATGTGCATGTGCGGCGTGCACGTCTATTCATCTTTGTAAGCACATACAATGTGTATGCTGACTCAGCTGTCCGGATATAATATATGAGATATATATATCAATTTGGGGATTTGAGCATTATGGCTCACAGGGTGCTGTGGTGGTCTTATGCTTTCCTCAGCTTTTTGTATCTATGATAGGGTCCCCGGTCCACGTGGCCCCAGCGCGCGTGCATGTGTGTGTGTTCATGTGTTCATCTTCACTCGGTTTGTAGAGCGAGAGAGGGAGGGCTCAGGGGGATTATTCCATTTGACTGGAATATGTACTGTATATATTTCTCTTTGTACCTACAATTGTTGAGAGATGTTGTGTGCACTGCAGTGTGCGATGTGATACTGTGGGAGTGAGGTGGTGAACGGCAGTGAGTTAAAGAGGGAAGAAGCAGGAGAGACAGGGAAGGATACCTGCGTGGCAAATTAATGCTGGCTCTGTTCACGGCCCTGGACAAGTACCATTTAACCACGTACCCACTTAACTGGGGGGAAAAAATGTTTTGATATAGCTATAATTACTCTTTTCTTTCCAAAAAGAAAAATCCAAAATAGCGGAAATAGTTTATCTACTTTTAGCTTGTGACGTGTTTTAAGCTTGTAGATCTGCTATTTCTGCTACTTTTGATTATTTTTTTTTAAACGTATGGACATTTTTCAACATGGAAAACGATTGATAATCGATTTTGCAAAAATAATTGCGATTAGGCGATTATGTAATAATTGCTCTGCCCCCCCCCCCCCCCCCCCCCCCCCCCAGATGCTGGGGACGGGGTTCAAGTGGTTTAACACCATTGCGTCATGCCTATTTCCAGTTAGATTGACCAGAGAGTGGGTCAGATGGTGTTTGCTGGGACAAACAGAGCACAGCGTGGCCTAGTTTAAAAACAGCATGCAGAGGCCAGGTGTAGGAGAGAAGCACTGGTTGTTCTACAGTGGACAAACGGGCGGTGCGTATGCTCTGGACCGCCTCCAGAATCCAGTTTTATCAGTGCAAGTCTGGATGTGTATGTACAGTACAGTACGTATGCATACAGAGTAAAATATATCCACAGTGTCAACTTAACCCTGAGAGTGTACAAACAGTGGGTCCATTTGGTTCCAGTTGTATACACTCTCATAGTTAAATGAACACTTTTTGAGCGGTGCCAACAGCTCCTATGAGTGACTTTGTGTCTATCTTTGTGTGTATGTCCCTATGTCTGAGCACGACCCCTAGAGCTGATGCTGATCCTAATACTCCTCGCGTTTAATTTCCTTTATTTGATGCGGGTTGCATTCACACCTGCAGTGAATCGAAGTCGGGTGCGCTTGGAAGGGAAGCGAAACCCCTGTTTTTTTTGGCGAACTAGAATTTGAATGAGCCTTCACACCTGCCAAACGAAGCGCACTTTCCGACAATACGCAGCAGGACTCGTATTAATCGCAGTAAAGCATTCTGGTGTGAATGCCAGAGAGTACATGTTGTGAGCATGCATTCAAATGGGTAACTTTAGTCATTCAATCCTTGCCTCTCTTGGTCACAAATGCATTACATTTTAAACACAATAAACTTAAAAATAAAATAAAAACAATAACATTTTAGAAGTATGCAAATAAAGCTTTAGTGATTTAAGCCATATTGCATTATATCCCAAATCCCAGTCGTTGTCTAGACTCACCACGTCACAATATGAATATACCGTAATAACAGCCTGTCATTATATTGCCCAGCCATAGTTTACGCGCATGTGTTTCTGACAGCGACACAGTTTCATTCTAAGCTCAGCCATGCTGGCGATTGTCCTGGGTCTGGGATGAATTGGGTTACACTGTAAGTAACACACACACACACACACACACACACACACACACACACACACACACACACACACACACACACACACACACACACACACACACACAGATCAATTCCCAGACGGCTTTGGCAAGCGCTAAAACACACCAGGACAGAGGGGAGGGGGCGGAGGTGTGAGAACCAAGGGAAAAAAAGAGAGACAGCGAGCGGTGGCGAGAGAGACTGTGCCGATGAACAGATGAACAAAGTGAGGGATGGAATCTGGAACGGGAGAAGGAGCGAGAGAGAGAGAGAGAGAGAGAGGACACGGCACTTTGCAGCGATAGGCCATTAGCACCTTCAGCCTAAATGGACAAGGACAGCCATCTGTAGAAATTGCACTTATATAAGGAGGACTTTGTGAATACTTGTAGGCCTATACCGTTAGAAATTGTTACGACCGTTTATTGTCACGTCACAGGTTTACAGGCGTAAAGTGGGTGCCAGCTCCATAATTTGTGTTATTTTCATAAAGAGAAAAAGAAAAGACGTGGGTGGGAAGAGAGAAAAATGTGAAGGATAGGCAATAAAAACCTGACAAATTGTGTGTCACAAAGACAGGTGTGTGTGTGTATATGCATGCATGCGAGCGTGCGAGCCTAGTATGCTCGCTAAGAAATCTCCATGGCAAAAGACTAGCCGGTCATCAGGGCCGGGTGGGACCTAGGTGGCGCTCCAAGCGAGATCCGTAGCGGCCGCCCCCGCGCGTGTGCATGTGTGGGGAGTGTTCACGCACGCGCGGGTGTCTCCCAGTTATATAGTCGAATTCTACGACATCTGGCACGGTTCTAAAGGTCCCTGAAAAACGCGTCCAGTGTGCAACCACCTTAACCGTTCTATACCCATCTATCCTTGTGGAGGATTTAATAAGATTTTTTTAACTTGTACTGTTTTTTGTTGAGTGATGCTTGGAGTTGGACGCCTTATGCTTGCAATTTGCAGGCAGTCTGCACTGCAGAATTAAAAAGTAGAATCCACGCTGGATCACCGGACGCACTTTAATTTAATGAATTCCACCCGGAACCCTGAAAATGCTTAAATACGTAAAAAAGTAAAGTAAAAGTATAGAGCTCTTCTCCTCTGCTTCACCACAGCTGTGGCGGCATCATCATCCCCTCCGTTATTATTATTAGTCCTTTTCCATCTGCAAACAACTAGAACCAACGAACGTGTACAACTTGGTCCGAGAGTAGTTCAACTCAGTCTTCAAACGACCACACTAATCCTCGTCGCCAATGTTGTGTGCCTAACTTATAACTTATTAGTTAGTGCAACCTGCATTGAGTCATACACAAAGCTTTTCATTCACTTATTAAGTAAGCCATGCTCCTCTCGACGAGCCGGGTGTGGGACCCACACCGGTCTCATAACATAAACATAACATTGTGTGTCTCTACACAATTCTGTTACCTGTTTCTGGTCATGTGACCCAAGCAACCAATACATACAGACAGTTATTACAGGCTTAACACGGCTTTTTGGGGAGTCTCCAGTTTGGTAAGTGTGTGACGATATCCCCCACTTCAAGCAAATGAAACATTGTTGTTGTGAAGAGCAGAACAGGAGCGCAAAGTGTATTTATTCTTCTTTATTTGTTCAATGGGGAGGGGGCGCCTTGTCACCCACAGAGATTTTATTTTATTTTATTTTTATTTTATTTAAATATTTCAAAAATATATATTTTTGGAGTGCTTCAGCGCCGCCCCTAATGACCTGGCGCCCCAGGCGGCCGCGTGCCCCGCTTGCCGTTCGGGCCGGTCATGGCCGTCCACACGAGAACTCCCTGCAAAAAGCTTGTACTGTGGAAACTAACTAATGTTCAGATGAAAAGGACGTCCCACCACATCCATGTGGATGTGATAAAAAGAAACGTGCTGGTGCAGAAAGCACAAACTGAGCTGGCCAGATCTATATGGAGAATCGAGATGTCTGATGGGTTCGTCAAGAGAGAACCTAATCCCATCGGTTTGATGGTTTTTGACATGAAAATGTTTGAGGACCACTGGATTAGAGGACATTGAGTAGAATTCATGCGTGCACACTGCACGCATGCATTTGCTGCCACAAACATCTTAAGTGTTTCCTGTGAAGAGCAGATGAAGTGTTCTCAGATGAGATGAGAGCCGTCTCAGTCACAGTGCCGGAGGGCAGACTAGGGAAACACAGGAGAAGCTTTAGGTGAAATCAGGACAGAAACACAGGGAAGGCGGAGGCGAAGTGGGGGACAAAACAAGAAGAGACGGAAAAGATATAGAAAGTGAGTTACACACTGGTAACATCAACAACATCTAAAATGATATACACACATCTGTGATGCAATTGCCAGATGTACGTACTAAACATCACTTCTGTATACTGTAGCTTGAATGAATGAATCACAATACACAAAATAAAGTAAAAAGCAGCGATTTGCATGTCACTCCGAATAAGAGCACAATGGGTTTTTGAAAATCTTCAGGTTGACCTCAATACAACCTTGTAAACGTTAAGTAAGTGTAAAAAAAAAACTAAGTTCAGCTACTTTCTTGCAAAACGTCAGTGTAGCAAGTTCGACATTTTTCTTTTATAGTTTGAAGTCTCATGTATGACAAAACAGGGATACAATTGGCTGTCTGGTTCAAGTTGCTATTTGGTTGTAGTTGCTGTGCGGATCATTCCACTCTAATCTAGCCTGCATGGTTTAAGGCAGGGGTTCTCAACCCGTGGGTCGCGACCCCTCGGGGGGTCGCCAAATTATTTTAGGGGGTCCCCAAATTATTTAAAAAAAAATTAAATTACATTTTTATTTTCACGATTTTTCTAAAATAGCAGACCTACAAGCTCGTAGCGCGCCACTCGGTGGCGCGCTATGAGCTTGTAGATCTGCTATTTTTCAATAGCTAAATTATAACAATGCTTAAAACACCAAAAGGGGTTCCTGCCCAAAATGGGTTAAGGTTATTGTAGCAGTCAATTTATATTGGGGGTCGGGAGGGGGCGGGGCGGGGGTCCCGAGCCATTGCCAAAGCATTTCCGGGGGTCCCCGGCCAAAAACGTTGAGAACCCCTGGTTTAAGGGTGTACCCATCATGCACATAATTTAGATTGCAGTTGACAATGGCCATAATAAAACAGTGTAATCATGTGTAACTGTTGTAGTAATTCAGATTAAGGTTGCCTATATTAATCAATATTTATACCAGCTGATCTCTGTCTTTTTTTGACGTTCTAACTTATGTGGGTTTGCCATTGAAAGTCAATGTAGATAGGCTATTCATAATTTAAAAGCTCTAATATTCTGTGAGGCTGGCGCTAATAAATTCTTGAAGGCAAAATACTGCAGTAAACATCAGAAAACTCGTCAGGAAATTGAGTTTAAAAACACGTGCCCGTGTCGTCATCTTTTCATCATATGACTTCAAATAACTTCACATTTTTATGTTTATCAACTTACCCATGACAAAGAAGCCGTCACGGTCGCTGCATGGGCGTGTTTTCCAGCTCGGTTTGTGGACGTGTGTGCACCGCAAAGTCTGACCCGGTGTGAAGAAAACGTGCTGCTCAAATCCATTCTGCATGTGCTCTTACAGGGGAAGTCTGAATCCAAAGCATATGAGTCTCATTATGGGATCAAGATGATGGTTGTATGATTTTGTCTATCACTGTCGTTCAGATGATTATTAAAACATGAGCAGACTAAGAGCTCTTACAGTATAGAGCATGTTTGACGGCATTCAGGGTGTTCCGTATCAGTGCCAGCATTCACTTCCTTTATTTCTTTCTTTATCGTTTTATTAAAGTCATCTGCTGTCGTTTAGCCTTTTCCACCGGCAATGTTTTCCTGACAGAACTTCTCTTCCGAGAATGAATTGTTTCAATGTTAGTCACGATCACAATTGGAAACAGAGTTTCCATATCAGCAGATAGTTTTGTCAAAACACATGCAGGCAGGCAGACGCACGCACGTGCACACGTGCACGCACGCGCACAAACTGTTATCTGTGATGCTGTGTCTGTTCAGGAGTTGGCACACATTGGAGCTGTGAATAAGCATTTCATTGTTTCATAAATAGTCTTTTTTTTTTTAAACATGATGGATAAACATGAACACATGCACACACTGTCATGGGCAACAGTATACTGTGATATTCTACTGTAATGATTGTAATAGATGTTATTGTTTGTCAACGTGGCAGAGCCCTTTGTTCCCCCCATCTCCCCCCA
The DNA here is from genome assembly GCF_951216825.1 of Electrona antarctica. Taxonomy (NCBI): domain Eukaryota; kingdom Metazoa; phylum Chordata; class Actinopteri; order Myctophiformes; family Myctophidae; genus Electrona; species Electrona antarctica. The sequence goes on from NC_136795.1 coordinate 32,227,322, forward strand.
ATAGGACAGTGTAGTGTTGGCTACACGCTGTGGGCGCTGGGGGCGTGTTCTCTCCTCCACGTCATCAGTGCCCATACCCGAGGTGGGGTTGGCAAAAGGGCCTTTCTGTGTGGGGTTTGCATGTTTCCCCATGTCCCCTAGGGTAGGTACCCTCACAAAAAAACATGCAGTAATCCTGGTCTCTAAACTGCCCCCCCAGGACAGGATTACATTAGCTAATTGACACTGGGTGAAAAAATGGGTTACAAAATCGTGGGATCAACGTTTCAACAGGTTCGGTGGCAGTCTGCTGTATGCTGCATGATGTTTTTGTAGCTTTGTATATCATTTTGTACCTGGCTGCCAGTGTGAATGCAGCAACAGGGAGGGAGTGGGAGTGGGAGTGGCTCAGGGGTAGAGCAGCCGGATGGGAACCATGAGGTTCCCAGTTCGATCCCCAGAGTGGGTGTCGAAGTGTTCTTGAGCAAGACTCTGAACCCCTAATTGCTCCCGATGTGCAGGTTGGGGCCTTGCATGGTTTCCTTCCTGGTGTATGAATGGGTGAATGTAATGCACATTGCACAATCTATGTAAAGCGATTTGGATAAAAGCACGAAGCATAAATGCACCATTTACCATTTAGACAGTGAGAGACAGCCATTTTATAAGCACTCCTTTCCTTATTGAGGGAAGATGGGTTCAACTTCATGATTCTTTCATAATATTTAGTATTTTGTGTGTGTGTCTCAGCGTGGTTGGCAGCAGTGTTTTATAAATGATTCAAGAGAATGAAGAGATACAGCCATGGACATTCAGAGAGGAGTCTGTCTGGAGGTTTCCAGGAAATGATGGAGCCTAGTAAACAAGCAGAGCTTTAATACCAGGTAACAAAGGCAGTGCATGTGATTGGACCTGTTCTGTTCAGGTAATTGCTATTCTCATGGTCATAGAAGCCCTGCTCTCGGATATAAGTCTCCTTCATGCACGTGCGTGTGCACATGTATAGTTGTCTACCATTGTTGATTATGTACCTGTGTGTGTGTGTGCGTGTGCACGACTGCGCGTGCGTATGCGTAGCCGAGTATGTGTTTGTTTATATTGAAACGGCTCAGTGATGCTGACAGCCAACCCCTGTGGAGCAGCCACTCTCCCTACCTGCCGCTTCGTGTGTGTGTGTGTGTGTGTGTGTGTGTGTGTGTGTGTTGTGTGTGTCTCCATCCTCTGGCACACAATGTCACCACGGGGACCAAGCTGCTGTCAGACAACACAGGAAGGAAGGACACAGGACGGGAAGGGGGGGGGGGAGGAGGAGGATATTAAAAAAGGCAGGTTGATCCACTGTTTTAAGCAGAGGTATTGTTTGCCTGGGTCAGATTGATTATTTTGTCCTCTTGTTGGACCTGAAATAGCTGGGTTGAAAATGGACAACTGAAGGGCTATTTGTAAAAATATAGAGATGTGTTCAGGTGAGCGGTGAAGCACTTACCGCCGCAACGTGACGTCATGTTGTAGTTTCCATAGAGATGTGTTTAGGTGAGCAGTGAAGCGCTTACCGCCGCAACGTGACGTCATGTTGTAGTTTCCGGTGGTCACGTTATCACCTAAAACTGGAGTATGAATAGGCCTGGCCTTGAGACATGATTAAAGAAATACGCATGACAACCGACAGGAGCGTCACTCAAGGTGAAAGATGTAGTTCAAGACAGTGTGTTCAGCAGTGGTGGAATAGGAATGGTTAGACGGTCAGCTAAATTCAGAATTTGGCTATTTTAAGCAATAACTCACTTACTCCAGAACATTTTATTTTTTGTTTTTTATGTATAACAGTTAACTCCTTACCTGCTTTTACAATGGTGACCAAATGAGGTAACCAATGAACAGTCCTTAATGACGGTTGTATTAAAATAATTGGTTCTACAACATACAGTAGTACTCCCTATGCCTGCAGCACAGGCAATTGCAAGGCAATTTAAATGCCACGTTTGATCACAGCCTGTCAACCTTAGCCAGTTTCTGATACTGGCATAGAAAATCTTGCAAAATGTCAATACACCTTTGATGCTGTTTGACCGGCACACGTTTCTCCTGACACCAGTTATCAAAGCATTTGACAGTCCCCGCTATGTGTGTCATCCTTTTAAGGCGGAGGTTTCCCTGGAGACATTTCTCTCTTTGTCCACTCACCATTAAAAGCCTCCACGAACATTGAAGTTCACCTTAAATGTTGTGGGTTTCACCTTGACCTGCAGTTAGCAACCCTTGTGTTTTTGTTCTTGGCCACAGAGTGATGTTGAACTGTGCAAGCCATGGTTTATTATGGTAATTACATCACACCTACTGAGACCAACCCGTTTCAGTGTACAGCATTAGATCAGGAGGTAAACATGATGTAAAACTTGGCAGTTGTTCATGCCAAGTTCTCAAGCGGCGATGGCAGCCGCTGCGCTGCAGTGGAACACAGACGGGCAGCCTAAGCAGAGCGTCCACCATGCGCACCGTGCATGTGCATATGTGCATTTGCAGGTGGAAGTGCCTGAGTGGAGATGATGTGTGAGTGCACTGTACACAGTATAGTTTGCACGTGCTGTATGCGTACGGTTATATTTAACCACCGGTCACTTAATACATGATGATATGACATGATATTTTGTAGCTTGTGCGAGCCAAGAAGTCACCGCTAGGCCTGATAGCTATTTCTTTGATGTCTTGTTATGGTTCAGCTTGTCCTTGTAGCCCTGAGCTTGTTGGCAGAACTACCTTAGTGTCTAACGCACTTCTCCTCATGATATCATCAAATCCTATCCATCAGCACCTAGAATAATTCTCCTATTGCCTCATCAGTTACGGATCGATCCAGAATTCCACAGCAATGCCGACACATGATACATACATACATACATACATAATAAATAAATTATATATATAAAAAGATACACAGTTGCACATGCCATTTGCTGAAATTTATAATGCCCTCTTCTGCTTTCTACACTCTGAATTTGTCCTTGCTCCTCTATTTCTCCTCCTTTCTTTCCTCATTCTGCTCCCCCTATCCCCCCCCCCCTCCTCTGCCCTTCTCTCATGTAATCCCTGCTGGATTGCCAGGTGAGTGAGAGGAGTGTGTTGAGAAGAACGGGATCACATTTCCCAGAGTCAACGCTGCAGAGGCGATATAAGAACCCGCCAGCTACAGTTAGCTATTAGTCATGAGCAGCCACCAGCTCTGGGAAGGCTGTGCACGGCGCGCACCTCCACATGCAGCCCTGGGTATCGATTTCAGACTGACAGGATTTGTGATTGCACGCCGATGCACAGAGTGTGTTTGTGTGACTGCTACTGCTTTGTGCGTCGCGTCCCCTCTGTATGTTATGGCTGTCTGTCATGTATGTGTTGCCATTAGCGTGCACGTTGGTTCGGGTCGATCACGCTACATCCCTTATTGATGGGATCCTGACTGGGGATACATTGGAATGTGTTATTGACCCGTCCCTTTGGTCTGGTCAGTCCACGTATGCACCATCATGTCACTCACTCAGTATGATTGGTGGGAGGGCTGCTGTGTGCAAATTGTCATAGTTTCAGCTACAAGGGCGATTAGCCTGGGGTCCACCTATGCTTTCTATGGCATAAGACAGCTCCCGGCAGGATCCGCCGGGAGAATATAGATGCAGCTGCGCGACATGAGACTAATTAATTAAAGCGACAGAGAGAGAGAGAGGAGTGTGTGTACTGTGTGTGTGTGTGTGTGTGTGTGTGTACGTGTGTGCGTCAATTTAACAAAGGTGCAGACGATCAGAAATCAGCAGAGAGTGATCGACGTTTGCGCTACTGTATGCCGTATTGAAGTGGACTCGGCCCCAGACTTTTTTTCTCTCCCTGGAAATAAAAACGTCTGGGTTTCCGAGGTTACAAGGGCGATTAACCGGAAATATATCAAAACCAAATTTTAGAAGTAAGTAAGTAAGGTTATTATTTGTGTCATTTCTTATGTCAACGAATTGACACGGAAAATGATAATCAATTAGTCCGATTAACAACCACTTAACTCTGTATTATACTTCGTTGTACAATGGCGGCGTACACAAATAGCATAAATAGCCGATCTACACACTCACAATGCGTCTCATCACGATGCATTCTGAGCTTGGTACATTATATCTGCCATTTCATTGTTTTTCATAATTGTTCATTAATCATAATAGAGTACATTACATTGCCCAACACTAAGCATGATGGAGGGCTGTGTGTATTTCATAATAGCTTCAGCATCCTCCATCGGGAGAGTGTATGTAATGGTTCCAACACAACAGTGACTGAGAGGCTATAGGTTACCCACCAATACCCATGCTCCACATACATGGGGACGGACGGACGGACGGACACACACATACAAATGTACAGTAGTATGTAGTCTTTACTTTTCTAGTTATGTTTACAGTACTACTGTAGTTCAGAGGTACATTTACATCCTTAACTCATTCCCTGCGAACACATCTTTCGGGGTTATTATTCATCCAGAATTGCCTCTGTTATATTTACCGTATAGTAGCTTCCCCGTCGCTAGGCAACGCTTGCTTCCACTCTGGTCGGGGAAAAATTTCCCCGCCGTCCACTTCCATTATAAGTGCGATCTTTAGCAGCGTTTTTCTCTGACTGGAAGCTCAGATTGAGGTGATTATACAGGACGTCCAAGTTAGGAGCGCAGTAAAGAAAATCTGCACTACCTCGTGGTTACTATATTATTAACGCTTCTGATGAAAGCGAAAGTATCCAACTGCAGATCTGTAACGTCCAATTACTACTTAGGTTCACCAGAGTTAATTTATTTAGTAACGGGTACAGGTAGGTTTTCTGGAAGGTTTCAGGCAAAAGATTTACTTTATCGTAGCGTTTCAATCTCTAAGGATCTTCAGTATCTTCAGTATAACAGATCTATGCACACCTGTTCCATGATTCAATTTGATCCATTATCCGCCAGATTGTGTACCTCCCTTACACCAGGGCTCCACCGGGCGCGTCAGCGTCGCGTCTCCGTCACCGTCAGGGAATGTTCCCTTTTTAATCAATGAAGGGTGGCTCCACTGCCCGCGTTGACGGAGACGCGACGCGTGCATTACAATTGAACCGGTGCGTTTTTTGACGCACGCGACGGAGACGCAACGCGTCCGCTGGAGCCCTGGCGTTACTGTACTGTTTGTGCCACCCCCACAAACAGCAGGTGACATTCATTGTCTCCACCAGGCCGAATGCATGGGGAGAGAGTATGTTTGTCTCCACCAGGCCGAATGCATGGGGAGAGAGTATGTTTGTCTCCACCAGGCCGAATGCATGGGGAGAGAGTATGTTTGTCTCCACCAGGCCGAATGCATGGGGAGAGAGTATGTTTGTCTCCACCAGGCCGAATGCATGGGGAGAGAGTATGTTTGTCTCCACCAGGCCGAATGCATGGGGAGAGAGTATGTTGTCTCCACCAGGCCGAATGCATGGGGAGAGAGTATGTTTGTCTCCACCAGGCCGAATGCATGGGGAGAGAGTATGTTTGTCTCCACCAGGCCGAATGCATGGGGAGAGAGTATGTTTGTCTCCACCAGGCCGAATGCATGGGGAGAGAGTATGTTTGTCTCCACCAGGCCGAATGCATGGGGAGAGAGTATGTTTGTCTCCACCAGGCCGAATGCATGGGGAGAGAGTATGTTTTGCACTCTGTCCGTCTGTCCGTCCGTGTGTGCATGTCTGTTACCAGCTAATCTCTGGCACCGTTAACCTGGTCGATGCCAAACTTTGCACACACACTCCCTAGATGCCAACGATGAACCTCTGCCCCAAATCTTCCAGAACGGCCTGTTATAGCGCCACCAGGAGGACAACTATTGTAAAACACATTTTTTGATATTACTCCTCCAGATTCTGTCCAAGAATCCTGCAAATCGTTACACAGTATCTCCATAGTCATGTGCTCAAAATGGATCTGTCCCATATTTCATATTCCATCCAAATTGGCTATAATTGGCTTTCAAAGTTTGCAGGATTGGCCCTTTTTGGGGCAAAAAACGTCAAATCATGAACGCAGCATGCAATTTACGTGAGATCTTTCCCGCACTTTCCTACTAGGCTGAGGAATAAATCCCACCCTTTTCACATTGACCTGTTATAGCGCCACCAACAGGTGGATTTTTGCAAAACACATTTTTGGAACAAAATGCCTCAAATCATCCAATTGCCATCAAAGGCGTAAGAACCCTTTTCACATTGGCCTATTATAGCGCCACCAGGAGGCCACAACCTGACCTGGCCTGGTGGAGACCTGTGCCCCAAGGGGCACTTTTTCTAGTTGCTCCTGAGGAGCCAGGAATGTGATGACCAGAATATACCAAAATTACAAAAAAAATAATTACTAACTAGTCACATTGAACGTTCTAGTACAGATTGTGATATCATGTGTAAGCTTTCCTGTCACATTGTAAGATCTTGCTCATTGTTTCTCACAGGCAGTGTGACCCAGATGGAATGGCAGTCTAACGTTTATAGAAAACGGGGCTTGAATTGGTTCATTTTGAGTCACTTGCCACCTCATTGGATTTCGGCTTTGTAATTGCTGTTTTGGTAGGCATCCTTTTTCAGCTGCTTTTCAGACGAAGCAGTCACAGAATCAGTCTTTGTCTAGGTTACTTTGAAAGCGTGACAGAAAGTGAAAAAGGAAGTGGAGTGCTTTTTTGTCTACTCATTTTAAAAAGCAGAACTTGAATCACTGCACACTGTGTGGGTGTGTGTGTGGCGCTGTGGCTGCCCTCTGTAGCTGCCCTCTGATCCTGACGGGTGTGTGTGTGTGTGTGTGTGTGTGCGCGCGCGCGCATGTGCGAGAGAGAGAGAGAGACAAACATTTTCATGAGGATTTTCCATGGCTGTTTGTCTGTCTGTTTAGAAAGTGCTGGGTGGCCTGCAGGCCTTGCAGCTGGTGAGGAGTTGTGGCGACTATAATAACCCTAACACACAGAAGGTGTGTGTGTCCATCATGTACAGTATGTGTCCATCATGTACAGTATGTGTCCATCATGTACAGTATGTGTCCATCATGTACAGCATGTGTCCATCATGTACAGTATGTGTCCATCATGTACAGTATGTGTCCATCATGTACAGCATGTGTCCATCATGTACAGCATGTGTCCATGTACAGCATGTGTCCATCATGTACAGTATGTGTCCATCATGTACAGTATGTGTCCATCATGTACAGTATGTGTCCATCATGTACAGTATGCACCGAGGCTAAAGACATCCCACGTCGTCCAGTGACTCAGTGATCTGGTGTTCTGCTGGCTTGGGACATGGGGTGCCGGAGTGCACTCTGATCTCTGTGCTCTAGTAACAGTTGAAGAAATGATTTTCCAAGCGTCTGAACATTCCAAAAATGGAATGGAAAAACTAGGATATGGTCAAATGTGTTGGATGTAGCTTGTTTGGTGATGTAGATAGCGTTATCAAGCACAGCTCTTTGCATGCAGTTATATTATGCATTCACTGTAGGAAGTAGGCTATAAAATTATTCAATGTCGGCTAACATATACATGTCATTTGGGCCTATATCTGTTTCCCATCTTGACACTCTTTGGCTAATGCAATTCTGATTTGCAAATTGCAAATTTTTAATTTGCTCTGTGCTCTGATTGCACGGAGCATCAGAGTGGAAAAATAATAATAGATAATGAAAGAGAAACAGAGCACTGGGAGTAGAGCTGTGTACTGGAGCTGGGAGAAAAATCAATTCATGGCAGAATTGCAATTCTTATCATCTATGATGATGATGATTTAAAAAAAAAAAAAAAACAGCTTGCCTAAGCCTATAAATGTTAGTTATGTGTAACAGCATTTTTTATTCAGTGAGAACTGAGCAACACTAAACTTTTAGTTTAGCATGAAGTAGATCCTGAAATCCTAATGCATACATTTTGAATCTGGAATCATTTTGAATACATTTTTGATCCATGACCCAAACAACGCATCGCAATGCGACACGTTGTGAGCTTTTAGATCTGCTCTTTTTGCCTAATGTTTCCCCCCAGAATATGGATGCTGGGGTTCAAGTAGTGTTGGGTCTCCGCCAATCCTTCACTGAAGCAACACCATAGAGCAGTACAGCCCTGTGATGGTGTTAGGGCCGATTCATACTCCTATTTAGTGCCGAAAAAAGAGGAGAGCAGCCGGTCTGAGAACAACACTGCAGCCAGATCGCACGGCCAGCGAGAGGCAGCTACTGCCTGCTCTGTGGAGCTCACCTCTTACTGCCTGCTCTGTGGAGCTCACCTCTTACTGCCTGCTCTGTGGAGCTCACCTCTTACTGCCTGCTCTGTGGAGCTCACCTCTCGAGAGGCAGCTACTGCCTGCTCTGTGGAGCTCACCTCTCGGCTACAAGCATTTGGAAATTGGCTTGTGTCTCACTCTCTTCCAAACTCCCAGTGTTTTCTTGGCTTTTTGATTGATTGATTGATAATTTTATTAGACAAAAAGATGCAAACAGTACAGGGTACAGTCAAGCACAGCATTGGTCCAAAAGGACAGCACCAAAGAAAGACCTTGCAGTCTTTTTTCCATTCGGGTCCCATGCATTCATTCAACAATAGGTTTCTCAAACACATTAAATCTACATGTACACGGCTTCACGGCCGACAAATTGAACGAATTCGAAGCTGAATCAAAGAATTCGAAGCTGAATGAATGAGGAAATTCCACTCGAATGCCGAAATGATTTTGGGTCGTCACAACATTTCAGTGGCACCAAAGCGCCGACTTTTGGATGGTTCCCGCCCCCGCAAACCTCTGAATCACATTGTCTATAGAGCCTAACCGGCCTTTTTTTGTCTCTAAAATAGGAGTATGAATCTGCCTTTAGACTCGCCAAGCCGATGGTCGACATGCACGGCACTTGGAGAGAGAGCACCTCGGTATAGGTTTATATCTATGCTGCTGCAGTGCTTGTGCCCTCTAGCCAATACGGCAGAATTACCCCATGAGTTAGAAAGCGGACAGCCAAAAAACACCCACTCTAGTACACACACACACACACACACACACACACACACACACACACACACACACACACTGACACACACCACATGTCTCAGTCACTCCCATCCTCATGATTGATTTTTTTTATTTTTTTTATATATGTAGCATTATGAATTAAAGCATGTGTGAAGAGTTAAAACAGTGCCAGTCATTGTGGTCTTGGACTCTTGGTGTGAAAGAATTGTGTACAGTATACTATATTATACTAAGATCAGGTGTCCTTGGACCGACCTCTGCGGTGCACAGGGGACACTTTGATGGCTGCTGGTGCAGTACAGTAACTGAGCTCTTTTTACTGTCAACTGAACATCTCACATTCCTGCCTTTTTAATATTTATTTTGTTTCATGTCCCTGTTAATGACACACTGCATCATTTGCCCATATAACCCTCGGTGATGCATGCTCATTGCACACATAAGCTACTCTTTTTAACACCGAGCAGCAGCAGCAGCACATCTGGAGGGCTTGAATGTCTCTTTGACCACATAATAATGAACTAGTCATTTAATTGGCCCTGGAAATGCAGTACATTAAATTAATGAAATGTATTTTGTAATGATGTGAATTGTTACAACTACAGTAATACTACTACTAGTACTATTTACTATTCTGCTATTACTAATTGTACTACTAAGAGTCTAAATCTGATTTCTGTCTGTCTTGTTCCAATGTACAAGACCTCATTTGGTCAGTCTGTCTTTTCAGTGAGATTTGGAGAGACAGCGAGCTCCACTTGCGACCGCGACGGGTCGCTTCGACGGCTGTCTGAGTCGTCGCAACGAGTGCACATCGTCGCGGGTGCCTGACTCGTCCCGACGGGTCGCCACAGGTGCCCATCGTCTCGACGGGCGCCTGTTTTTGTCGGCGTTTCTGAGTCGTCGCGACGATTGCCCATCGTCTCGACGGGGGCCTGTTTTGTCGCGACGATTGCCCATCGTCTCGACGGGGGCCTGTTTTTGTCGGCGTTTCACCCGTGCGTCGGAGAACGGGCGCTCGTGCTCGCATCTGCCTCTCTCCCTCCTTCCCTCCATCCATCCTATGTGTGTGCTTCCCCCCCCCCCCCCACCCGACCGCCTCCCCCTGTGGGGTAGGGGGTCGGGTGGGGGTCCCTGCGGACCTTTGGGGGGGGGGGGGGGGGGGGGGGGTCCGGGTCCCCTTGGGAATCCCTTTACGCATGCCTTCATTTGTCCCCGTGAATTGCTTCCATTATTTTAATCCAATAACCATATGTTGCATCACATTTTATCGATTGATATAACTTCAATAACCTCCGGAAATAAGGATTTTTTTTTATTCGATTTGAACGTTTAATGGCCTATTGAAAAATTGACAAGTGTTCCTTTTTTTTTTCCTTTTACGCACGAGAGAGAGAGAGAGAGAGAGAGAGGGGGGGGGGGGGGGGAGAGAGAGAGCCCTCTATTAATTTCATAATTCCACAGGACCACAAACAAGTTTTTGCACCATTGTATAAAGTATACCACTATAGGCCTACCATACAAACTGTACAAACTGACACTCAATCCATCAAAGGACAGGAAATTAAAAGAAAATGATCTGACCATGTCACGCGCCGGAGCGACGACCACCACCTGCAGTCTCTTTTTTTACATCCATATACCATTATATTTGTGCGTGATTCTTTATATTGTCTATAGCCTACCATTAAACTATATAAATCATTTTCCCAAGCTTACAAAACGGTGAACGCTGCTCTGCACCGCTACAGCAATGGCAAGCTGACTTACCGTATAAAATGCAGCTTGGCCATTTATTTATTTAAGTTCGGGACCAAGGCAGCAAGCTAGCCTATATATACTTGGCAATTATATTATAAAGCCTTTTCTTTTCTATTGAACAATTGCTCACTCACACCTTTGCAGAGGTAAAACATATATCCGATATTTTTTATCAGAGCTGCATTGATTCATGCGGGGAATAGATTAATATCATCTCACTGTCATCTGTCTGAATGCCATGTGGAGAATGGATTTGTTCTGATCATGGACACGTAGGCATAGGCCTATAGCTATTTAAATTTTCAACCATATACGGCGGGTAGCCTCCTCTTTGTCAGATCTAAGTGCAGGTTCATTTCATGATGTCGTCATATTAAAATGATTCACGGGACATTTGGCACCAAACTTGATTGATCTCATGATGAGATCAATGTAGTAGCCTACAGCCTAGCTATAAGTTCCCCATATTATAATTAATTAAGGTGCACTGGCTTAAAACTATGACTGGCCGAATTGCACGCGCTGATGCAATAATGTGGACTTCTATATTTGTATAGGGCTAATTAGCTCGTGACTGCTGTCTGTCTGTCAGACCGGCATGTCTGTGAACCATAGAAATAATCTGTTCTGTCCGGGCCAGGCTCGCCGTTATATTCATTTTCCAATGTGAATTTCACCCAGATTGGACTGTCCACACACACACACCGACAGTGTGACTCAAAGGAGCTCCGTAACAAAACAATTTCAATAGGCCTACTGCAGGCATTACTACACTAAACAACGTTGGATTCGTACAGTGCAGAATGCAGATAAGTGTATGTTCTTATAATAATTGTGAGTTTGTTTTTTAACATGCAGCGCGAGTCCGCGCGAGAGCCGATCTACAAGCTCACAACGCGTTGCACTGCGAGTAGAAAGCTGTCAAGTGAGCAGCGCAATCGCGCATGCTAGAAATATCCTAATAAATAAATAAAAAGGTGTCGGGCTTGCAGGGGCAGTTTCTGTATGGGACTCTAGGCTAACCTGCCTCTAGAATGCTTGCATTTAGGCATACAAGTGATACTTGGCTTTTATATAAGCTATCATTTTTTTTATGTGCTGACCAATGTTGACACATGCCTACATATTTTATCTGAGGTTTGGGGACTTTTAATTGAGTCAGCATGAAGACTAAAGCCTTCTGAATAAATCTACGCAAGCAGTACACGACCCTCTGAGCTGGCGCAGCTTATAGCGGAGTTTCCGACCAAACAACGTCACCGTCAAGTTCACGTTCAACTTCATGAATTCCCACGTAATGTGGGAATCCACGTAAATGCCTGTCCGCTCACGTTACGTAACGTTATGAGCGTAAACGCCGTTGTGAATGAGGACCTATAGGCCTACATAGAAAGCAGTAAATTGAATGAAAGAATGAATGAATGAATGAATGCATTAATGAATGGATGAGTAATTTATTTAATGGTATGCAGATGGTTATTTAATTTAATTTAATATTTAATTATTAATTATTATTAATTATTTGTTTAATGGCCTATTGAAAAGACAAGTGTTCCTTTTTTTTTTCCTTTTACGCACGAGAGAGAGAGAGAGAGAGAGAGAGAGAGGGGGGGGGGGGGGGGGGAGAGAGAGAGAAAGAGAGAGCGCACGCACGCAGACGGAATGTGTTCACGCTCGTCCTTCTGGGGGGTCCCCGGGAGACCCCCCCAACGCAATAGATAACACAGAAATCACAATGCATTTACATTCAGCCGATCTACGAGCTCATATCTGCTTCTTTGCGAAAGCCGCGCATTGTCTGTCTGTCTGTCTGTCTGTCTGTCTGTCTGTCTGTCTGTCTGTCTGTCTGTCAGCGCACGCTGACAGACAGACATGTTTAAGTTTTCCATTGAACTATTCAGCACCGAAATAAATTACTCATCCATTCATTAATGCATTCATTCATTCATTCATTCTTTCATTCAATTTACTGCTTTCTATGTAGGCCTATAGGTCCTCATTCACAACGGTGTTTACGCTCATAACGTTACGTAACGTGAGCGGACAGGCATTTACGTGGATTCCCACATTACGTGGGAATTCATGAAGTTGAACGTGAACTTGACGGTGACGTTGTTTGGTCGGAAACTCCGCTATAAGCTGCGCCAGCTCAGAGGGTCGTGTACTGCTTGCGTAGATTTATTCAGAAGGCTTTAGTCTTCATGCTGACTCAATTAAAAGTCCCCAAACCTCAGATAAAATATGTAGGCATGTGTCAACATTGGTCAGCACATAAAAAAAATGATAGCTTATATAAAAGCCAAGTATCACTTGTATGCCTAAATGCAAGCATTCTAGAGGCAGGTTAGCCTAGAGTCCCATACAGAAACTGCCCCTGCAAGCCCGACACCTTTTTATTTATTTATTAGGATATTTCTAGCATGCGCGATTGCGCTGCTCACTTGACAGCTTTCTACTCGCAGTGCAACGCGTTGTGAGCTTGTAGATCGGCTCTCGCGGACTCGCGCTGCATGTTAAAAAACAAACTCACAATTATTATAAGAACATACACTTATCTGCATTCTGCACTGTACGAATCCAACGTTGTTTAGTGTAGTAATGCCTGCAGTAGGCCTATTGAAATTGTTTTGTTACGGAGCTCCTTTGAGTCACACTGTCGGTGTGTGTGTGTGGACAGTCCAATCTGGGTGAAATTCACATTGGAAAATGAATATAACGGCGAGCCTGGCCCGGACAGAACAGATTATTTCTATGGTTCACAGACATGCCGGTCTGACAGACAGACAGCAGTCACGAGGGCTAATTAGCCCTATACAAATATAGAAGTCCACATTATTGCATCAGCGCGTGCAATTCGGCCAGTCATAGTTTTAAGCCAGTGCACCTTAATTAATTATAATATGGGGAACTTATAGCTAGGCTGTAGGCTACTACATTGATCTCATCATGAGATCAATCAAGTTCGGTGCCAAATGTCCCGTGAATCATTTTAATATGACGACATCATGAAATGAACCTGCACTTAGATCTGACAAAGAGGAGGCTACCCGCCGTATATGGTTGAAAATTTAAATAGCTATAGGCCTATGCCTACGTGTCCATGATCAGAACAAATCCATTCTCCACATGGCATTCAGACAGATGACAGTGAGATGATATTAATCTATTCCCCGCATGAATCAATGCAGCTCTGATAAAAAATATCGGATATATGTTTTACCTCTGCAAAGGTGTGAGTGAGCAATTGTTCAATAGAAAAGAAAAGGCTTTATAATATAATTGCCAAGTATAGGCTAGCTTGCTGCCTTGGTCCCGAACTTAAATAAATAAATGGCCAAGCTGCATTTTATACGGTAAGTCAGCTTGCCATTGCTGTAGCGGTGCAGAGCAGCGTTCACCGTTTTGTAAGCTTGGGAAAATGATTTATATAGTTTAATGGTAGGCTATAGACAATATAAAGAATCACGCACAAATATAATGGTATATGGATGTAAAAAAAGAGACTGCAGGTGGTGGTCGTCGCTCCGGCGCGTGACATGGTCAGATCATTTTCTTTTAATTTCCTGTCCTTTGATGGATTGAGTGTCAGTTTGTACAGTTTGTATGGTAGGCCTATAGTGGTATACTTTATACAATGGTGCAAAAACTTGTTTGTGGTCCTGTGGAATTATGAAATTAATAGAGGGCTCTCTCTCTCCCCCCCCCCCTCTCTCTCTCTCTCTCTCTCTCTCTCTCTCTCGTGCGTAAAAGGAAAAAAAAAAGGAACACTTGTCTTTTCAATAGGCCATTAAACGTTCAAATCGAATAAAAAAAATCCTTATTTCCGGAGGTTATTGAAGTTATATCAATCGATAAAATGTGATGCAACATATGGTTATTGGATTAAAATAATGGAAGCAATTCACGGGGACAAATGAAGGCATGCGTAAAGGGATTCCCAAGGGGACCCGGACCCCCCCCCCCCCCCCCAAAGGTCCGCAGGGACCCCCACCCGACCCCCTACCCCACAGGGGGAGGCGGTCGGGTGGGGGGGGGGGGGGGGGAAGCACACACATAGGATGGATGGAGGGAAGGAGGGAGAGAGGCAGATGCGAGCACGAGCGCCCGTTCTCCGACGCACGGGTGAAACGCCGACAAAAACAGGCCCCCGTCGAGACGATGGGCAATCGTCGCGACAAAACAGGCCCCCGTCGAGACGATGGGCAATCGTCGCGACGACTCAGAAACGCAGACAAAAACAGGCGCCCGTCGAGACGATGGGCACCTGTGGCGACCCGTCGGGACGAGTCAGGCACCCGCGACGATGTGCACTCGTTGCGACGACTCAGACAGCCGTCGAAGCGACCCGTCGCGGTCGCAAGTGGAGTTCGCCCCTCCTGGTCAGTTGACTCATTCTAAACAGTAACATCATGCAGTATTCATATAGGTATTGGGTGCAGAAGAAGTTTCACAAAACAGCAATTTTCATTGGCTCATAAAAACTTCATGAGATATGCATGTTCAAAGTTTGCAAGTTTGCAAGTTTTGCATCAATTGAGTGCTATAGCGCCACCATTTGGCCAATCGTGATGGGCTTCGCATAGTAAAGTGACATAAGCATGTGTGTGTATTAGAGGCAGAAGAATAATTTTCACAAAACAGCAATTTTCATTGGCTCATAAAAACTTCATTTTTTCACTTAACAAAAATGTGCTACGATTATTTGTCCGTATAGGTCCAAAGTTCACGTGTAGAAGTTTTCGTGCATTTTGAGCAAAGATTCTGGGAGGAGTTACATTTGAACTGTTTTTCATATAATTCAAAATGGCGGGTGATCTAAAGGTCAGAGGTCAAAAGTCAGAACTCGGAAGTTGTTCGGCATGAGGAGACACATATGTGTATCAAAGTGTCATTGCCAACGGTCAAACGGTTCATGAGATATGCACGTTCAAAGTTTGCAAGTTTTGCAAGTTTTGCATCAATTGAGTGCTATAGCGCCACCATTTGGCCAATCATGATGGGCTTCACATAGTCACCGTTTGGCATGGTCCTCTATCATGTTGACAAGTTTTGCGCAAACCGACTGCACGGTTCAGTCAGAACAGCTATTTTTGGCAGAAGGAGAATAAAATAAAGTACTGATCATATAATTCAAAATGGCGGGTGATCTAAAGGTCAGAGGTCAAAAGTCAGAACACGAAAGTTGTTCAGCATGAGGAGACGCATATGGGTATCAAAGTGTCATTGCCAACGGTCAAACGGTTCATGAGCTATGCACGTTCAAAGTTAGCATTTTAAATTGAGCGCTATAGCGCCACCATTTGGCCAGTCGTCTTGGGCTTCGCATATTCACCGTTTGGCATGGCCCTCTACCAGATTACAGCGTTTCGCGAAAACCGACTGCACCATTCAGTCAGAACAGCTATTTTTGGCGGAAGGAGAAGGAGAAGAAGAAAAATAAACACAAAAACAAAGAGTGACCAAAGTCACTGCGTGACTTCTTGGTCCCTAAATATAGCTGCAAGCAGCGATAAAGCGGGACCAAGATAGAAGAAGAACAATGCACAATGAGAACAACACGCACAAATGAGACTGACTAACCGAGTTGTCAGTACCGGGATTTGAACTCGCAACCTTGTGGGCCGAAGGCGGGAGCTCTACTGACTGACCTACACAGAGACAATCAGTGACTATATTGTAAACAGTAAAACCATGCAGGTATTTGGTAACAAGAAGGTGTGTCCTCATTTTGGGCATGTCTTAATCCATTACTACAGTGTGTTATCACGCACAGTTAAAGTGTGTGCGTGTTTGCGTGCGTGCGTGCGTGCGTGCGTGCGTGCCTGCCTGCCTGCCTGCCTGCCTGCCTGTGCCTGCCTGCCTGCCTGCCTGCCTGCCTGCCTGCCTGCCTGCCTGCCTGCCTGCGTGCGTGCGTGCGTGCGTGCGTGCGTGCGTGCGTGTGTGTGTTAGGCAGACAATCGTTCATAACCATGGATTTGGATTGAAGATCATCTCTTTAGTTTTTGTGGTGTTTAACATAAGGTGGCTATTATCACACCAGTCTTTAAAGTTATTGATCTCACTGATATAGCCCACAGGGCGTTCAACAATAAGTCAAATGTAATCTACTTCAATATTTCTATAGTTGAGTCATCACAAATCTTGCAGCACACAATGCATACAATGAGTTGTCTTTACCCGGATTTGAACACACAACCTTGCGGTCCAACGGCGAGAGCTCTACCAACTGAGCTATGCAGACACAGTCAGTTGACTCATTCTAAACAGTAACATCATGCAGTATTCATATAGGTATTGGGTGCAGAAGAAGTTTCACAAAACAGCAATTTTCATTGGTTCATAAAAACTTCATTTTTTCACTTAGAAAAAAATGTGCTACGATTATTTGTCCGTATAGGTCCAAAGTTCACGTGTAGAAGTTTTCGTGCATTTTGAGCAAAGATTCTGGGAGGAGTTACATTTGAACTGTTTTTCATATAATTCAAAATGGCGGGTGATCTAAAGGTCAGAGGTCAAAAGTCAGAACACGAAAGTTGTTCGGCATGAGGAGACGCATATGTGTATCAAAGTGTCAATGCCAACGGTCAAACGGTTCATGAGATATGCACGTTCAAAGTTTGCAAGTTTGCAAGTTTTGCATCAATTGAGTGCTATAGCGCCACCATTTGGCCAATCGTGATGGGCTTCGCATAGTAAAGTGACATAAGCATATGTCTGTATTAGAGGCAGAAGAAAAAAATTCACAAAACAGCAATTTTCATTGCTTCATAAAAACTTAATTTTTTCACTTAGAAAAAATGTGCTACGATTATTTGTCTGTATAGGTCCAAAGTTCACTTGTAGAAGTTTTCGTGCATTTTGAGCAAAGATTCTGGGAGGAGTTACATTTGAACTGTTTTTCATATAATTCAAAATGGCGGGTGATCTAAAGGTCAGAGGTCAAAAGTCAGAACACAAGAGTTGTTCGGCATGAGGTGACACATATGTGTATCAAAGTGTCATTGCTAACGGTCAAACGGTTCATGAGATATGCACGTTCAAAGTTTGCAAGTTTTGCACGTTTTGCATCAATTGAGTGCTATAGCGCCACCATTTGGCCAATCATGATGGGCTTCGCATAGTCACCGTTTGGCATGGTCCTCTATCATGTTGACAAGTTTTGCGAAAACCGACTGCACGGTTCAGTCAGAACAGCTATTTTTGGCAGAAGGAGAATAAAATAAAGTACTGATCATATAATTCAAAATGGCGGGTGATCTAAAGGTCAGAGGTCAAAAGTCAGAACACGAAAGTTGTTCAGCACGAGGAGACGCATATGGGTATCAAAGTGTCATTGCCAACGGTCAAACGGTTCATGAGCTATGCACGTTCAAAGTTAGCATTTTCAATTGAGCGCTATAGCGCCACCATTTGGCCAATCGTCTTGGGCGTCGCATATTCACCGTTTGGCATGGCCCTCTACCAGATTACCGCATTTCGCGAAAACCGACTGCACCATTCAGTCAGAACAGCTATTTTTGGCGGAAGGAGAAGAAGAAGAAGGAGAAGGAGAAGGAGAAGGAGAAGAAAAATAAACACAAAAACAATAAGTGACCAAAGTCACTGCGTGACTTCTTGGTCCCTAACAAGTGGTTTCTTCACCAACCTGGTTCTATATTGTTCTGAAGGAATTTGGAGCAATCATTTAGGTTTCTAGTATAGAGGCTCAAATGGCCTTAATCAACCTCTGCTTGAATAACAAGAGGTAGGAGAGAGACTCGTTCACACATAGGGAAACAAAGTTGATTATTTGTAGCGCACTCAATCAATTGGTAATGGCCACAAAATAAAATATCGATGTGTCCACTGTTATTAGTTGAATGTTACATATAATTTAAATCAGGTGCAAGCAAAGAGGCCTGGTTAGCTTATTGTTGCTGTTACTTTACATGATCACAAAGTAACTCACATGAATCACCCAACACGATAGTTGAATTTTATAATAAAATAAAACATGTATTTATTTCACACCATGTGCTGACCCTGCCTCAAAATCCTTCCGCCCCTGATGAAATAGACAACAATAATAAAGCATTTTTTTTCAGTCACTTTGGGACGAATTGCAGCATTCTTTTCTCAGGACTATTTAAATAGTATACAGAAAAACTCAGATTTAAGATCTGTTTAAAGGTAGCAGCTCTGTTTACATGTGAAAGGTCCAGCGGTCTACTTGGTACAGATA
Source organism: Electrona antarctica (assembly GCF_951216825.1). Classification (NCBI taxonomy): domain Eukaryota; kingdom Metazoa; phylum Chordata; class Actinopteri; order Myctophiformes; family Myctophidae; genus Electrona; species Electrona antarctica. The sequence continues at coordinate 32,246,322 of NC_136795.1, forward strand.
GTAGTCCTTAGGGTGGTTGAATTCCATTGACTAACCTTCTTTTGTCACAACAGGTCACAAATCTTGCTGCCGTGTTTGCACATTGTTGTATTTCTCCCAATCGTTTTTTTTGTCATAGTTTCAAACTCACATTGGGTGTGTGTAATCTGTGGGAAGTGTCTAAATGACAATTAAAGATCTTTCTGTTTCCCACTGCCTTTGATTGATATTTGTCTTTATACACTGTAATTGTTTTGTTGTTTTTTTCCTACTCATTCTGTTTTAGTTCATCATTTTTATTTTGCATTGGTGTTTACTGATTTGTGTAAAGCACATTGAACTGCCTTGTTGAAATGTGCTATGCAAATAATTATCATAATAAATTAATCATGTTTTCAATAATATGCTTTGACTCTGTTCTTTTGGATTCATGCTCACTCCTGCTTTGACTCACATCCACATGGACTAATAGGATCTAGGCCTACTGACCCGTAATGACTTATTTTAATTATGTCATATATTCATTATTGTTGGACTGTACATGACATGAATAGTGCTGTTTATTTTACACAGAAATTGTGCAACTGGTGTTCCCTCATTACGTCTTGAGATTTCCAAGTCCAAACAGCTTTGATCAGTTCAGACAAAGAGGTGTCAAACATGTTCACTCTTCTTTCCCCCTCTGACGGGAGATGATTGTCTCCTCTTTGAGTTAATTTGCACCTGAATTCAGAGATCTCCACTTGTTGATCACCCAGGATGCAAATGGATGAAAACACTGCCCGTAGATACCCAGTATTTGAAATGCAAAACGTGGTCTATGCAGACAGAATTACTGTTCTGTACAAAACAGTCCCTTGTTGTCCTGTACAGAAACCAGACCACTCACTGTCTTCAAAAAGTACAGGGGGTGGAGTCGTATACTTCTACAAGTTAAGATGTCAAATATAGGCTACAATAAAATATCACATCGTAACCTAAGTTATAGAAGTAGTTATTTTATTCCTCTTTTAGTATGATAATAATCAGTGGATACGACTTTCACTGTCCATGTTATACATTACCCGGACCTGGTGTCCCCATCACACAAAGGGTTAATAATGAGAACTGTACATCCATACACTAGGCTATATGTTCTTTAGAATTACAGACTTGTGTTTTGACTCTGACAGTGTCTGTTCTCTTGGATTTCTACTGACTCCTGCTTTAATATTTATTCTTATATTTGCTTCTATATTACGTCAGATACTCATTGTTGAATCCTGTTGGCACTTTACATATATTCACATGATTTATCCATTGTTTACCGAGCAGACTCTGACAGTGTCTGTTCTCTTGGATTTCTACTGACGCCTGCTTTAATATTTATTCTTATATTTATATTTGCCTCTACATTACGTCAGATATTCATTCATTCCTGTTGGCACTTTACATATATTCATGATGTACAATAAGGTAAATTAACTGCTGGTTATTTCATTAAAAGGAGAAGATTGAATGTGGGGGCATGTAGGAGCATGTCTATTGTCTAGGTAGGCTGTGATTGGTGAAGAGATGGTTCTATTGTTCCTCTAGTTGGCCAATCATTCCAAGCAGTTAGTGCCTCCACCTCAGGGTCTCTAGTATAAAAACAGGGCGTAGTTCCTCCAGGATATCAGTCATTTCAACTTGAACTGACTGTGAACTCCAGACTTAAGATGAACTCTCTTGACTCTACCAGGGACAATTCTGCTGAACAGGAGGATCGCCTTTACCCTGTTGACTTACGTCTGAGTAAGTTACTTTCTCTCCTGCCTTTCTCTTTATTCATGCCATATGTTCATCTTGTTTTACTGATGTACATTCAATTCTGAAAAGAAACATTGTATAATTCTATTCTTAATTCTGCTTGTTGTGTAAGGTTTAAATTTGACCTGTAGCTTTGTTATAATATCTTTTTGTTATAATAATATAACAAATATAATAATATAACAAAGCTACAAGTTACTTAAAGCTACATAGTTAGTCACCTACACAATCAATCATCTAAAAACTATGTCCCAAATGTTGACCATGTCTCAATAGAATCCAAGTGCCATTAGGATTACTTAAATCAACTTGTATTATTTTATTATATCCTAGATATTTGATATAAAGTATGTGCCTCATGGATTATGCTGCCATGGTTATAAATTAGTTATAATTTACTTATTTAGAAGTAGTAGTCTCAGGCCTAAATGTGTCAATGTGGTTTTAAATGTCTTCCTTGTCTCTTTATTTTCAGTTTTGGATTCTCCATCAGACTCTTGTCAGAAACCTGTCCTACGAGGCAGAGCAGCAAACCAAAAAAGACACTGTCCTAAACCAAAACGCCACTCTTGTGACCAGTGTGGAAGACAGTTCAGTTTGGAGTCTGGCCTTAAAATCCACCAGATCATTCATCTCCCCCATGAGTGTAATAAATGTGGAAAAAGCTTGACTACTAAACTGACCAGTTTAATTTACCACAAGTGTGGTCAGAGAGAGAGCCCCCACGGTTGTGAACAATGTGGACGGAGCTTTGCCTCGAAACGAGCTCTCAAGGCTCATCAGCGAGACCACATAGGGGATTTCCAATGTGAAGAATGTGGATGCAGTTTCATCTACATGAATAACCTGCATGTTCACCAGAGAATGCATAGAAGCCACCAACCATTCCATTGTGACCAATGTGGGCAAAATTTCACTAGCTTGTCTAAGTTAAAACGACATGTGATAAGTCACACATCAGGAGTCAAACTGGAGTTTGAAGCAATGATTGGGGGTGTAGTAGGCCTATAGACTATTTGTTTTAGGTTTTCATCACGTTTTAATGATGTACATTTAATTCTGAGAATAAACACAGACGTGTTTATTCTCAGAATTAAATGTACATCAGGATGTTCCTTTTAGCATTCTGTATAATTGTAACTTGACAGCTTTGTTATAAGTTGGATTTATAGCATTTCTGTCTCTTTTAATACTGCACATTTTGTTCATGTATTGTTTTACTTTAGAATTCAACTGCTATTAAGATTTGTGAAGTCACATTTTGTATTTGCATATGGCTGACACAACGGTTCCTTTTCACTTTGTTGTTTTCACTGTAGTAAGTGAAAACTGCAGTGTCTGGCACCCATGAAATACAGTTTGAATGATCTGATGTATTTTAAGGCCAGACATCAATGTGAACTGTATTTCACAGTGCTGGCATTTACGTATGTGTGTTGGCTAACAAATGAACCACTGAAGAGTAATAAAGGCGCTTTGACAAAAACCTCCTAACCACTTGAGCATTTTTTTTCCCCTGGAAATTTTACATTTTAGGTGGATTCTTCCAGACAGCAGAGATATCAAGATGTCCTTTATAGACAAAAGTTGGAATGTCTGCCCATGATGTACTGGGGAGAAACCCTATGGTTGTGATCAGAGAGATGGAGAGAAACTATAAGATACTGTTTGAATGAACTGATCTTTTTAGTAGTATTTCTCATTCACCAATTTATTTTTTGTCTCAGTTTGTTCATGCTTTATATACAAATACAGTACAAAGAATACAATTTATTTTAGTGTTACTCAACAAATAAAACAAACTGCCAATTTATTTAGCCAATTACAAAATATGTGTTTTTAAAATGACACTTGATCTATGTAGTGACACATTTGTGTGTATAGCCAATTACAAAATATGTGTTTTCTTTATTTGTTAAATCTACATAATGGTTGTGCAGTCCCAAATAAAGAGTCAAGTCAAGAGTTGTTTGTTTTTTTAGTTTTTGTTTTGAGTACTGTGTGTGTGTGGTAATTTCAGCCAATCACATGAAATACCCTTTGGAAGGCAATAACACATGGAGCAGGAGCACACAGGGGCACATTACATTTAGCAAGTAAATTAAGATGCTGTCATGAACAATCACATAGTTTTGGTTTGTGGTTTGTGTGCTGTGTGTCCATGACTGTAGCATCCATGACAGTAGCATCACAAGTGCTGTGTGTAGTGATCCAGTAGCATCACAAACACTTACCGAGGTAAAATGCAAATGTAGTGATTCAGATTCAGATGGACCAACACCATCTAACATACTTTAAATCGCCACAGCATGTCACCCAGAGTCAGCACGACAGATTGATTGCCAGGTATGTTGTAGAGGAGATGCTCCCCATCTCAACAGTGCAGTCTGTTGCTTTCAGAAAACTGGTCAGCAAAATACAACTGAAAGGAAGGCCAATGTGCAGAAAACTGCAGATATACTTCCCTAATACCTGGACAGTGAATATTCTAAAATGGAAGATAGGGAGGTGTCTTTTCTCTTATTGTGCGACAGAACAACCAAAAATCATAAATTCTTGTTTTTAATTATTATTATTTTTAAAGTACAGTAACTATAGTGCTAGTTACTTTAATCATTTAGTAACTATAGTAATTAGTTGATTTTTAGAGCAGTAAACAAAAGTATAGGCCTACTGCATATTATAAACACAATAACAACAAGTGGTTTCTTCACCAACCTGGTTCTATATTGTTCTGCAGGAATTTGGAGCAATCATTTAGGTTTCTAGTATAGAGGCTCAAATGGCCTTAATCAACCTCTGCTTGAATAACAAGAGGTAGGAGAGAGACTCGTTCACACATAGGGAAACAAAGTTGATTATTTGTAGCGCACTCAATCAATTGGTAATGGCCACAAAATAAAATATCGATGTGTCCACTGTTATTAGTTGAATGTTACATATAATTTAAATCAGGTGCAAGCAAAGAGGCCTGGTTAGCTTATTGTTGCTGTTACTTTACATGATCACAAAGTAACTCACATGAATCACCCAACACGATAGTTGAATTTTATAATAAAATAAAACATGTATTTATTTCACACCATGTGCTGACCCTGCCTCAAAATCCTTCCGCCCCTGATGAAATAGACAACCATAATAAAGCATTTTTTTTCAGTCACTTTGGGACGAATTGCAGCATTCTTTTCTCAGGACTATTTAAATAGTATACAGAAAAACTCAGATTTAAGATCTGTTTAAAGGTAGCAGCTCTGTTTACATGTGAAAGGTCCAGCGGTCTACTTGGTACAGATAGTAGTCCTTAGGGTGGTTGAATTCCATTGACTAACCTTCTTTTGTCACAACAGGTCACAAATCTTGCTGCCGTGTTTGCACATTGTTGTATTTCTCCCAATCGTTTTTTTTGTCATAGTTTCAAACTCACATTGGGTGTGTGTAATCTGTGGGAAGTGTCTAAATGACAATTAAAGATCTTTCTGTTTCCCACTGCCTTTGATTGATATTTGTCTTTATACACTGTAATTGTTTTGTTGTTTTTTTCCTACTCATTCTGTTTTAGTTCATCATTTTTATTTTGCATTGGTGTTTACTGATTTGTGTAAAGCACATTGAACTGCCTTGTTGAAATGTGCTATGCAAATAATTATCATAATAAATTAATCATGTTTTCAATAATATGCTTTGACTCTGTTCTTTTGGATTCATGCTCACTCCTGCTTTGACTCACATCCACATGGACTAATAGGATCTAGGCCTACTGACCCGTAATGACTTATTTTAATTATGTCATATATTCATTATTGTTGGACTGTACATGACATGAATAGTGCTGTTTATTTTACACAGAAATTGTGCAACTGGTGTTCCCTCATTACGTCTTGAGATTTCCAAGTCCAAACAGCTTTGATCAGTTCAGACAAAGAGGTGTCAAACATGTTCACTCTTCTTTCCCCCTCTGACGGGAGATGATTGTCTCCTCTTTGAGTTAATTTGCACCTGAATTCAGAGATCTCCACTTGTTGATCACCCAGGATGCAAATGGATGAAAACACTGCCCGTAGATACCCAGTATTTGAAATGCAAAACGTGGTCTATGCAGACAGAATTACTGTTCTGTACAAAACAGTCCCTTGTTGTCCTGTACAGAAACCAGACCACTCACTGTCTTCAAAAAGTACAGGGGGTGGAGTCGTATACTTCTACAAGTTAAGATGTCAAATATAGGCTACAATAAAATATCACATCGTAACCTAAGTTATAGAAGTAGTTATTTTATTCCTCTTTTAGTATGATAATAATCAGTGGATACGACTTTCACTGTCCATGTTATACATTACCCGGACCTGGTGTCCCCATCACACAAAGGGTTAATAATGAGAACTGTACATCCATACACTAGGCTATATGTTCTTTAGAATTACAGACTTGTGTTTTGACTCTGACAGTGTCTGTTCTCTTGGATTTCTACTGACTCCTGCTTTAATATTTATTCTTATATTTGCTTCTATATTACGTCAGATACTCATTGTTGAATCCTGTTGGCACTTTACATATATTCACATGATTTATCCATTGTTTACCGAGCAGACTCTGACAGTGTCTGTTCTCTTGGATTTCTACTGACGCCTGCTTTAATATTTATTCTTATATTTATATTTGCCTCTACATTACGTCGGATATTCATTCATTCCTGTTGGCACTTTACATATATTCATGATGTACAATAAGGTAAATTAACTGCTGGTTATTTCATTAAAAGGAGAAGATTGAATGTGGGGGCATGTAGGAGCATGTCTATTGTCTAGGTAGGCTGTGATTGGTGAAGAGATGGTTCTATTGTTCCTCTAGTTGGCCAATCATTCCAAGCAGTTAGTGCCTCCACCTCAGGGTCTCTAGTATAAAAACAGGGCGTAGTTCCTCCAGGATATCAGTCATTTCAACTTGAACTGACTGTGAACTCCAGACTTAAGATGAACTCTCTTGACTCTACCAGGGACAATTCTGCTGAACAGGAGGATCGCCTTTACCCTGTTGACTTACGTCTGAGTAAGTTACTTTCTCTCCTGCCTTTCTCTTTATTCATGCCATATGTTCATCTTGTTTTACTGATGTACATTCAATTCTGAAAAGAAACATTGTATAATTCTATTCTTAATTCTGCTTGTTGTGTAAGGTTTAAATTTGACCTGTAGCTTTGTTATAATATCTTTTTGTTATAATAATATAACAAATATAATAATATAACAAAGCTACAAGTTACTTAAAGCTACATAGTTAGTCACCTACACAATCAATCATCTAAAAACTATGTCCCAAATGTTGACCATGTCTCAATAGAATCCAAGTGCCATTAGGATTACTTAAATCAACTTGTATTATTTTATTATATCCTAGATATTTGATATAAAGTATGTGCCTCATGGATTATGCTGCCATGGTTATAAATTAGTTATAATTTACTTATTTAGAAGTAGTAGTCTCAGGCCTAAATGTGTCAATGTGGTTTTAAATGTCTTCCTTGTCTCTTTATTTTCAGTTTTGGATTCTCCATCAGACTCTTGTCAGAAACCTGTCCTACGAGGCAGAGCAGCAAACCAAAAAAGACACTGTCCTAAACCAAAACGCCACTCTTGTGACCAGTGTGGATGTTCAGATATCACTTGATCTAGACGTTTGACCAAGTGATTTCCCTCTGAAAAGGCTCGCTGTAACTCGACAATACTGCGCAATTACTCCACTCCAACTTATATGCAATAACACACAAACCACACGAAAGTGTATTTTGTAGCTTTATATAAAAAATAGGAAAAAACACACTCATACACGTACACGCACACACTGCACTAAACTGTGATAATAATAATGTAGGCCAGCCCGCACGATGCGTGAGCTAACTAGAATATGGATTGGTTGTTAGCATCTTCGTCGAAGCACGTAGTAGAAAAGCAGTAGGTAATTTTACTGTAACAAACAAAGAAACAGACAAAACACACCATCAACAGCAGAACATACAAGCGACTAAAATAATCTATATAGAATGAGTATAATAAAGAAGTTTTACATCATAATAACAACATTTACAGGCACATTCGTATACGTACCGACAGACCGTCGAGGTTCACAGCGACTCAAATAAAATAGAACCACGAACGGGTCTTCACGCATGCGCACATCTACCCTGTACCGAGTTGAAAACAGATTCCTCCTTCATAAATGTGATGCACCTTCTCGCCGCTAGAGAGCATCACTGTTCCACCCACAGTCAACATCTATCATTTCCAAGGGAAAACCGCACACCTCCCACTTGATCTACGAGTGACACGAACGAAGTAGGTCACACACCCCTACTTCCGATATTTACTTAAATTGGCACACGTAAAAAATAAACAAGCCTTAAACAGTTCACCAATGGAAAAAAGAGAAAATAGATAAAGAAACAAAGTTTTACCCGACATGCAAAATCAGTAAATATACAACTAACTAAAGGAGGTCAGTACGACAACCTAACTCCTTAACTGAGAGCAGATTTACCCACTCTCAGCCACCTCACAGAGAAACACCCACTTACTAAATGGAAACACACACACACACAAAGTCAAATAGTCTTTTGTTTGGGTATTTCTCAGTGAGGACTTTGTTGTTGGTCCTCCACAGGAATTAGGACCACCAGCCGCCGCACATCTCTCCGGAGCAAGGTCGACGGCCCCGACACTCCGTCTTTCCGCACCTGCGACCAGCTGATTGGTTGACACGGACACGTCCGCACCATGACATCCCGCACGACGCCCTGGCCATCCGGAAACACCTCTCCGACTCGACCCAACCGGAACCGACCACGAAGAGCGTTCTGGTCCGCCATCCACACCAGGTCGCCGACAGCAACGTTCCGGACTGGAACGTGCCACTTCTGCCGCACGAACAGTTGAGGCCCCGCCAGCTGACTCCACCGCCTCCAAAACTTGTCCACCTCGATCTGGACCGCCCGAAGTCGACTGAAGGGATACGAGGGGAAATCAAACCCCAAGACATCTCCCTCAGGTCTCACTCGCCCCAACAGCAGAGAGTTGGGCGTTATGACATCCACCGACTCCTCCTGGACCTGAGCTCTGGCGCCGATGGGCCTCTCATTAGTCAGATTAGCAGCGAGGTAAAGAAGTGTCTGGAACTCCAGGGTAGTCAAATCTTCGTCCTCCCCAACGCTGCTCATGGCTTTCTTCAGAACTCGGACAGCTGCTTCTGCCGCTCCGTTCCGATGTGGTGAATCTGCTGGGCTAAACACCCACACCCAGTCAGTTCCAGCCACTGCCGCTTTCCTCTGGACATCATCCTTGTCGACCTCCGCCAGGAAACTATAGAGGGCTCCCAGGGCTGGTCTAGCCCCCACAAAATTAGTCCCCATGTCAGACCAGAGCTTCCTCGGGTGACCCCTCAGAGCCGTGAAGCGCAGGTACGTTTTCAGAAATCCCTCAGTAGATAGATCTTCTACCAGGTCTGCGTGAATAGCGCGTGAGGCCATGCAGCTGAAAACGACACCCGAGACCTTCTTCTTTGTCCGTCTCTTCACCAGATCCCTGATCATGTAGGGGCCGAACAAATCCAGTGTTGTGAACTCGAAAGGAGCCGCTGGTGTTGTTCGTTCCGTAGGGAGATCGCCCATCACTTGAGAGCCCAACTTAGCCCTCCTCTTCCGGCAGAGCAGGCACGAGTCACATACTTTGCGTGCGACTCTCGACCCCTGCACCACCCAGGCTTTCTTCCTCATTCGAAGGAGTGTCCCAGCGATCCCCTCGTGGTTCGCACGATGAGCCTCCTCGCCCAGAAGATAACCGACACGTTCTCCGTAGGGAATCAATGGAACCCCATCTCTTCCTCCATTCACAGCCTGAACGCGACCATGACACAGCAACAGGCCTGTCTCCTTATCCTTGCTCACTACCAGACGATTGAGAGTCGTCGTGGCAAAAGACGCTCCTGCCTGGGCTGCAAGACATAAGTCAAGGAACGCTGCTTCACGCTCTTTGACTGAGAGTACAACCTCCTGTTCTCCTTGTCTGGCCACACGATCCATCATGTTCCGTAGTAGTCGGCGCCAGTAGCCTACCGCACCGCAGAGCTTGGTTAGCGTGCTACTACGTGTCAAGTCCACATGGTCAATGAGAGCCGACCCCCACAGCTTCTTCGTCCAGTCAATAGACGTCACCGCAGGTTCCTCATCCGAGTCTGACACAGACCCCACATCAGCAGCAGCTGGTGCACCACCGTCGTTGATCGGCGAAGACCTCCCATCACCGCCTGGAGACGAGTCAGAGCCACCATCACTACCTGACGTAGGACCCTGGCGCTTAGCCTGAGCCCTAGTAGTGACAGCAGAAAACGCCTTCCTTTGCAGTGCTCCAACAGCCTCCCTGGACCCAGCAGCCACCTCCGCAGCGGACTTCATTGGCCACTCCTCCACTGGTGCTGTAAGGAACCTGGGACCTTGCTGCCACAGAGAACCACTGCTCAGCTGTTCAAGAGTGCTCCCTCTCGTGACAAGGTCAGCTATGTTCTCCTCGCCGGGAATCCACCACCAGTCCGTTACAGGCCCGGCCTTTTGAATCTCACCAACCCGATTGGCAAAAAAGGTCTGGAACCCGTAACTATCCCTCTGTATAGCGCCCAACGCTGTCTGGCTATCCACGAAGTGGAACCATTTCTCCACCTCCAACCGGCCATGTTTCAACATGTGCCCCTTCAACCTGGAGGCAAAGACAGCCCCGCAGATCTCCGCCTTCACTGGGTCACCTTTTTGATCCAGGGGAGCCAGCTTAGCCTTGGACTCCACTAGCCGGATCTCGACTCCACTCGCTGTCTCCCAGCGCAAGTAAAGCACTGCTCCATACGACTCTGAACTTCCGTCAGAGAAGGTGATTCCCCAGGGCTTACCCACCCAGCCAGGTGGAGTAATGGACCTGGGAAACGTGACAGAGCTCAACTGAGCGTACTCTTTAAAAAGTTCAATCGCTCTCCCTCGAAGCTCGTCGGAAAGAGGCTTATCCCAGGTGTCCTTCGTCAATGTTCCAGCTTCTTGAAACGCTCTCCTCACCAGAATGACACCCTTCTGCTTGAGAGGCGTTGCAAGACCAAGAGGGTCATACAACCCAGCTACCTGACTCAGTAGCTCACGACGAGTAAGAGGGTCTGGTGTCTCTCTTTCCACTTCGTCCACGGTGAGGTCAAGCCCTGTGCGCAGTTTCCTCTTCCGCGCAGAGAAATTGATTGCCACCATGAGGAAGAGGCTGTCCTCCCCCACGTGGTAACCAACCCCAAGTGCCTTGTTGTCCTCTTCACGCATCTGGTTTGGCAACAAGACAGTCTCTCGCTTGCCCTCGCCGACTTCCTGCCTCCCACTTTGGCCAGACCGCACCCAAGGCTTCAGGTGAAACCCCCCAGTGGCCAGAATGGTCTTGACCCCCGCCAAAATGTCATTCAGTCTCTCGGGGACATTATGGGAAAGCAAAAGATCATCGACGTATGAGCCGTCCATTATGACGCTCTTCTCCTCAACCATGCTACTGAACTGTGGCAAACAAGCAGTTTCACGCATGCAAACCTGTGCGATGCACCCAGCAGGTTTATCTCCCATATTCACGCGCACCACGGCGTAATCCTCAACCTCTTCTTCTGGGGAGTCCCTCCACAAGAACCGATGCACGTGCACCTCCTGTTCCTCCAACCAGACAGAATTGTACATCTTGGAAATATCGCCAATGGCAGCATACTCCCCCTCACGAAACCGCAGCAACACCGCACGGATGGAGTTCAGAACGTCCGGGCCCTTCAGCAGAATGCTATTCATGCTCACCCCCTGGAACTCCTGGCTGCTGTCCCACACAATCCTCACCGGCGTGGAAGTTGAATGCGGATTAGGCGCCATGAGGTGGTTGATGTACCACACAGCTCCGCTCCACTCCTCCATCACAACCTTTGACAGCTTGACAGCAGCTCCTCTCTCGACCATGTCATGCACCTGCCTCGCATACGTCTCCTTCCACTCCGGATTGCGACCGAGACGCCTCTCGGAATTCAGGAATGTAGCTTTGACTGCATTGCGATTGTTTGGCAGGGTAGATGGGTCTTCCTTCCATGGGTAGCTGGCATCCCAATGTGGCTTGTCACTGTGCGCGTCGCTCACTCTGAAGGTCAGGCCTCTCTTGATTATCTCGAGCTCTCTCTCGTCAGCAAGAGTCATTTCCTTTCCCCCTGGAGCGCACTTTCCACACCGACAACCTCCGCATACAGGATTGCAGGCAGCTCCAATACTGTCCCACCGCAGCCACTCCATGACATCAGCGTTGCAGGCAGCAGTCGAGCCTTCTCCACAGCTCTGCTCCGGACAGCTAACAGGTATTTCCACCCTCACAGCCTCCGCTCTCATAGTCAGAGCACAATGTGTAGCCACCTGTGCTGTCACCTCCACGTCCTCAGCCAAGTCAGGATGAACACCTGTGACCGTTTTCCCCAACGGCGATTCCCAAAGGACCAAATCACCACGCCTCCTCAAACGCTGAGGAGCGAGGCGACCCTCCCTGGCACTGATGAGCAGCTCCACTTTATGTGGACGCTTGAGATCTCCAGCTCGTGGAAAGAGCTTCTCCAAACGCCTCACATCCACTGCATAACCGATCCTGGCAATCTCATCTAGTCCATAGCAGTCCATCTTGTGAACTGGCCGAGACCCTTTCTTCGTTGCCACATTCAACTCCACAGTGTACCTCCTTGTTTTCACTGTAGTCTTCATCCCAGCCACACCATGTACAGATAGTGTGACAGGTTCACCATACAATCCCAGCCTCTCTGCCGCCTGGTGGGTTATATAGTTGGTATCGGACGCTAAATCAATCAATGTTCCGATCCAGTCCCCTCGCATGGTTTCGACGTTGATTAACATCATGAGGACCGGGTGTACTTTTGGCCCCCTTGTCCCCACACAGACAGTTGTCTTCACCTGATGTGTGTGGGCCTGCCTGAGTTCAGCCAACTGTTTCTCCAGTGAGCTGATCTTCTCGGAAACACTCCCTTGCTGTGCAGCTGGGCTCCGAGGCTCTCTGTCCTGATCCACTCTGGGCCCCCCTCTTGCACCTTCCCTCACATTGTCACTGGAAATAGTGTCTTTGGCGGGCCGTGGTTTAAAGCACAAAAGGAAGTGGTGATCCGAAGGATTATCCCCCTTTTTGCACTCGTCGTTTCTGCATAAAAAGTTCCTCCGACACGTCCCCTCATGGGGATGCAAACACTTCAGACATGCCTTCACCTTCTTTGCATAGGCTCTTCTGTCAGGAGCGCTGGCCTTACGAAATGTTTTGCACCGATACAACTGCGTCGAATGTCCTTCCTCTCCACAGGCTACACAGGAGCCCCGCGACGAGCTACTCTTCTCCCCGCTCACTGTTGCCTTGGTGAACGCCTGCCGTTCTTGTGCTTTGTCTCCCGTCTGCTTACTGCGAGGCTGTGGCTCACTTGCCCTGGCATTGTCCGGCCGCTTAGCCTGCAGTTGCTCCTGCCGTGTAAGGACAGTCTTTTGACACCGAAGAAAGTGCAACAGTCCACTAAACCGGTTCAATGCAGTGATCCGGTTCAATGGATCGGACTGAAACACAAGCCACCGTGTCTGCAGGTCATGAGGTAGTTTGCTTTCAAGCGCACGGACCACCAACGGGTTATTAATAACCCCGGCACACTTCAAGTCAGTCAGGTCATCCAGAGCGCGTTCCACTTTCTGGATTAACTGCAAAGTCTCTCTTGGCTGGTTTTCACGCACTGCCGGCATCTCCTGCAACTCCATGACGATGTCATCAGCGATCAAGGAGACGTCCCCATACCGATCGTCCAACGCATTGAAAACGTCAGTCACATCGCGATAATACTCCAGCCTGAGTTCACTTTTTACCACTTTGTCCAGGCTGTCCAGCAGGTGGAAAAGCTGCAATTCCGGTAAGCCTGATGGCTCAGCTAGACGTTGCAGTTTGATCCAGTTCTCTCTCCAACGCATGTAGTTCCTCCTATCCCCGTGGAACTTTGGAAGGCTCAGAGGAGCCAGCGTCAGCTTTGGCGCCACCACACCTACGCCTGGCACAACACCAGACCCAGCGCTCGCCCACCTCACTCCACTGCTGCTCGACGTATCCCGTGCTTCCCTCTTAACGTTCACGTCCTGCAGTGATGGCAACCGAGACTGGCCTGGGGGATTAACCAGCGCGGCACCTCCCCCCGGCGCACCGTCAAGATAGTCGTCCTGCTCACCTGAAGCCCCGCCTGTGACTGGCGCCTCGCTTTGCATGACTTTACCCTGCACTCCATTAGCAGGCGAAGAGAGGTCGAAGGTATCCTCAAAAATGTCACTTCCTTCACTCCCTGTTTTACGCACTTGGCGTTTCAATGCTCTGATATGCACCTTTAAATTACGGTCGTAGTCCTTGATGCTCTCCCGTATATTAGCACCCTCCTCCTTGGGGACGAAAGGGGCCCACTTGTCCACTATTACCTCAAGGTCCGTGGCAGTGGTGTTTAATAGCTCGCACATATCCTCACACTGAGTTGAGGTGATCTCACTTTGCTTAAGACCTTTGGCTTTTTCAAACTCACCATCAAGTCTTATTTTTGCCTTCTCGAACTGGATCGAAACATTGTCTCTCCATACTGTGCTCTTTAGTTGCAGCATGATGTCCCTGTATTTTTGCCGACAGCTTTCACCTTTACCTCTAACATCAGCGACTTCCTTTTGATGGTCTGTGTCTGCATCCTCTTCCATTGCATCTAGGTAATCATCATTAATGCCCCAGAACACATCATACGCCATCTGAAGTCCCCTCTGCTCGTTAAGTAGCTCTTCTCCACTTAAAAGGTCCAAACTGTCAGTTATTTTATTGACTCTCCTTGAAAAGTCCCTTTGTGCATTGGTGCGTTTCTTTTTCATGTCATCAAGTGATGCCATGGCGACCCACTGTGGTCAAACCCCGTCAGCACACTCAATGTGCTCTTTAAAAGAATGCAATGTCAATCACAAGTCAATACCGCCGCCAAGTGGTCATTCTCCGCCAACACACTCCTTCCTGACTCACCGTTCCTTTCCTTTGTGACGTCAGGTCTTCTTGTTTACGTTAGAAGAAAATGGCTTTCCGACGGCAAAATAATGCACTTTAGCTTGTAGCACAAAGTTAGCACTTAGCAACAGTTCCCCATGATGTTAGCAAGTTAGCCAAAGTGAACAATGTTGTCCCAGCAATGCAAAGCACATAGTCAATAAACACAACACACAGTTACTCCAGGGATCGGCTCATTAGAACGTCCGACCCTTTAAACAATATTGCGTGGTGTGGTTGCACGCGACGCTCCACCGTGCGACGAGGTCCTTCGTCCGTCCTCCGTCGTTGTCGTCGCCGACCTGTCACTCTCGGAAAGCGACGAAACGGATTGGATTTGGTAGCCTCTGGCTCCTGAGATCCGAAGAGTTGGGATTCCCTCTCCGGTGTTAGAACGGCACTTCAAGGCGACGTCGCCAGTCCCGCTCCTCTTCCTCCTCTTCCTCAGCTATAGCCAAAGGCTAGCCCGCTGGTATATAACAAAGGCTTCACGAGCACGGACTGGCCAAATGCTAAATACCCTCACTTCACTGTGATCACTTGATCACAGGGTTACAAAAATACGTAAGATCACTGGTAGCGTAAAATTACTGGTCCGTAAAATTACTGTTCAGATATCACTTGATCTAGACGTTTGACCAAGTGATTTCCCTCTGAAAAGGCTCGCTGTAACTCGACAATACTGCGCAATTACTCCACTCCAACTTATATGCAATAACACACAAACCACACGAAAGTGCATTTTGTAGCTTTATATAAAAAATAGGAAAAAACACACTCATACACGTACACGCACACACTGCACTAAACTGTGATAATAATAATGTAGGCCAGCCCGCACGATGCGTGAGCTAACTAGAATATGGATTGGTTGTTAGCATCTTCGTCGAAGCACGTAGTAGAAAAGCAGTAGGTAATTTTACTGTAACAAACAAAGAAACAGACAAAACACACCATCAACAGCAGAACATACAAGCGACTAAAATAATCTATATAGAATGAGTATAATAAAGAAGTTTTACATCATAATAACAACATTTACAGGCACATTCGTATACGTACCGACAGACCGTCGAGGTTCACAGCGACTCAAATAAAATCACGAACGGGTCTTCACGCATGCGCACATCTACCCTGCTCTTCTGTCAGGAGCGCTGGCCTTACGAAATGTTTTGCACCGATACAACTGCGTCGAATGTCCTTCCTCTCCACAGGCTACACAGGAGCCCCGCGACGAGCTACTCTTCTCCCCGCTCACTGTTGCCTTGGTGAACGCCTGCCGTTCTTGTGCTTTGTCTCCCGTCTGCTTACTGCGAGGCTGTGGCTCACTTGCCCTGGCATTGTCCGGCCGCTTAGCCTGCAGTTGCTCCTGCCGTGTAAGGACAGTCTTTTGACACCGAAGAAAGTGCAACAGTCCACTAAACCGGTTCAATGCAGTGATCCGGTTCAATGGATCGGACTGAAACACAAGCCACCGTGTCTGCAGGTCATGAGGTAGTTTGCTTTCAAGCGCACGGACCACCAACGGGTTATTAATAACCCCGGCACACTTCAAGTCAGTCAGGTCATCCAGAGCGCGTTCCACTTTCTGGATTAACTGCAAAGTCTCTCTTGGCTGGTTTTCACGCACTGCCGGCATCTCCTGCAACTCCATGACGATGTCATCAGCGATCAAGGAGACGTCCCCATACCGATCGTCCAACGCATTGAAAACGTCAGTCACATCGCGATAATACTCCAGCCTGAGTTCACTTTTTACCACTTTGTCCAGGCTGTCCAGCAGGTGGAAAAGCTGCAATTCCGGTAAGCCTGATGGCTCAGCTAGACGTTGCAGTTTGATCCAGTTCTCTCTCCAACGCATGTAGTTCCTCCTATCCCCGTGGAACTTTGGAAGGCTCAGAGGAGCCAGCGTCAGCTTTGGCGCCACCACACCTACGCCTGGCACAACACCAGACCCAGCGCTCGCCCACCTCACTCCACTGCTGCTCGACGTATCCCGTGCTTCCCTCTTAACGTTCACGTCCTGCAGTGATGGCAACCGAGACTGGCCTGGGGGATTAACCAGCGCGGCACCTCCCCCCGGCGCACCGTCAAGATAGTCGTCCTGCTCACCTGAAGCCCCGCCTGTGACTGGCGCCTCGCTTTGCATGACTTTACCCTGCACTCCATTAGCAGGCGAAGAGAGGTCGAAGGTATCCTCAAAAATGTCACTTCCTTCACTCCCTGTTTTACGCACTTGGCGTTTCAATGCTCTGATATGCACCTTTAAATTACGGTCGTAGTCCTTGATGCTCTCCCGTATATTAGCACCCTCCTCCTTGGGGACGAAAGGGGCCCACTTGTCCACTATTACCTCAAGGTCCGTGGCAGTGGTGTTTAATAGCTCGCACATATCCTCACACTGAGTTGAGGTGATCTCACTTTGCTTAAGACCTTTGGCTTTTTCAAACTCACCATCAAGTCTTATTTTTGCCTTCTCGAACTGGATCGAAACATTGTCTCTCCATACTGTGCTCTTTAGTTGCAGCATGATGTCCCTGTATTTTTGCCGACAGCTTTCACCTTTACCTCTAACATCAGCGACTTCCTTTTGATGGTCTGTGTCTGCATCCTCTTCCATTGCATCTAGGTAATCATCATTAATGCCCCAGAACACATCATACGCCATCTGAAGTCCCCTCTGCTCGTTAAGTAGCTCTTCTCCACTTAAAAGGTCCAAACTGTCAGTTATTTTATTGACTCTCCTTGAAAAGTCCCTTTGTGCATTGGTGCGTTTCTTTTTCATGTCATCAAGTGATGCCATGGCGACCCACTGTGGTCAAACCCCGTCAGCACACTCAATGTGCTCTTTAAAAGAATGCAATGTCAATCACAAGTCAATACCGCCGCCAAGTGGTCATTCTCCGCCAACACACTCCTTCCTGACTCACCGTTCCTTTCCTTTGTGACGTCAGGTCTTCTTGTTTACGTTAGAAGAAAATGGCTTTCCGACGGCAAAATAATGCACTTTAGCTTGTAGCACAAAGTTAGCACTTAGCAACAGTTCCCCATGATGTTAGCAAGTTAGCCAAAGTGAACAATGTTGTCCCAGCAATGCAAAGCACATAGTCAATAAACACAACACACAGTTACTCCAGGGATCGGCTCATTAGAACGTCCGACCCTTTAAACAATATTGCGTGGTGTGGTTGCACGCGACGCTCCACCGTGCGACGAGGTCCTTCGTCCGTCCTCCGTCGTTGTCGTCGCCGACCTGTCACTCTCGGAAAGCGACGAAACGGATTGGATTTGGTAGCCTCTGGCTCCTGAGATCCGAAGAGTTGGGATTCCCTCTCCGGTGTTAGAACGGCACTTCAAGGCGACGTCGCCAGTCCCGCTCCTCTTCCTCCTCTTCCTCAGCTATAGCCAAAGGCTAGCCCGCTGGTATATAACAAAGGCTTCACGAGCACGGACTGGCCAAATGCTAAATACCCTCACTTCACTGTGATCACTTGATCACAGGGTTACAAAAATACGTAAGATCACTGGTAGCGTAAAATTACTGGTCCGTAAAATTACTGTTCAGATATCACTTGATCTAGACGTTTGACCAAGTGATTTCCCTCTGAAAAGGCTCGCTGTAACTCGACAATACTGCGCAATTACTCCACTCCAACTTATATGCAATAACACACAAACCACACGAAAGTGCATTTTGTAGCTTTATATAAAAAATAGGAAAAAACACACTCATACACGTACACGCACACACTGCACTAAACTGTGATAATAATAATGTAGGCCAGCCCGCACGATGCGTGAGCTAACTAGAATATGGATTGGTTGTTAGCATCTTCGTCGAAGCACGTAGTAGAAAAGCAGTAGGTAATTTTACTGTAACAAACAAAGAAACAGACAAAACACACCATCAACAGCAGAACATACAAGCGACTAAAATAATCTATATAGAATGAGTATAATAAAGAAGTTTTACATCATAATAACAACATTTACAGGCACATTCGTATACGTACCGACAGACCGTCGAGGTTCACAGCGACTCAAATAAAATAGAACCACGAACGGGTCTTCACGCATGCGCACATCTACCCTGTACCGAGTTGAAAACAGATTCCTCCTTCATAAATGTGATGCACCTTCTCGCCGCTAGAGAGCATCACTGTTCCACCCACAGTCAACATCTATCATTTCCAAGGGAAAACCGCACAGTGGAAGACAGTTCAGTTTGGAGTCTGGCCTTAAAATCCACCAGATCATTCATCTCCCCCATGAGTGTAATAAATGTGGAAAAAGCTTGACTACTAAACTGACCAGTTTAATTTACCACAAGTGTGGTCAGAGAGAGAGCCCCCACGGTTGTGAACAATGTGGACGGAGCTTTGCCTCGAAACGAGCTCTCAAGGCTCATCAGCGAGACCACATAGGGGATTTCCAATGTGAAGAATGTGGATGCAGTTTCATCTACATGAATAACCTGCATGTTCACCAGAGAATGCATAGAAGCCACCAACCATTCCATTGTGACCAATGTGGGCAAAATTTCACTAGCTTGTCTAAGTTAAAACGACATGTGATAAGTCACACATCAGGAGTCAAACTGGAGTTTGAAGCAATGATTGGGGGTGTAGTAGGCCTATAGACTATTTGTTTTAGGTTTTCATCACGTTTTAATGATGTACATTTAATTCTGAGAATAAACACAGACGTGTTTATTCTCAGAATTAAATGTACATCAGGATGTTTCTTTTAGCATTCTGTATAATTGTAACTTGACAGCTTTGTTATAAGTTGGATTTATAGCATTTCTGTCTCTTTTAATACTGCACATTTTGTTCATGTATTGTTTTACTTTAGAATTCAACTGCTATTAAGATTTGTGAAGTCACATTTTGTATTTGCATATGGCTGACACAACGGTTCCTTTTCACTTTGTTGTTTTCACTGTAGTAAGTGAAAACTGCAGTGTCTGGCACCCATGAAATACAGTGTGAATGATCTGATGTATTTTAAGGCCAGACATCAATGTGAACTGTATTTCACAGTGCTGGCATTTACGTATGTGTGTTGGCTAACAAATGAACCACTGAAGAGTAATAAAGGCGCTTTGACAAAAACCTCCTAACCACTTGAGCATTTTTTTTCCCCTGGAAATTTTACATTTTAGGTGGATTCTTCCAGACAGCAGAGATATCAAGATGTCCTTTATAGACAAAAGTTGGAATGTCTGCCCATGATGTACTGGGGAGAAACCCTATGGTTGTGATCAGAGAGATGGAGAGAAACTATAAGATACTGTTTGAATGAACTGATCTTTTTAGTAGTATTTCTCATTCACCAATTTATTTTTTGTCTCAGTTTGTTCATGCTTTATATACAAATACAGTACAAAGAATACAATTTATTTTAGTGTTACTCAACAAATAAAACAAACTGCCAATTTATTTAGCCAATTACAAAATATGTGTTTTTAAAATGACACTTGATCTATGTAGTGACACATTTGTGTGTATAGCCAATTACAAAATATGTGTTTTCTTTATTTGTTAAATCTACATAATGGTTGTGCAGTCCCAAATAAAGAGTCAAGTCAAGAGTTGTTTGTTTTTTTAGTTTTTGTTTTGAGTACTGTGTGTGTGTGGTAATTTCAGCCAATCACATGAAATACCCTTTGGAAGGCAATAACACATGGAGCAGGAGCACACAGGGGCACATTACATTTAGCAAGTAAATTAAGATGCTGTCATGAACAATCACATAGTTTTGGTTTGTGGTTTGTGTGCTGTGTGTCCATGACTGTAGCATCCATGACAGTAGCATCACAAGTGCTGTGTGTAGTGATCCAGTAGCATCACAAACACTTACCGAGGTAAAATGCAAATGTAGTGATTCAGATTCAGATGGACCAACACCATCTAACATACTTTAAATCGCCACAGCATGTCACCCAGAGTCAGCACGACAGATTGATTGCCAGGTATGTTGTAGAGGAGATGCTCCCCATCTCAACAGTGCAGTCTGTTGCTTTCAGAAAACTGGTCAGCAAAATACAACTGAAAGGAAGGCCAATGTGCAGAAAACTGCAGATATACTTCCCTAATACCTGGACAGTGAATATTCTAAAATGGAAGATAGGGAGGTGTCTTTTCTCTTATTGTGCGACAGAACAACCAAAAATCATAAATTCTTGTTTTTAATTATTATTATTTTTAAAGTACAGTAACTATAGTGCTAGTTACTTTAATCATTTAGTAACTATAGTAATTAGTTGATTTTTAGAGCAGTAAACAAAAGTATAGGCCTACTGCATATTATAAACACAATAACAACAAGTGGTTTCTTCACCAACCTGGTTCTATATTGTTCTGCAGGAATTTGGAGCAATCATTTAGGTTTCTAGTATAGAGGCTCAAATGGCCTTAATCAACCTCTGCTTGAATAACAAGAGGTAGGAGAGAGACTCGTTCACACATAGGGAAACAAAGTTGATTATTTGTAGCGCACTCAATCAATTGGTAATGGCCACAAAATAAAATATCGATGTGTCCACTGTTATTAGTTGAATGTTACATATAATTTAAATCAGGTGCAAGCAAAGAGGCCTGGTTAGCTTATTGTTGCTGTTACTTTACATGATCACAAAGTAACTCACATGAATCACCCAACACGATAGTTGAATTTTATAATAAAATAAAACATGTATTTATTTCACACCATGTGTTGACCCTGCCTCAAAATCCTTCCGCCCCTGATGAAATAGACAACAATAATAAAGCATTTTTTTTCAGTCACTTTGGGACGAATTGCAGCATTCTTTTCTCAGGACTATTTAAATAGTATACAGAAAAACTCAGATTTAAGATCTGTTTAAAGGTAGCAGCTCTGTTTACATGTGAAAGGTCCAGCGGTCTACTTGGTACAGATAGTAGTCCTTAGGGTGGTTGAATTCCATTGACTAACCTTCTTTTGTCACAACAGGTCACAAATCTTGCTGCCGTGTTTGCACATTGTTGTATTTCTCCCAATCGTTTTTTTTGTCATAGTTTCAAACTCACATTGGGTGTGTGTAATCTGTGGGAAGTGTCTAAATGACAATTAAAGATCTTTCTGTTTCCCACTGCCTTTGATTGATATTTGTCTTTATACACTGTAATTGTTTTGTTGTTTTTTTCCTACTCATTCTGTTTTAGTTCATCATTTTTATTTTGCATTGGTGTTTACTGATTTGTGTAAAGCACATTGAACTGCCTTGTTGAAATGTGCTATGCAAATAATTATCATAATAAATTAATCATGTTTTCAATAATATGCTTTGACTCTGTTCTTTTGGATTCATGCTCACTCCTGCTTTGACTCACATCCACATGGACTAATAGGATCTAGGCCTACTGACCCGTAATGACTTATTTTAATTATGTCATATATTCATTATTGTTGGACTGTACATGACATGAATAGTGCTGTTTATTTTACACAGAAATTGTGCAACTGGTGTTCCCTCATTACGTCCAAACAGCTTTGATCAGTTCAGACAAAGAGGTGTCAAACATGTTCACTCTTCTTTCCCCCTCTGACGGGAGATGATTGTCTCCTCTTTGAGTTAATTTGCACCTGAATTCAGAGATCTCCACTTGTTGATCACCCAGGATGCAAATGGATGAAAACACTGCCCGTAGATACCCAGTATTTGAAATGCAAAACGTGGTCTATGCAGACAGAATTACTGTTCTGTACAAAACAGTCCCTTGTTGTCCTGTACAGAAACCAGACCACTCACTGTCTTCAAAAAGTACAGGGGGTGGAGTCGTATACTTCTACAAGTTAAGATGTCAAATATAGGCTACAATAAAATATCACATCGTAACCTA
Organism: Electrona antarctica; assembly: GCF_951216825.1. NCBI lineage: Eukaryota > Metazoa > Chordata > Actinopteri > Myctophiformes > Myctophidae > Electrona > Electrona antarctica. Next base: position 32,269,075 of record NC_136795.1, read on the forward strand.
AGTTATAGAAGTAGTTATTTTATTCCTCTTTTAGTATGATAATAATCAGTGGATACGACTTTCACTGTCCATGTTATACATTACCCGGACCTGGTGTCCCCATCACACAAAGGGTTAATAATGAGAACTGTACATCCATACACTAGGCTATATGTTCTTTAGAATTACAGACTTGTGTTTTGACTCTGACAGTGTCTGTTCTCTTGGATTTCTACTGACTCCTGCTTTAATATTTATTCTTATATTTGCTTCTATATTACGTCAGATACTCATTGTTGAATCCTGTTGGCACTTTACATATATTCACATGATTTATCCATTGTTTACCGAGCAGACTCTGACAGTGTCTGTTCTCTTGGATTTCTACTGACGCCTGCTTTAATATTTATTCTTATATTTATATTTGCCTCTACATTACGTCAGATATTCATTCATTCCTGTTGGCACTTTACATATATTCATGATGTACAATAAGGTAAATTAACTGCTGGTTATTTCATTAAAAGGAGAAGATTGAATGTGGGGGCATGTAGGAGCATGTCTATTGTCTAGGTAGGCTGTGATTGGTGAAGAGATGGTTCTATTGTTCCTCTAGTTGGCCAATCATTCCAAGCAGTTAGTGCCTCCACCTCAGGGTCTCTAGTATAAAAACAGGGCGTAGTTCCTCCAGGATATCAGTCATTTCAACTTGAACTGACTGTGAACTCCAGACTTAAGATGAACTCTCTTGACTCTACCAGGGACAATTCTGCTGAACAGGAGGATCGCCTTTACCCTGTTGACTTACGTCTGAGTAAGTTACTTTCTCTCCTGCCTTTCTCTTTATTCATGCCATATGTTCATCTTGTTTTACTGATGTACATTCAATTCTGAAAAGAAACATTGTATAATTCTATTCTTAATTCTGCTTGTTGTGTAAGGTTTAAATTTGACCTGTAGCTTTGTTATAATATCTTTTTGTTATAATAATATAACAAATATAATAATATAACAAAGCTACAAGTTACTTAAAGCTACATAGTTAGTCACCTACACAATCAATCATCTAAAAACTATGTCCCAAATGTTGACCATGTCTCAATAGAATCCAAGTGCCATTAGGATTACTTAAATCAACTTGTATTATTTTATTATATCCTAGATATTTGATATAAAGTATGTGCCTCATGGATTATGCTGCCATGGTTATAAATTAGTTATAATTTACTTATTTAGAAGTAGTAGTCTCAGGCCTAAATGTGTCAATGTGGTTTTAAATGTCTTCCTTGTCTCTTTATTTTCAGTTTTGGATTCTCCATCAGACTCTTGTCAGAAACCTGTCCTACGAGGCAGAGCAGCAAACCAAAAAAGACACTGTCCTAAACCAAAACGCCACTCTTGTGACCAGTGTGGAAGACAGTTCAGTTTGGAGTCTGGCCTTAAAATCCACCAGATCATTCATCTCCCCCATGAGTGTAATAAATGTGGAAAAAGCTTGACTACTAAACTGACCAGTTTAATTTACCACAAGTGTGGTCAGAGAGAGAGCCCCCACGGTTGTGAACAATGTGGACGGAGCTTTGCCTCGAAACGAGCTCTCAAGGCTCATCAGCGAGACCACATAGGGGATTTCCAATGTGAAGAATGTGGATGCAGTTTCATCTACATGAATAACCTGCATGTTCACCAGAGAATGCATAGAAGCCACCAACCATTCCATTGTGACCAATGTGGGCAAAATTTCACTAGCTTGTCTAAGTTAAAACGACATGTGATAAGTCACACATCAGGAGTCAAACTGGAGTTTGAAGCAATGATTGGGGGTGTAGTAGGCCTATAGACTATTTGTTTTAGGTTTTCATCACGTTTTAATGATGTACATTTAATTCTGAGAATAAACACAGACGTGTTTATTCTCAGAATTAAATGTACATCAGGATGTTCCTTTTAGCATTCTGTATAATTGTAACTTGACAGCTTTGTTATAAGTTGGATTTATAGCATTTCTGTCTCTTTTAATACTGCACATTTTGTTCATGTATTGTTTTACTTTAGAATTCAACTGCTATTAAGATTTGTGAAGTCACATTTTGTATTTGCATATGGCTGACACAACGGTTCCTTTTCACTTTGTTGTTTTCACTGTAGTAAGTGAAAACTGCAGTGTCTGGCACCCATGAAATACAGTGTGAATGATCTGATGTATTTTAAGGCCAGACATCAATGTGAACTGTATTTCACAGTGCTGGCATTTACGTATGTGTGTTGGCTAACAAATGAACCACTGAAGAGTAATAAAGGCGCTTTGACAAAAACCTCCTAACCACTTGAGCATTTTTTTTCCCCTGGAAATTTTACATTTTAGGTGGATTCTTCCAGACAGCAGAGATATCAAGATGTCCTTTATAGACAAAAGTTGGAATGTCTGCCCATGATGTACTGGGGAGAAACCCTATGGTTGTGATCAGAGAGATGGAGAGAAACTATAAGATACTGTTTGAATGAACTGATCTTTTTAGTAGTATTTCTCATTCACCAATTTATTTTTTGTCTCAGTTTGTTCATGCTTTATATACAAATACAGTACAAAGAATACAATTTATTTTAGTGTTACTCAACAAATAAAACAAACTGCCAATTTATTTAGCCAATTACAAAATATGTGTTTTTAAAATGACACTTGATCTATGTAGTGACACATTTGTGTGTATAGCCAATTACAAAATATGTGTTTTCTTTATTTGTTAAATCTACATAATGGTTGTGCAGTCCCAAATAAAGAGTCAAGTCAAGAGTTGTTTGTTTTTTTAGTTTTTGTTTTGAGTACTGTGTGTGTGTGGTAATTTCAGCCAATCACATGAAATACCCTTTGGAAGGCAATAACACATGGAGCAGGAGCACACAGGGGCACATTACATTTAGCAAGTAAATTAAGATGCTGTCATGAACAATCACATAGTTTTGGTTTGTGGTTTGTGTGCTGTGTGTCCATGACTGTAGCATCCATGACAGTAGCATCACAAGTGCTGTGTGTAGTGATCCAGTAGCATCACAAACACTTACCGAGGTAAAATGCAAATGTAGTGATTCAGATTCAGATGGACCAACACCATCTAACATACTTTAAATCGCCACAGGATGTCACCCAGAGTCAGCACGACAGATTGATTGCCAGGTATGTTGTAGAGGAGATGCTCCCCATCTCAACAGTGCAGTCTGTTGCTTTCAGAAAACTGGTCAGCAAAATACAACTGAAAGGAAGGCCAATGTGCAGAAAACTGCAGATATACTTCCCTAATACCTGGACAGTGAATATTCTAAAATGGAAGATAGGGAGGTGTCTTTTCTCTTATTGTGCGACAGAACAACCAAAAATCATAAATTCTTGTTTTTAATTATTATTATTTTTAAAGTACAGTAACTATAGTGCTAGTTACTTTAATCATTTAGTAACTATAGTAATTAGTTGATTTTTAGAGCAGTAAACAAAAGTATAGGCCTACTGCATATTATAAACACAATAACAACAAGTGGTTTCTTCACCAACCTGGTTCTATATTGTTCTGCAGGAATTTGGAGCAATCATTTAGGTTTCTAGTATAGAGGCTCAAATGGCCTTAATCAACCTCTGCTTGAATAACAAGAGGTAGGAGAGAGACTCGTTCACACATAGGGAAACAAAGTTGATTATTTGTAGCGCACTCAATCAATTGGTAATGGCCACAAAATAAAATATCGATGTGTCCACTGTTATTAGTTGAATGTTACATATAATTTAAATCAGGTGCAAGCAAAGAGGCCTGGTTAGCTTATTGTTGCTGTTACTTTACATGATCACAAAGTAACTCACATGAATCACCCAACACGATAGTTGAATTTTATAATAAAATAAAACATGTATTTATTTCACACCATGTGCTGACCCTGCCTCAAAATCCTTCCGCCCCTGATGAAATAGACAACAATAATAAAGCATTTTTTTTCAGTCACTTTGGGACGAATTGCAGCATTCTTTTCTCAGGACTATTTAAATAGTATACAGAAAAACTCAGATTTAAGATCTGTTTAAAGGTAGCAGCTCTGTTTACATGTGAAAGGTCCAGCGGTCTACTTGGTACAGATAGTAGTCCTTAGGGTGGTTGAATTCCATTGACTAACCTTCTTTTGTCACAACAGGTCACAAATCTTGCTGCCGTGTTTGCACATTGTTGTATTTCTCCCAATCGTTTTTTTTGTCATAGTTTCAAACTCACATTGGGTGTGTGTAATCTGTGGGAAGTGTCTAAATGACAATTAAAGATCTTTCTGTTTCCCACTGCCTTTGATTGATATTTGTCTTTATACACTGTAATTGTTTTGTTGTTTTTTTCCTACTCATTCTGTTTTAGTTCATCATTTTTATTTTGCATTGGTGTTTACTGATTTGTGTAAAGCACATTGAACTGCCTTGTTGAAATGTGCTATGCAAATAATTATCATAATAAATTAATCATGTTTTCAATAATATGCTTTGACTCTGTTCTTTTGGATCCATGCTCACTCCTGCTTTGACTCACATCCACATGGACTAATAGGATCTAGGCCTACTGACCCGTAATGACTTATTTTAATTATGTCATATATTCATTATTGTTGGACTGTACATGACATGAATAGTGCTGTTTATTTTACACAGAAATTGTGCAACTGGTGTTCCCTCATTACGTCTTGAGATTTCCAAGTCCAAACAGCTTTGATCAGTTCAGACAAAGAGGTGTCAAACATGTTCACTCTTCTATCCCCCTCTGACAGGAGATGATTGTCTCCTCTTTGAGTTAATTTGCACCTGAATTCAGAGATCTCCACTTGTTGATCACCCAGGATGCAAATGGATGAAAACACTGCCCGTAGATACCCAGTATTTGAAATGCAAAACGTGGTCTATGCAGACAGAATTACTGTTCTGTACAAAACAGTCCCTTGTTGTCCTGTACAGAAACCAGACCACTCACTGTCTTCAAAAAGTACAGGGGGTGGAGTCGTATACTTCTACAAGTTAAGATGTCAAATATAGGCTACAATAAAATATCACATCGTAACCTAAGTTATAGAAGTAGTTATTTTATTCCTCTTTTAGTATGATAATAATCAGTGGATACGACTTTCACTGTCCATGTTATACATTACCCGGACCTGGTGTCCCCATCACACAAAGGGTTAATAATGAGAACTGTACATCCATACACTAGGCTATATGTTCTTTAGAATTACAGACTTGTGTTTTGACTCTGACAGTGTCTGTTCTCTTGGATTTCTACTGACTCCTGCTTTAATATTTATTCTTATATTTGCTTCTATATTACGTCAGATACTCATTGTTGAATCCTGTTGGCACTTTACATATATTCACATGATTTATCCATTGTTTACCGAGCAGACTCTGACAGTGTCTGTTCTCTTGGATTTCTACTGACGCCTGCTTTAATATTTATTCTTATATTTATATTTGCCTCTACATTACGTCAGATATTCATTCATTCCTGTTGGCACTTTACATATATTCATGATGTACAATAAGGTAAATTAACTGCTGGTTATTTCATTAAAAGGAGAAGATTGAATGTGGGGGCATGTAGGAGCATGTCTATTGTCTAGGTAGGCTGTGATTGGTGAAGAGATGGTTCTATTGTTCCTCTAGTTGGCCAATCATTCCAAGCAGTTAGTGCCTCCACCTCAGGGTCTCTAGTATAAAAACAGGGCGTAGTTCCTCCAGGATATCAGTCATTTCAACTTGAACTGACTGTGAACTCCAGACTTAAGATGAACTCTCTTGACTCTACCAGGGACAATTCTGCTGAACAGGAGGATCGCCTTTACCCTGTTGACTTACGTCTGAGTAAGTTACTTTCTCTCCTGCCTTTCTCTTTATTCATGCCATATGTTCATCTTGTTTTACTGATGTACATTCAATTCTGAAAAGAAACATTGTATAATTCTATTCTTAATTCTGCTTGTTGTGTAAGGTTTAAATTTGACCTGTAGCTTTGTTATAATATCTTTTTGTTATAATAATATAACAAATATAATAATATAACAAAGCTACAAGTTACTTAAAGCTACATAGTTAGTCACCTACACAATCAATCATCTAAAAACTATGTCCCAAATGTTGACCATGTCTCAATAGAATCCAAGTGCCATTAGGATTACTTAAATCAACTTGTATTATTGTATTATATCCTAGATATTTGATATAAAGTATGTGCCTCATGGATTATGCTGCCATGGTTATAAATTAGTTATAATTTACTTATTTAGAAGTAGTAGTCTCAGGCCTAAATGTGTCAATGTGGTTTTAAATGTCTTCCTTGTCTCTTTATTTTCAGTTTTGGATTCTCCATCAGACTCTTGTCAGAAACCTGTCCTACGAGGCAGAGCAGCAAACCAAAAAAGACACTGTCCTAAACCAAAACGCCACTCTTGTGACCAGTGTGGAAGACAGTTCAGTTTGGAGTCTGGCCTTAAAATCCACCAGATCATTCATCTCCCCCATGAGTGTAATAAATGTGGAAAAAGCTTGACTACTAAACTGACCAGTTTAATTTACCACAAGTGTGGTCAGAGAGAGAGCCCCCACGGTTGTGAACAATGTGGACGGAGCTTTGCCTCGAAACGAGCTCTCAAGGCTCATCAGCGAGACCACATAGGGGATTTCCAATGTGAAGAATGTGGATGCAGTTTCATCTACATGAATAACCTGCATGTTCACCAGAGAATGCATAGAAGCCACCAACCATTCCATTGTGACCAATGTGGGCAAAATTTCACTAGCTTGTCTAAGTTAAAACGACATGTGATAAGTCACACATCAGGAGTCAAACTGGAGTTTGAAGCAATGATTGGGGGTGTAGTAGGCCTATAGACTATTTGTTTTAGGTTTTCATCACGTTTTAATGATGTACATTTAATTCTGAGAATAAACACAGACGTGTTTATTCTCAGAATTAAATGTACATCAGGATGTTCCTTTTAGCATTCTGTATAATTGTAACTTGACAGCTTTGTTATAAGTTGGATTTATAGCATTTCTGTCTCTTTTAATACTGCACATTTTGTTCATGTATTGTTTTACTTTAGAATTCAACTGCTATTAAGATTTGTGAAGTCACATTTTGTATTTGCATATGGCTGACACAACGGTTCCTTTTCACTTTGTTGTTTTCACTGTAGTAAGTGAAAACTGCAGTGTCTGGCACCCATGAAATACAGTGTGAATGATCTGATGTATTTTAAGGCCAGACATCAATGTGAACTGTATTTCACAGTGCTGGCATTTACGTATGTGTGTTGGCTAACAAATGAACCACTGAAGAGTAATAAAGGCGCTTTGACAAAAACCTCCTAACCACTTGAGCATTTTTTTTCCCCTGGAAATTTTACATTTTAGGTGGATTCTTCCAGACAGCAGAGATATCAAGATGTCCTTTATAGACAAAAGTTGGAATGTCTGCCCATGATGTACTGGGGAGAAACCCTATGGTTGTGATCAGAGAGATGGAGAGAAACTATAAGATACTGTTTGAATGAACTGATCTTTTTAGTAGTATTTCTCATTCACCAATTTATTTTTTGTCTCAGTTTGTTCATGCTTTATATACAAATACAGTACAAAGAATACAATTTATTTTAGTGTTACTCAACAAATAAAACAAACTGCCAATTTATTTAGCCAATTACAAAATATGTGTTTTTAAAATGACACTTGATCTATGTAGTGACACATTTGTGTGTATAGCCAATTACAAAATATGTGTTTTCTTTATTTGTTAAATCTACATAATGGTTGTGCAGTCCCAAATAAAGAGTCAAGTCAAGAGTTGTTTGTTTTTTTAGTTTTTGTTTTGAGTACTGTGTGTGTGTGGTAATTTCAGCCAATCACATGAAATACCATTTGGAAGGCAATAACACATGGAGCAGGAGCACACAGGGGCACATTACATTTAGCAAGTAAATTAAGATGCTGTCATGAACAATCACATAGTTTTGGTTTGTGGTTTGTGTGCTGTGTGTCCATGACAGTAGCATCCATGACAGTAGCATCACAAGTGCTGTGTGTAGTGATCCAGTAGCATCACAAACACTTACCGAGGTAAAATGCAAATGTAGTGATTCAGATTCAGATGGACCAACACCATCTAACATACTTTAAATCGCCACAGCATGTCACCCAGAGTCAGCACGACAGATTGATTGCCAGGTATGTTGTAGAGGAGATGCTCCCCATCTCAACAGTGCAGTCTGTTGCTTTCAGAAAACTGGTCAGCAAAATACAACTGAAAGGAAGGCCAATGTGCAGAAAACTGCAGATATACTTCCCTAATACCTGGACAGTGAATATTCTAAAATGGAAGATAGGGAGGTGTCTTTTCTCTTATTGTGCGACAGAACAACCAAAAATCATAAATTCTTGTTTTTAATTATTATTATTTTTAAAGTACAGTAACTATAGTGCTAGTTACTTTCATCATTTAGTAACTATAGTAATTAGTTGATTTTTAGAGCAGTAAAACAAAGTATAGGCCTACTGCATATTATAAACACAATAACAACAAGTGGTTTCTTCACCAACCTGGTTCTATATTGTTCTGAAGGAATTTGGAGCAATCATTTAGGTTTCTAGTATAGAGGCTCATATGGCCTTAATCAACCTCTGCTTGAATAACAAGAGGTAGGAGAGAGACTCGTTCACACATAGGGAAACAAAGTTGATTATTTGTAGCGCACTCAATCAATTGGTAATGGCCACAAAATAAAATATCGATGTGTCCACTGTTATTAGTTGAATGTTACATATAATTTAAATCAGGTGCAAGCAAAGAGGCCTGGTTAGCTTATTGTTGCTGTTACTTTACATGATCACAAAGTAACTCACATGAATCACCCAACACGATAGTTGAATTTTATAATAAAATAAAACATGTATTTATTTCACACCATGTGCTGACCCTGCCTCAAAATCCTTCCGCCCCTGATGAAATAGACAACAATAATAAAGCATTTTTTTTCAGTCACTTTGGGACGAATTGCAGCATTCTTTTCTCAGGACTATTTAAATAGTATACAGAAAAACTCAGATTTAAGATCTGTTTAAAGGTAGCAGCTCTGTTTACATGTGAAAGGTCCAGCGGTCTACTTGGTACAGATAGTAGTCATTAGGGTGGTTGAATTCCATTGACTAACCTTCTTTTGTCACAACAGGTCACAAATCTTGCTGCCGTGTTTGCACATTGTTGTATTTCTCCCAATCCTTTTTTTTGTCATAGTTTCAAACTCACATTGGGTGTGTGTAATCTGTGGGAAGTGTCTAAATGACAATTAAAGATCTTTCTGTTTCCCACTGCCTTTGATTGATATTTGTCTTTATACACTGTAATTGTTTTGTTGTTTTTTTCCTACTCATTCTGTTTTAGTTCATCATTTTTATTTTGCATTGGTGTTTACTGATTTGTGTAAAGCACATTGAACTGCCTTGTTGAAATGTGCTATGCAAATAATTATCATAATAAATTAATCATGTTTTCAATAATATGCTTTGACTCTGTTCTTTTGGATTCATGCTCACTCCTGCTTTGACTCACATCCACATGGACTAATAGGATCTAGGCCTACTGACCCGTAATGACTTATTTTAATTATGTCATATATTCATTATTGTTGGACTGTACATGACATGAATAGTGCTGTTTATTTTACACAGAAATTGTGCAACTGGTGTTCCCTCATTACGTCTTGAGATTTCCAAGTCCAAACAGCTTTGATCAGTTCAGACAAAGAGGTGTCAAACATGTTCACTCTTCTTTCCCCCTCTGACGGGAGATGATTGTCTCCTCTTTGAGTTAATTTGCACCTGAATTCAGAGATCTCCACTTGTTGATCACCCAGGATGCAAATGGATGAAAACACTGCCCGTAGATACCCAGTATTTGAAATGCAAAACGTGGTCTATGCAGACAGAATTACTGTTCTGTACAAAACAGTCCCTTGTTGTCCTGTACAGAAACCAGACCACTCACTGTCTTCAAAAAGTACAGGGGGTGGAGTCGTATACTTCTACAAGTTAAGATGTCAAATATAGGCTACAATAAAATATCACATCGTAACTTAAGTTATAGAAGTAGTTATTTTATTCCTCTTTTAGTATGATAATAATCAGTGGATACGACTTTCACTGTCCATGTTATACATTACCCGGACCTGGTGTCCCCATCACACAAAGGGTTAATAATGAGAACTGTACATCCATACACTAGGCTATATGTTCTTTAGAATTACAGACTTGTGTTTTGACTCTGACAGTGTCTGTTCTCTTGGATTTCTACTGACTCCTGCTTTAATATTTATTCTTATATTTGCTTCTATATTACGTCAGATACTCATTGTTGAATCCTGTTGGCACTTTACATATATTCACATGATTTATCCATTGTTTACCGAGCAGACTCTGACAGTGTCTGTTCTCTTGGATTTCTACTGACGCCTGCTTTAATATTTATTCTTATATTTATATTTGCCTCTACATTACGTCAGATATTCATTCATTCCTGTTGGCACTTTACATATATTCATGATGTACAATAAGGTAAATTAACTGCTGGTTATTTCATTAAAAGGAGAAGATTGAATGTGGGGGCATGTAGGAGCATGTCTATTGTCTAGGTAGGCTGTGATTGGTGAAGAGATGGTTCTATTGTTCCTCTAGTTGGCCAATCATTCCAAGCAGTTAGTGCCTCCACCTCAGGGTCTCTAGTATAAAAACAGGGCGTAGTTCCTCCAGGATATCAGTCATTTCAACTTGAACTGACTGTGAACTCCAGACTTAAGATGAACTCTCTTGACTCTACCAGGGACAATTCTGCTGAACAGGAGGATCGCCTTTACCCTGTTGACTTACGTCTGAGTAAGTTACTTTCTCTCCTGCCTTTCTCTTTATTCATGCCATATGTTCATCTTGTTTTACTGATGTACATTCAATTCTGAAAAGAAACATTGTATAATTATATTCTTAATTCTGCTTGTTGTGTAAGGTTTAAATTGGACCTGTAGCTTTGTTATAATATCTTTTTGTTATAATAATATAACAAATATAATAATATAACAAAGCTACAAGTTACTTAAAGCTACATAGTTAGTCACCTACACAATCAATCATCTAAAAACTATGTCCCAAATGTTGACCATGTCTCAATAGAATCCAAGTGCCATTAGGATTACTTAAATCAACTTGTATTATTTTATTATATCCTAGATATTTGATATAAAGTATGTGCCTCATGGATTATGCTGCCATGGTTATAAATTAGTTATAATTTACTTATTTAGAAGTAGTAGTCTCAGGCCTAAATGTGTCAATGTGGTTTTAAATGTCTTCCTTGTCTCTTTATTTTCAGTTTTGGATTCTCCATCAGACTCTTGTCAGAAACCTGTCCTACGAGGCCGAGCAGCAAACCAAAAAAGACACTGTCCTAAACCAAAACGCCACTCTTGTGACCAGTGTGGAAGACAGTTCAGTTTGGAGTCTGGCCTTAAAATCCACCAGATCATTCATCTCCCCCATGAGTGTAATAAATGTGGAAAAGGCTTGACTACTAAACTGACCAGTTTAATTTACCACAAGTGTGGTCAGAGAGAGAGCCCCCACGGTTGTGAACAATGTGGACGGAGCTTTCCCTCGAAACGAGCTCTCAAGGCTCATCAGCGAGACCACATAGGGGATTTCCAATGTGAAGAATGTGGATGCAGTTTCATCTACATGAATAACCTGCATGTTCACCAGAGAATGCATAGAAGCCACCAACCATTCCATTGTGACCAATGTGGGCAAAATTTCACTAGCTTGTCTAAGTTAAAACGACATGTGATAAGTCACACATCAGGAGTCAAACTGGAGTTTGAAGCAATGATTGGGGGTGTAGTAGGCCTATAGACTATTTGTTTTAGGTTTTCATCACGTTTTAATGATGTACATTTAATTGTTTTAATGATGTACATTTAATTCTGAGAATAAACACGTCTGTGTTTATTCTCAGAATTAAATGTACATCAGGATGTTCCTTTTAGCATTCTGTATAATTGTAACTTGACAGCTTTGTTATAAGTTGGATTTATAGCATTTCTGTCTCTTTTAATACTGCACATTTTGTTCATGTATTGTTTTACTTTAGAATTCAACTGCTATTAAGATTTGTGAAGTCACATTTTGTATTTGCATATGGCTGACACAACGGTTCCTTTTCACTTTGTTGTTTTCACTGTAATAAGTGAAAACTGCAGTGTCTGGCACCCATGAAATACAGTGTGAATGATCTGATGTATTTTAAGGCCAGACATCAATGTGAACTGTATTTCACAGTGCTGGCATTTACGTATGTGTGTTGGCTAACAAATGAACAACTGAAGAGTAATAAAGGCGCTTTGACAAAAACCTCCTAACCACTTGAGCATTTTTTTCCCCTGGAAATTTTACATTTTAGGTGGATTCTTCCAGACAGCAGAGATATCAAGATGTCCTTTATAGACAAAAGTTGGAATGTCTGCCCATGATGTACTGGGGAGAACCCCTATGGTTGTGATCAGAGAGATGGAGAGAAACTATAAGATACTGTTTGAATGAACTGATCTTTTTAGTAGTATTTCTCATTCACCAATTTATTTTTTGTCTCAGTTTGTTCATGCTTTATATACAAATACAGTACAAAGAATACAATGTATTTTAGTGTTACTCAACAAATAAAACAAACTGCCAATTTATTTAGCCAATTACAAAATATGTGTTTTTAAAATGACACTTGATCTATGTAGTGACACATTTGTGTGTATAGCAAATTACAAAATATGTGTTTTCTTTATTTGTTAAATCTACATAATGGTTGTGAAGTCCCAAATAAAGAGTCAAGTCAAGAGTTGTTTGTTTTTTTAGTTTTTGTTTTGAGTACTGTGTGTGTGTGGTAATTTCAGCCAATCACATGAAATACCCTTTGGAAGGCAATAACACATGGAGCAGGAGCACACAGGGGCACATTACATTTAGCAAGTAAATTAAGATGCTGTCATGAACAATCACATAGTTTTGGTTTGTGGTTTGTGTGCTGTGTGTCCATGACAGTAGCATCCATGACAGTAGCATCACAAGTGCTGTGTGTAGTGATCCAGTAGCATCACAAACACTTAGCGAGGTAAAATGCAAATGTAGTGATTCAGATTCAGATGGACCAACACCATCTAACATACTTTAAATCGCCACAGCAAGTCACCCAGAGTCAGCACGACAGATTGATTGCCAGGTATGTTGTAGAGGAGATGCTCCCCATCTCAACAGTGCAGTCTGTTGCTTTCAGAAAACTGGTCAGCAAAATACAACTGAAAGGAAGGCCAATGTGCAGAAAACTGCAGATATACTTCCCTAATACCTGGACAGTGAATATTCTAAAATGGAAGATAGGGAGGTGTCTTTTCTCTTATTGTGCGACAGAACAACCAAAAATCATAAATTCTTGTTTTTAATTATTATTATTTTTAAAGTACAGTAACTATAGTGCTAGTTACTTTCATCATTTAGTAACTATAGTAAATAGTTGATTTTTAGAGCAGTAAAACAAAGTATAGGCCTACTGCATATTATAAACACAATAACAACAAGTGGTTTCTTCACCAACCTGGTTCTATATTGTTCTGAAGGAATTTGGAGCAATCATTTAGGTTTCTAGTATAGAGGCTCAAATGGCCTTAATCAACCTCTGCTTGAATAACAAGAGGTAGGAGAGAGACTCGTTCACACATAGGGAAACAAAGTTGATTATTTGTAGCGCACTCAATCAATTGGTAATGGCCACAAAATAAAATATCGATGTGTCCACTGTTATTAGTTGAATGTTACATATAATTTAAATCAGGTGCAAGCAAAGAGGCCTGGTTAGCTTATTGTTGCTGTTACTTTACATGATCACAAAGTAACTCACATGAATCACCCAACACGATAGTTGAATTTTATAATAAAATAAAACATGTATTTATTTCACACCATGTGCTGACCCTGCCTCAGAATCCTTCCGCCCCTGATGAAATAGACAACAATAATAAAGCATTTTTTTTCAGTCACTTTGGGACGAATTGCAGCATTCTTTTCTCAGGACTATTTAAATAGTATACAGAAAAACTCAGATTTAAGATCTGTTTAAAGGTAGCAGCTCTGTTTACATGTGAAAGGTCCAGCGGTCTACTTGGTACAGATAGTAGTCATTAGGGTGGTTGAATTCCATTGACTAACCTTCTTTTGTCACAACAGGTCACAAATCTTGCTGCCGTGTTTGCACATTGTTGTATTTCTCCCAATCCTTTTTTTTGTCATAGTTTCAAACTCACATTGGGTGTGTGTAATCTGTGGGAAGTGTCTAAATGACAATTAAAGATCTTTCTGTTTCCCACTGCCTTTGATTGATATTTGTCTTTATACACTGTAATTGTTTTGTTGTTTTTTTCCTACTCATTCTGTTTTAGTTCATCATTTTTATTTTGCATTGGTGTTTACTGATTTGTGTAAAGCACATTGAACTGCCTTGTTGAAATGTGCTATGCAAATAATTATCATAATAAATTAATCATGTTTTCAATAATATGCTTTGACTCTGTTCTTTTGGATTCATGCTCACTCCTGCTTTGACTCACATCCACATGGACTAATAGGATCTAGGCCTACTGACCCGTAATGACTTATTTTAATTATGTCATATATTCATTATTGTTGGACTGTACATGACATGAATAGTGCTGTTTATTTTACACAGAAATTGTGCAACTGGTGTTCCCTCATTACGTCTTGAGATTTCCAAGTCCAAACAGCTTTGATCAGTTCAGACAAAGAGGTGTCAAACATGTTCACTCTTCTTTCCCCCTCTGACGGGAGATGATTGTCTCCTCTTTGAGTTAATTTGCACCTGAATTCAGAGATCTCCACTTGTTGATCACCCAGGATGCAAATGGATGAAAACACTGCCCGTAGATACCCAGTATTTGAAATGCAAAACGTGGTCTATGCAGACAGAATTACTGTTCTGTACAAAACAGTCCCTTGTTGTCCTGTACAGAAACCAGACCACTCACTGTCTTCAAAAAGTACAGGGGGTGGAGTCGTATACTTCTACAAGTTAAGATGTCAAATATAGGCTACAATAAAATATCACATCGTAACTTAAGTTATAGAAGTAGTTATTTTATTCCTCTTTTAGTATGATAATAATCAGTGGATACGACTTTCACTGTCCATGTTATACATTACCCGGACCTGGTGTCCCCATCACACAAAGGGTTAATAATGAGAACTGTACATCCATACACTAGGCTATATGTTCTTTAGAATTACAGACTTGTGTTTTGACTCTGACAGTGTCTGTTCTCTTGGATTTCTACTGACTCCTGCTTTAATATTTATTCTTATATTTGCTTCTATATTACGTCAGATACTCATTGTTGAATCCTGTTGGCACTTTACATATATTCACATGATTTATCCATTGTTTACCGAGCAGACTCTGACAGTGTCTGTTCTCTTGGATTTCTACTGACGCCTGCTTTAATATTTATTCTTATATTTATATTTGCCTCTACATTACGTCAGATATTCATTCATTCCTGTTGGCACTTTACATATATTCATGATGTACAATAAGGTAAATTAACTGCTGGTTATTTCATTAAAAGGAGAAGATTGAATGTGGGGGCATGTAGGAGCATGTCTATTGTCTAGGTAGGCTGTGATTGGTGAAGAGATGGTTCTATTGTTCCTCTAGTTGGCCAATCATTCCAAGCAGTTAGTGCCTCCACCTCAGGGTCTCTAGTATAAAAACAGGGCGTAGTTCCTCCAGGATATCAGTCATTTCAACTTGAACTGACTGTGAACTCCAGACTTAAGATGAACTCTCTTGACTCTACCAGGGACAATTCTGCTGAACAGGAGGATCGCCTTTACCCTGTTGACTTACGTCTGAGTAAGTTACTTTCTCTCCTGCCTTTCTCTTTATTCATGCCATATGTTCATCTTGTTTTACTGATGTACATTCAATTCTGAAAAGAAACATTGTATAATTATATTCTTAATTCTGCTTGTTGTGTAAGGTTTAAATTGGACCTGTAGCTTTGTTATAATATCTTTTTGTTATAATAATATAACAAATATAATAATATAACAAAGCTACAAGTTACTTAAAGCTACATAGTTAGTCACCTACACAATCAATCATCTAAAAACTATGTCCCAAATGTTGACCATGTCTCAATAGAATCCAAGTGCCATTAGGATTACTTAAATCAACTTGTATTATTTTATTATATCCTAGATATTTGATATAAAGTATGTGCCTCATGGATTATGCTGCCATGGTTATAAATTAGTTATAATTTACTTATTTAGAAGTAGTAGTCTCAGGCCTAAATGTGTCAATGTGGTTTTAAATGTCTTCCTTGTCTCTTTATTTTCAGTTTTGGATTCTCCATCAGACTCTTGTCAGAAACCTGTCCTACGAGGCCGAGCAGCAAACCAAAAAAGACACTGTCCTAAACCAAAACGCCACTCTTGTGACCAGTGTGGAAGACAGTTCAGTTTGGAGTCTGGCCTAAAAATCCACCAGATCATTCATCTCCCCCATGAGTGTAATAAATGTGGAAAAAGCTTGACTACTAAACTGACCAGTTTAATTTACCACAAGTGTGGTCAGAGAGAGAGCCCCCACGGTTGTGAACAATGTGGACGGAGCTTTGCCTCGAAACGAGCTCTCAAGGCTCATCAGCGAGACCACATAGGGGATTTCCAATGTGAAGAATGTGGATGCAGTTTCATCTACATGAATAACCTGCATGTTCACCAGAGAATGCATAGAAGCCACCAACCATTCCATTGTGACCAATGTGGGCAAAATTTCACTAGCTTGTCTAAGTTAAAACGACATGTGATAAGTCACACATCAGGAGTCAAACTGGAGTTTGAAGCAATGATTGGGGGTGTAGTAGGCCTATAGACTATTTGTTTTAGGTTTTCATCACGTTTTAATGATGTACATTTAATTCTGAGAATAAACACAGACGTGTTTATTCTCAGAATTAAATGTGCATCAGGATGTTCCTTTTAGCATTCTGTATAATTGTAACTTGACAGCTTTGTTATAAGTTGGATTTATAGCATTTATGTCTCTTTTAATACTGCACATTTTGTTCATGTATTGTTTTACTTTAGAATTCAACTGCTATTAAGATTTGTGAAGTCACATTTTGTATTTGCATATGGCTGACACAACGGTTCCTTTTCACTTTGTTGTTTTCACTGTAGTAAGTGAAAACTGCAGTGTCTGGCACCCATGAAATACAGTGTGAATGATCTGATGTATTTTAAGGCCAGACATCAATGTGAACTGTATTTCACAGTGCTGGCATTTACGTATGTGTGTTGGCTAACAAATGAACCACTGAAGAGTAATAAAGGCGCTTTGACAAAAACCTCCTAACCACTTGAGCATTTTTTTCCCCTGGAAATTTTACATTTTAGGTGGATTCTTCCAGACAGCAGAGATATCAAGATGTCCTTTATAGACAACAGTTGGAATGTCTGCCCATGATGTACTGGGGAGAAACCCTATGGTTGTGATCAGAGAGATGGAGAGAAACTATAAGATACTGTTTGAATGAACTGATCTTTTTAGTAGTATTTCTCATTCACCAATTTATTTTTTGTCTCAGTTTGTTCATGCTTTATATACAAATACAGTACAAAGAATACAATTTATTTTAGTGTTACTCAACAAATAAAACAAACTGCCAATTTATTTAGCCAATTACAAAATATGTGTTTTTAAAATGACACTTGATCTATGTAGTGACACATTTGTGTGTATAGCAAATTACAAAATATGTGTTTTCTTTATTTGTTAAATCTACATAATGGTTGTGCAGTCCCAAATAAAGAGTCAAGTCAAGAGTTGTTTGTTTTTTTAGTTTTTGTTTTGAGTACTGTGTGTGTGTGTGGTAATTTCAGCCAATCACATGAAATACCCTTTGGAAGGCAATAACACATGGAGCAGGAGCACACAGGGGCACATTACATTTAGCAAGTAAATTAAGATGCTGTCATGAACAATCACATAGTTTTGGTTTGTGGTTTGTGTGCTGTGTGTCCATGACAGTAGCATCCATGACAGTAGCATCACAAGTGCTGTGTGTAGTGATCCAGTAGCATCACAAACACTTAGCGAGGTAAAATGCAAATGTAGTGATTCAGATTCAGATGGACCAACACCATCTAACATACTTTAAATCGCCACAGCATGTCACCCAGAGTCAGCACGACAGATTGATTGCCAGGTATGTTGTAGAGGAGATGCTCCCCATCTCAACAGTGCAGTCTGTTGCTTTCAGAAAACTGGTCAGCAAAATACAACTGAAAGGAAGGCCAATGTGCAGAAAACTGCAGATATACTTCCCTAATACCTGGACAGTGAATATTCTAAAATGGAAGATAGGGAGGTGTCTTTTCTCTTATTGTGCGACAGAACAACCAAAAATCATAAATTCTTGTTTTTAATTATTATTATTTTTAAAGTACAGTAACTATAGTGCTAGTTACTTTCATCATTTAGTAACTATAGTAATTAGTTGATTTTTAGAGCAGTAAAACAAAGTATAGGCCTACTGCATATTATAAACACAATAACAACAAGTGGTTTCTTCACCAACCTGGTTCTATATTGTTCTGAAGGAATTTGGAGCAATCATTTAGGTTTCTAGTATAGAGGCTCATATGGCCTTAATCAACCTCTGCTTGAATAACAAGAGGTAGGAGAGAGACTCGTTCACACATAGGGAAACAAAGTTGATTATTTGTAGCGCACTCAATCAATTGGTAATGGCCACAAAATAAAATATCGATGTGTCCACTGTTATTAGTTGAATGTTACATATAATTTAAATCAGGTGCAAGCAAAGAGGCCTGGTTAGCTTATTGTTGCTGTTACTTTACATGATCACAAAGTAACTCACATGAATCACCCAACACGATAGTTGAATTTTATAATAAAATAAAACATGTATTTATTTCACACCATGTGCTGACCCTGCCTCAAAATCCTTCCGCCCCTGATGAAATAGACAACAATAATAAAGCATTTTTTTTCAGTCACTTTGGGACGAATTGCAGCATTCTTTTCTCAGGACTATTTAAATAGTATACAGAAAAACTCAGATTTAAGATCTGTTTAAAGGTAGCAGCTCTGTTTACATGTGAAAGGTCCAGCGGTCTACTTGGTACAGATAGTAGTCATTAGGGTGGTTGAATTCCATTGACTAACCTTCTTTTGTCACAACAGGTCACAAATCTTGCTGCCGTGTTTGCACATTGTTGTATTTCTCCCAATCCTTTTTTTTGTCATAGTTTCAAACTCACATTGGGTGTGTGTAATCTGTGGGAAGTGTCTAAATGACAATTAAAGATCTTTCTGTTTCCCACTGCCTTTGATTGATATTTGTCTTTATACACTGTAATTGTTTTGTTGTTTTTTTCCTACTCATTCTGTTTTAGTTCATCATTTTTATTTTGCATTGGTGTTTACTGATTTGTGTAAAGCACATTGAACTGCCTTGTTGAAATGTGCTATGCAAATAATTATCATAATAAATTAATCATGTTTTCAATAATATGCTTTGACTCTGTTCTTTTGGATTCATGCTCACTCCTGCTTTGACTCACATCCACATGGACTAATAGGATCTAGGCCTACTGACCCGTAATGACTTATTTTAATTATGTCATATATTCATTATTGTTGGACTGTACATGACATGAATAGTGCTGTTTATTTTACACAGAAATTGTGCAACTGGTGTTCCCTCATTACGTCTTGAGATTTCCAAGTCCAAACAGCTTTGATCAGTTCAGACAAAGAGGTGTCAAACATGTTCACTCTTCTTTCCCCCTCTGACGGGAGATGATTGTCTCATCTTTGAGTTAATTTGCACCTGAATTCAGAGATCTCCACTTGTTGATCACCCAGGATGCAAATGGATGAAAACACTGCCCGTAGATACCCAGTATTTGAAATGCAAAACGTGGTCTATGCAGACAGAATTACTGTTCTGTACAAAACAGTCCCTTGTTGTCCTGTACAGAAACCAGACCACTCACTGTCTTCAAAAAGTACAGGGGGTGGAGTCGTATACTTCTACAAGTTAAGATGTCAAATATAGGCTACAATAAAATATCACATCGTAACTTAAGTTATAGAAGTAGTTATTTTATTCCTCTTTTAGTATGATAATAATCAGTGGATACGACTTTCACTGTCCATGTTATACATTACCCGGACCTGGTGTCCCCATCACACAAAGGGTTAATAATGAGAACTGTACATCCATACACTAGGCTATATGTTCTTTAGAATTACAGACTTGTGTTTTGACTCTGACAGTGTCTGTTCTCTTGGATTTCTACTGACTCCTGCTTTAATATTTATTCTTATATTTGCTTCTATATTACGTCAGATACTCATTGTTGAATCCTGTTGGCACTTTACATATATTCACATGATTTATCCATTGTTTACCGAGCAGACTCTGACAGTGTCTGTTCTCTTGGATTTCTACTGACGCCTGCTTTAATATTTATTCTTATATTTATATTTGCCTCTACATTACGTCAGATATTCATTCATTCCTGTTGGCACTTTACATATATTCATGATGTACAATAAGGTAAATTAACTGCTGGTTATTTCATTAAAAGGAGAAGATTGAATGTGGGGGCATGTAGGAGCATGTCTATTGTCTAGGTAGGCTGTGATTGGTGAAGAGATGGTTCTATTGTTCCTCTAGTTGGCCAATCATTCCAAGCAGTTAGTGCCTCCACCTCAGGGTCTCTAGTATAAAAACAGGGCGTAGTTCCTCCAGGATATCAGTCATTTCAACTTGAACTGACTGTGAACTCCAGACTTAAGATGAACTCTCTTGACTCTACCAGGGACAATTCTGCTGAACAGGAGGATCGCCTTTACCCTGTTGACTTACGTCTGAGTAAGTTACTTTCTCTCCTGCCTTTCTCTTTATTCATGCCATATGTTCATCTTGTTTTACTGATGTACATTCAATTCTGAAAAGAAACATTGTATAATTATATTCTTAATTCTGCTTGTTGTGTAAGGTTTAAATTGGACCTGTAGCTTTGTTATAATATCTTTTTGTTATAATAATATAACAAATATAATAATATAACAAAGCTACAAGTTACTTAAAGCTACATAGTTAGTCACCTACACAATCAATCATCTAAAAACTATGTCCCAAATGTTGACCATGTCTCAATAGAATC
The DNA here is from genome assembly GCF_951216825.1 of Electrona antarctica. NCBI lineage: Eukaryota > Metazoa > Chordata > Actinopteri > Myctophiformes > Myctophidae > Electrona > Electrona antarctica. The sequence goes on from NC_136795.1 coordinate 32,290,430, forward strand.
CAAGTGCCATTAGGATTACTTAAATCAACTTGTATTATTTTATTATATCCTAGATATTTGATATAAAGTATGTGCCTCATGGATTATGCTGCCATGGTTATAAATTAGTTATAATTTACTTATTTAGAAGTAGTAGTCTCAGGCCTAAATGTGTCAATGTGGTTTTAAATGTCTTCCTTGTCTCTTTATTTTCAGTTTTGGATTCTCCATCAGACTCTTGTCAGAAACCTGTCCTATGAGGCCGAGCAGCAAACCAAAAAAGACACTGTCCTAAACCAAAACGCCACTCTTGTGACCAGTGTGGAAGACAGTTCAGTTTGGAGTCTGGCCTTAAAATCCACCAGATCATTCATCTCCCCCATGAGTGTAATAAATGTGGAAAAGGCTTGACTACTAAACTGACCAGTTTAATTTACCACAAGTGTGGTCAGAGAGAGAGCCCCCACGGTTGTGAACAATGTGGACGGAGCTTTCCCTCGAAACGAGCTCTCAAGGCTCATCAGCGAGACCACATAGGGGATTTCCAATGTGAAGAATGTGGATGCAGTTTCATCTACATGAATAACCTGCATGTTCACCAGAGAATGCATAGAAGCCACCAACCATTCCATTGTGACCAATGTGGGCAAAATTTCACTAGCTTGTCTAAGTTAAAACGACATGTGATAAGTCACACATCAGGAGTCAAACTGGAGTTTGAAGCAATGATTGGGGGTGTAGTAGGCCTATAGACTATTTGTTTTAGGTTTTCATCACGTTTTAATGATGTACATTTAATTGTTTTAATGATGTACATTTAATTCTGAGAATAAACACGTCTGTGTTTATTCTCAGAATTAAATGTACATCAGGATGTTCCTTTTAGCATTCTGTATAATTGTAACTTGACAGCTTTGTTATAAGTTGGATTTATAGCATTTCTGTCTCTTTTAATACTGCACATTTTGTTCATGTATTGTTTTACTTTAGAATTCAACTGCTATTAAGATTTGTGAAGTCACATTTTGTATTTGCATATGGCTGACACAACGGTTCCTTTTCACTTTGTTGTTTTCACTGTAATAAGTGAAAACTGCAGTGTCTGGCACCCATGAAATACAGTGTGAATGATCTGATGTATTTTAAGGCCAGACATCAATGTGAACTGTATTTCACAGTGCTGGCATTTACGTATGTGTGTTGGCTAACAAATGAACAACTGAAGAGTAATAAAGGCGCTTTGACAAAAACCTCCTAACCACTTGAGCATTTTTTTCCCCTGGAAATTTTACATTTTAGGTGGATTCTTCCAGACAGCAGAGATATCAAGATGTCCTTTATAGACAAAAGTTGGAATGTCTGCCCATGATGTACTGGGGAGAACCCCTATGGTTGTGATCAGAGAGATGGAGAGAAACTATAAGATACTGTTTGAATGAACTGATCTTTTTAGTAGTATTTCTCATTCACCAATTTATTTTTTGTCTCAGTTTGTTCATGCTTTATATACAAATACAGTACAAAGAATACAATGTATTTTAGTGTTACTCAACAAATAAAACAAACTGCCAATTTATTTAGCCAATTACAAAATATGTGTTTTTAAAATGACACTTGATCTATGTAGTGACACATTTGTGTGTATAGCAAATTACAAAATATGTGTTTTCTTTATTTGTTAAATCTACATAATGGTTGTGAAGTCCCAAATAAAGAGTCAAGTCAAGAGTTGTTTGTTTTTTTAGTTTTTGTTTTGAGTACTGTGTGTGTGTGGTAATTTCAGCCAATCACATGAAATACCCTTTGGAAGGCAATAACACATGGAGCAGGAGCACACAGGGGCACATTACATTTAGCAAGTAAATTAAGATGCTGTCATGAACAATCACATAGTTTTGGTTTGTGGTTTGTGTGCTGTGTGTCCATGACAGTAGCATCCATGACAGTAGCATCACAAGTGCTGTGTGTAGTGATCCAGTAGCATCACAAACACTTAGCGAGGTAAAATGCAAATGTAGTGATTCAGATTCAGATGGACCAACACCATCTAACATACTTTAAATCGCCACAGCAAGTCACCCAGAGTCAGCACGACAGATTGATTGCCAGGTATGTTGTAGAGGAGATGCTCCCCATCTCAACAGTGCAGTCTGTTGCTTTCAGAAAACTGGTCAGCAAAATACAACTGAAAGGAAGGCCAATGTGCAGAAAACTGCAGATATACTTCCCTAATACCTGGACAGTGAATATTCTAAAATGGAAGATAGGGAGGTGTCTTTTCTCTTATTGTGCGACAGAACAACCAAAAATCATAAATTCTTGTTTTTAATTATTATTATTTTTAAAGTACAGTAACTATAGTGCTAGTTACTTTCATCATTTAGTAACTATAGTAATTAGTTGATTTTTAGAGCAGTAAAACAAAGTATAGGCCTACTGCATATTATAAACACAATAACAACAAGTGGTTTCTTCACCAACCTGGTTCTATATTGTTCTGAAGGAATTTGGAGCAATCATTTAGGTTTCTAGTATAGAGGCTCAAATGGCCTTAATCAACCTCTGCTTGAATAACAAGAGGTAGGAGAGAGACTCGTTCACACATAGGGAAACAAAGTTGATTATTTGTAGCGCACTCAATCAATTGGTAATGGCCACAAAATAAAATATCGATGTGTCCACTGTTATTAGTTGAATGTTACATATAATTTAAATCAGGTGCAAGCAAAGAGACCTGGTTAGCTTATTGTTGCTGTTACTTTACATGATCACAAAGTAACTCACATGAATCACCCAACACGATAGTTGAATTTTATAATAAAATAAAACATGTATTTATTTCACACCATGTGCTGACCCTGCCTCAAAATCCTTCCGCCCCTGATGAAATAGACAACAATAATAAAGTGTCTGTTCTCTTGGATTTCTACTGACTCCTGCTTAAATATTTATTCTTATATTTGCTTCTATATTACGTCAGATACTCATTGTTGAATCCTGTTGGCACTTTACATATATTCACATGATTTATCCATTGTTTACCGAGCAGACTCTGACAGTGTCTGTTCTCTTGGATTTCTACTGACGCCTGCTTTAATATTTATTCTTATATTTATATTTGCCTCTACATTACGTCAGATATTCATTCATTCCTGTTGGCACTTTACATATATTCATGATGTACAATAAGGTAAATTAACTGCTGGTTATTTCATTAAAAGGAGAAGATTGAATGTGGGGGCATGTAGGAGCATGTCTATTGTCTAGGTAGGCTGTGATTGGTGAAGAGATGGTTCTATTGTTCCTCTAGTTGGCCAATCATTCCAAGCAGTTAGTGCCTCCACCTTAGGGTCTCTAGTATAAAAACAGGGCGTAGTTCCTCCAGGATATCAGTCATTTCAACTTGAACTGACTGTGAACTCCAGACTTAAGATGAACTCTCTTGACTCTACCAGGGACAATTCTGCTGAACAGGAGGATCGCCTTTACCCTGTTGACTTACGTCTGAGTAAGTTACTTTCTCTCCTGCCTTTCTCTTTATTCATGCCATATGTTCATCTTGTTTTACTGATGTACATTCAATTCTGAAAAGAAACATTGTATAATTATATTCTTAATTCTGCTTGTTGTGTAAGGTTTAAATTGGACCTGTAGCTTTGTTATAATATATATTTGTTATAATAATATAACAAATATAATAATATAACAAAGCTACAAGTTACTTAAAGCTACATAGTTAGTCACCTACACAATCAATCATCTAAAAACTATGTCCCAAATGTTGACCATGTCTCAATAGAATCCAAGTGCCATTAGGATTACTTAAATCAACTTGTATTATTTTATTATATCCTAGATATTTGATATAAAGTATGTGCCTCATGGATTATGCTGCCATGGTTATAAATTAGTTATAATTTACTTATTTAGAAGTAGTAGTCTCAGGCCTAAATGTGTCAATGTGGTTTTAAATGTCTTCCTTGTCTCTTTATTTTCAGTTTTGGATTCTCCATCAGACTCTTGTCAGAAACCTGTCCTACGAGGCCGAGCAGCAAACCAAAAAAGACACTGTCCTAAACCAAAACGCCACTCTTGTGACCAGTGTGGAAGACAGTTCAGTTTGGAGTCTGGCCTTAAAATCCACCAGATCATTCATCTCCCCCATGAGTGTAATAAATGTGGAAAAAGCTTGACTACTAAACTGACCAGTTTAATTTACCACAAGTGTGGTCAGAGAGAGAGCCCCCACGGTTGTGAACAATGTGGACGGAGCTTTGCCTCGAAACGAGCTCTCAAGGCTCATCAGCGAGACCACATAGGGGATTTCCAATGTGAAGAATGTGGATGCAGTTTCATCTACATGAATAACCTGCATGTTCACCAGAGAATGCATAGAAGCCACCAACCATTCCATTGTGACCAATGTGGGCAAAATTTCACTAGCTTGTCTAAGTTAAAACGACATGTGATAAGTCACACATCAGGAGTCAAACTGGAGTTTGAAGCAATGATTGGGGGTGTAGTAGGCCTATAGACTATTTGTTTTAGGTTTTCATCACGTTTTAATGATGTACATTTAATTGTTTTAATGATGTACATTTAATTCTGAGAATAAACACGTCTGTTTATTCTCAGAATTAAATGTACATCAGGATGTTCCTTTTAGCATTCTGTATAATTGTAACTTGACAGCTTTGTTATAAGTTGGATTTATAGCATTTCTGTCTCTTTTAATACTGCACATTTTGTTCATGTATTGTTTTACTTTAGAATTCAACTGCTATTAAGATTTGTGAAGTCACATTTTGTATTTGCATATGGCTGACACAACGGTTCCTTTTCACTTTGTTGTTTTCACTGTAATAAGTGAAAACTGCAGTGTCTGGCACCCATGAAATACAGTGTGAATGATCTGATGTATTTTAAGGCCAGACATCAATGTGAACTGTATTTCACAGTGCTGGCATTTACGTATGTGTGTTGGCTAACAAATGAACAACTGAAGAGTAATAAAGGCGCTTTGACAAAAACCTCCTAACCACTTGAGCATTTTTATCCCCTGGAAATTTTACATTTTAGGTGGATTCTTCCAGACAGCAGAGATATCAAGATGTCCTTTATAGACAAAAGTTGGAATGTCTGCCCATGATGTACTGGGGAGAAACCCTATGGTTGTGATCAGAGAGATGGAGAGAAACTATAAGATACTGTTTGAATGAACTGATCTTTTTAGTAGTATTTCTCATTCACCAATTTATTTTTTGTCTCAGTTTGTTCATGCTTTATATACAAATACAGTACAAAGAATACAATGTATTTTAGTGTTACTCAACAAATAAAACAAACTGCCAATTTATTTAGCCAATTACAAAATATGTGTTTTTAAAATGACACTTGATCTATGTAGTGACACATTTGTGTGTATAGCAAATTACAAAATATGTGTTTTCTTTATTTGTTAAATCTACATAATGGTTGTGCAGTCCCAAATAAAGAGTCAAGTCAAGAGTTGTTTGTTTTTTTAGTTTTTGTTTTGAGTACTGTGTGTGTGTGGTAATTTCAGCCAATCACATGAAATACCCTTTGGAAGGCAATAACACATGGAGCAGGAGCACACAGGGGCACATTACATTTAGCAAGTAAATTAAGATGCTGTCATGAACAATCACATCTCAAGACATTACGTCTTGAGATTTCCAAGTCCAAACAGCTTTGATCAGTTCAGACAAAGAGGTGTCAAACATGTTCACTCTTCTTTCCCCCTCTGACGGGAGATGATTGTCTCCTCTTTGAGTTAATTTGCACCTGAATTCAGAGATCTCCACTTGTTGATCACCCAGGATGCAAATGGATGAAAACACTGCCCGTAGATACCCAGTATTTGAAATGCAAAACGTGGTCTATGCAGACAGAATTACTGTTCTGTACAAAACAGTCCCTTGTTGTCCTGTACAGAAACCAGACCACTCACTGTCTTCAAAAAGTACAGGGGGTGGAGTCGTATACTTCTACAAGTTAAGATGTCAAATATAGGCTACAATAAAATATCACATCGTAACTTAAGTTATAGAAGTAGTTATTTTATTCCTCTTTTAGTATGATAATAATCAGTGGATACGACTTTCACTGTCCATGTTATACATTACCCGGACCTGGTGTCCCCATCACACAAAGGGTTAATAATGAGAACTGTACATCCATACACTAGGCTATATGTTCTTTAGAATTACAGACTTGTGTTTTGACTCTGACAGTGTCTGTTCTCTTGGATTTCTACTGACTCCTGCTTTAATATTTATTCTTATATTTGCTTCTATATTACGTCAGATACTCATTGTTGAATCCTGTTGGCACTTTACATATATTCACATGATTTATCCATTGTTTACCGAGCAGACTCTGACAGTGTCTGTTCTCTTGGATTTCTACTGACGCCTGCTTTAATATTTATTCTTATATTTATATTTGCCTCTACATTACGTCAGATATTCATTCATTCCTGTTGGCACTTTACATATATTCATGATGTACAATAAGGTAAATTAACTGCTGGTTATTTCATTAAAAGGAGAAGATTGAATGTGGGGGCATGTAGGAGCATGTCTATTGTCTAGGTAGGCTGTGATTGGTGAAGAGATGGTTCTATTGTTCCTCTAGTTGGCCAATCATTCCAAGCAGTTAGTGCCTCCACCTCAGGGTCTCTAGTATAAAAACAGGGCGTAGTTCCTCCAGGATATCAGTCATTTCAACTTGAACTGACTGTGAACTCCAGACTTAAGATGAACTCTCTTGACTCTACCAGGGACAATTCTGCTGAACAGGAGGATCGCCTTTACCCTGTTGACTTACGTCTGAGTAAGTTACTTTCTCTCCTGCCTTTCTCTTTATTCATGCCATATGTTCATCTTGTTTTACTGATGTACATTCAATTCTGAAAAGAAACATTGTATAATTATATTCTTAATTCTGCTTGTTGTGTAAGGTTTAAATTGGACCTGTAGCTTTGTTATAATATCTTTTTGTTATAATAATATAACAAATATAATAATATAACAAAGCTACAAGTTACTTAAAGCTACATAGTTAGTCACCTACACAATCAATCATCTAAAAACTATGTCCCAAATGTTGACCATGTCTCAATAGAATCCAAGTGCCATTAGGATTACTTAAATCAACTTGTATTATTTTATTATATCCTAGATATTTGATATAAAGTATGTGCCTCATGGATTATGCTGCCATGGTTATAAATTAGTTATAATTTACTTATTTAGAAGTAGTAGTCTCAGGCCTAAATGTGTCAATGTGGTTTTAAATGTCTTCCTTGTCTCTTTATTTTCAGTTTTGGATTCTCCATCAGACTCTTGTCAGAAACCTGTCCTACGAGGCCGAGCAGCAAACCAAAAAAGACACTGTCCTAAACCAAAACGCCACTCTTGTGACCAGTGTGGAAGACAGTTCAGTTTGGAGTCTGGCCTTAAAATCCACCAGATCATTCATCTCCCCCATGAGTGTAATAAATGTGGAAAAAGCTTGACTACTAAACTGACCAGTTTAATTTACCACAAGTGTGGTCAGAGAGAGAGCCCCCACGGTTGTGAACAATGTGGACGGAGCTTTGCCTCGAAACGAGCTCTCAAGGCTCATCAGCGAGACCACATAGGGGATTTCCAATGTGAAGAATGTGGATGCAGTTTCATCTACATGAATAACCTGCATGTTCACCAGAGAATGCATAGAAGCCACCAACCATTCCATTGTGACCAATGTGGGCAAAATTTCACTAGCTTGTCTAAGTTAAAACGACATGTGATAAGTCACACATCAGGAGTCAAACTGGAGTTTGAAGCAATGATTGGGGGTGTAGTAGGCCTATAGACTATTTGTTTTAGGTTTTCATCACGTTTTAATGATGTACATTTAATTGTTTTAATGATGTACATTTAATTCTGAGAATAAACACGTCTGTGTTTATTCTCAGAATTAAATGTACATCAGGATGTTCCTTTTAGCATTCTGTATAATTGTAACTTGACAGCTTTGTTATAAGTTGGATTTATAGCATTTCTGTCTCTTTTAATACTGCACATTTTGTTCATGTATTGTTTTACTTTAGAATTCAACTGCTATTAAGATTTGTGAAGTCACATTTTGTATTTGCATATGGCTGACACAACGGTTCCTTTTCACTTTGTTGTTTTCACTGTAATAAGTGAAAACTGCAGTGGCTGGCACCCATGAAATACAGTGTGAATGATCTGATGTATTTTAAGGCCAGACATCAATGTGAACTGTATTTCACAGTGCTGGCATTTACGTATGTGTGTTGGCTAACAAATGAACAACTGAAGAGTAATAAAGGCGCTTTGACAAAAACCTCCTAACCACTTGAGCATTTTTTTCCCCTGGAAATTTTACATTTTAGGTGGATTCTTCCAGACAGCAGAGATATCAAGATGTCCTTTATAGACAAAAGTTGGAATGTCTGCCCATGATGTACTGGGGAGAAACCCTATGGTTGTGATCAGAGAGATGGAGAGAAACTATAAGATACTGTTTGAATGAACTGATCTTTTTAGTAGTATTTCTCATTCACCAATTTATTTTTTGTCTCAGTTTGTTCATGCTTTATATACAAATACAGTACAAAGAATACAATGTATTTTAGTGTTACTCAACAAATAAAACAAACTGCCAATTTATTTAGCCAATTACAAAATATGTGTTTTTAAAATGACACTTGATCTATGTAGTGACACATTTGTGTGTATAGCAAATTACAAAATATGTGTTTTCTTTATTTGTTAAATCTACATAATGGTTGTGCAGTCCCAAATAAAGAGTCAAGTCAAGAGTTGTTTGTTTTTTTAGTTTTTGTTTTGAGTACTGTGTGTGTGTGGTAATTTCAGCCAATCACATGAAATACCCTTTGGAAGGCAATAACACATGGAGCAGGAGCACACAGGGGCACATTACATTTAGCAAGTAAATTAAGATGCTGTCATGAACAATCACATAGTTTTGGTTTGTGGTTTGTGTGCTGTGTGTCCATGACAGTAGCATCCATGACAGTAGCATCACAAGTGCTGTGTGTAGTGATCCAGTAGCATCACAAACACTTAGCGAGGTAAAATGCAAATGTAGTGATTCAGATTCAGATGGACCAACACCATCTAACATACTTTAAATCGCCACAGCATGTCACCCAGAGTCAGCACGACAGATTGATTGCCAGGTATGTTGTAGAGGAGATGCTCCCCATCTCAACAGTGCAGTCTGTTGCTTTCAGAAAACTGGTCAGCAAAATATAACTGAAAGGAAGGCCAATGTGCAGAAAACTGCAGATATACTTCCCTAATACCTGGACAGTGAATATTCTAAAATGGAAGATAGGGAGGTGTCTTTTCTCTTATTGTGCGACAGAACAACCAAAAATCATAAATTCTTGTTTTTAATTATTATTATTTTTAAAGTACAGTAACTATAGTGCTAGTTACTTTCATCATTTAGTAACTATAGCAATTAGATGATTTTTAGAGCAGTAAAACAAAGTATAGGCCTACTGCATATTATAAACACAATAACAACAAGTGGTTTCTTCACCAACCTGGTTCTATATTGTTCTGAAGGAATTTGGAGCAATCATTTAGGTTTCTAGTATAGAGGCTCAAATGGCCTTAATCAACCTCTGCTTGAATAACAAGAGGTAGGAGAGAGACTCGTTCACACATAGGGAAACAAAGTTGATTATTTGTAGCGCACTCAATCAATTGGTAATGGCCACAAAATAAAATATCGATGTGTCCACTGTTATTAGTTGAATGTTACATATAATTTAAATCAGGTGCAAGCAAAGAGGCCTGGTTAGCTTATTGTTGCTGTTACTTTACATGATCACAAAGTAACTCACATGAATCACCCAACACGATAGTTGAATTTTATAATAAAATAAAACATGTATTTATTTCACACCATGTGCTGACCCTGCCTCAAAATCCTTCCGCCCCTGATGAAATAGACAACAATAATAAAGCATTTTTTTTCAGTCACTTTGGGACGAATTGCAGCATTCTTTTCTCAGGACTATTTAAATAGTATACAGAAAAACTCAGATTTAAGATCTGTTTAAAGGTAGCAGCTCTGTTTACATGTGAAAGGTCCAGCGGTCTACTTGGTACAGATAGTAGTCCTTAGGGTGGTTGAATTCCATTGACTAACCTTCTTTTGTCACAACAGGTCACAAATCTTGCTGCCGTGTTTGCACATTGTTGTATTTCTCCCAATCCTTTTTTTTGTCATAGTTTCAAACTCACATTGGGTGTGTGTAATCTGTGGGAAGTGTCTAAATGACAATTAAAGATCTTTCTGTTTCCCACTGCCTTTGATTGATATTTTTCTTTATACACTGTAATTGTTTTGTTGTTTTTTTCCTACTCATTCTGTTTTAGTTCATCATTTTTATTTTGCATTGGTGTTTACTGATTTGTGTAAAGCACATTGAACTGCCTTGTTGAAATGTGCTATGCAAATAATTATCATAATAAATTAATCATGTTTTCAATAATATGCTTTGACTCTGTTCTTTTGGATTCATGCTCACTCCTGCTTTGACTCACATCCACATGGACTAATAGGATCTAGGCCTACTGACCCGTAATGACTTATTTTAATTATGTCATATATTCATTATTGTTGGACTGTACATGACATGAATAGTGCTGTTTATTTTACACAGAAATTGTGCAACTGGTGTTCCCTCATTACGTCTTGAGATTTCCAAGTCCAAACAGCTTTGATCAGTTCAGACAAAGAGGTGTCAAACATGTTCACTCTTCTTTCCCCCTCTGACGGGAGATGATTGTCTCATCTTTGAGTTAATTTGCACCTGAATTCAGAGATCTCCACTTGTTGATCACCCAGGATGCAAATGGATGAAAACACTGCCCGTAGATACCCAGTATTTGAAAATATAGGCTACAATAAAATATCACATCGTAACTTAAGTTATAGAAGTAGTTATTTTATTCCTCTTTTAGTATGATAATAATCAGTGGATACGACTTTCACTGTCCATGTTATACATTACCCGGACCTGGTGTCCCCATCACACAAAGGGTTAATAATGAGAACTGTACATCCATACACTAGGCTATATGTTCTTTAGAATTACAGACTTGTGTTTTGACTCTGACAGTGTCTGTTCTCTTGGATTTCTACTGACTCCTGCTTTAATATTTATTCTTATATTTGCTTCTATATTACGTCAGATACTCATTGTTGAATCCTGTTGGCACTTTACATATATTCACATGATTTATCCATTGTTTACCGAGCAGACTCTGACAGTGTCTGTTCTCTTGGATTTCTACTGACGCCTGCTTTAATATTTATTCTTATATTTATATTTGCCTCTACATTACATCAGATATTCATTCATTCCTGTTGGCACTTTACATATATTCATGATGTACAATAAGGTAAATTAACTGCTGGTTATTTCATTAAAAGGAGAAGATTGAATGTGGGGGCATGTAGGAGCATGTCTATTGTCTAGGTAGGCTGTGATTGGTGAAGAGATGGTTCTATTGTTCCTCTAGTTGGCCAATCATTCCAAGCAGTTAGTGCCTCCACCTCAGGGTCTCTAGTATAAAAACAGGGCGTAGTTCCTCCAGGATATCAGTCATTTCAACTTGAACTGACTGTGAACTCCAGACTTAAGATGAACTCTCTTGACTCTACCAGGGACAATTCTGCTGAACAGGAGGATCGCCTTTACCCTGTTGACTTACGTCTGAGTAAGTTACTTTCTCTCCTGCCTTTCTCTTTATTCATGCCATATGTTCATCTTGTTTTACTGATGTACATTCAATTCTGAAAAGAAACATTGTATAATTATATTCTTAATTCTGCTTGTTGTGTAAGGTTTAAATTTGACCTGTAGCTTTGTTATAATATCTTTTTGTTATAATAATATAACAAATATAATAATATAACAAAGCTACAAGTTACTTAAAGCTACATAGTTAGTCACCTACACAATCAATCATCTAAAAACTATGTCCCAAATGTTGACCATGTCTCAATAGAATCCAAGTGCCATTAGGATTACTTAAATCAACTTGTATTATTTTATTATATCCTAGATATTTGATATAAAGTATGTGCCTCATGGATTATGCTGCCATGGTTATAAATTAGTTATAATTTACTTATTTAGAAGTAGTAGTCTCAGGCCTAAATGTGTCAATGTGGTTTTAAATGTCTTCCTTGTCTCTTTATTTTCAGTTTTGGATTCTCCATCAGACTCTTGTCAGAAACCTGTCCTAAACCAAAACGCCACTCTTGTGACCAGTGTGGAAGACAGTTCAGTTTGGAGTCTGGCCTTAAAATCCACCAGATCATTCATCTCCCCCATGAGTGTAATAAATGTGGAAAAAGCTTGACTACTAAACTGACCAGTTTAATTTACCACAAGTGTGGTCAGAGAGAGAGCCCCCACGGTTGTGAACAATGTGGACGGAGCTTTGCCTCGAAACGAGCTCTCAAGGCTCATCAGCGAGACCACATAGGGGATTTCCAATGTGAAGAATGTGGATGCAGTTTCATCTACATGAATAACCTGCATGTTCACCAGAGAATGCATAGAAGCCACCAACCATTCCATTGTGACCAATGTGGGCAAAATTTCACTAGCTTGTCTAAGTTAAAACGACATGTGATAAGTCACACATCAGGAGTCAAACTGGAGTTTGAAGCAATGATTGGGGGTGTAGTAGGCCTATAGACTATTTGTTTTAGGTTTTCATCACGTTTTAATGATGTACATTTAATTCTGAGAATAAACACAGACGTGTTTATTCTCAGAATTAAATGTACATCAGGATGTTCCTTTTAGCATTCTGTATAATTGTAACTTGACAGCTTTGTTATAAGTTGGATTTATAGCATTTCTGTCTCTTTTAATACTGCACATTTTGTTCATGTATTGTTTTACTTTAGAATTCAACTGCTATTAAGATTTGTGAAGTCACATTTTGTATTTGCATATGGCTGACACAACGGTTCCTTTTCACTTTGTTGTTTTCACTGTAATAAGTGAAAACTGCAGTGTCTGGCACCCATGAAATACAGTGTGAATGATCTGATGTATTTTAAGGCCAGACATCAATGTGAACTGTATTTCACAGTGCTGGCATTTACGTATGTGTGTTGGCTAACAAATGAACAACTGAAGAGTAATAAAGGCGCTTTGACAAAAACCTCCTAACCACTTGAGCATTTTTTTCCCCTGGAAATTTTACATTTTAGGTGGATTCTTCCAGACAGCAGAGATATCAAGATGTCCTTTATAGACAAAAGTTGGAATGTCTGCCCATGATGTACTGGGGAGAAACCCTATGGTTGTGATCAGAGAGATGGAGAGAAACTATAAGATACTGTTTGAATGAACTGATCTTTTTAGTAGTATTTCTCATTCACCAATTTATTTTTTGTCTGTTTGTTCATGCTTTATATACAAATACAGTACAAATAATACAATGTATTTTAGTGTTACTCAACAAATAAAACAAACTGCCAATTTATTTAGCCAATTACAAAATATGTGTTTTTAAAATGACACTTGATCTATGTAGTGACACATTTGTGTGTATAGCAAATTACAAAATATGTGTTTTCTTTATTTGTTAAATCTACATAATGGTTGTGCAGTCCCAAATAAAGAGTCAAGTCAAGAGTTGTTTGTTTTTTTAGTTTTTGTTTTGAGTACTGTGTGTGTGTGGTAATTTCAGCCAATCACATGAAATACCCTTTGGAAGGCAATAACACATGGAGCAGGAGCACACAGGGGCACATTACATTTAGCAAGTAAATTAAGATGCTGTCATGAACAATCACATAGTTTTGGTTTGTGGTTTGTGTGCTGTGTGTCCATGACAGTAGCATCCATGACAGTAGCATCACAAGTGCTGTGTGTAGTGATCCAGTAGCATCACAAACACTTAGCGAGGTAAAATGCAAATGTAGTGATTCAGATGGACCAACACCATCTAACATACTTTAAATCGCCACAGCATGTCACCCAGAGTCAGCACGACAGATTGATTGCCAGGTATGTTGTAGAGGAGATGCTCCCCATCTCAACAGTGCAGTCTGTTGCTTTCAGAAAACTGGTCAGCAAAATACAACTGAAAGGAAGGCCAATGTGCTGAAAACTGCAGATATACTTCCCTAATACCTGGACAGTGAATATTCTAAAATGGAAGATAGGGAGGTGTCTTTTCTCTTATTGTGCGACAGAACAACCAAAAATCATAAATTCTTGTTTTTAATTATTATTATTTTTAAAGTACAGTAACTATAGTGCTAGTTACTTTCATCATTTAGTAACTATAGTAATTAGTTGATTTTTAGAGCAGTAAAACAAAGTATAGGCCTACTGCATATTATAAACACAATAACAACAAGTGGTTTCTTCACCAACCTGGTTCTATATTGTTCTGAAGGAATTTGGAGCAATCATTTAGGTTTCTAGTATAGAGGCTCAAATGGCCTTAATCAACCTCTGCTTGAATAACAAGAGGTAGGAGAGAGACTCGTTCACACATAGGGAAACAAAGTTGATTATTTGTAGCGCACTCAATCAATTGGTAATGGCCACAAAATAAAATATCGATGTGTCCACTGTTATTAGTCAGGTGCAAGCAAAGAGGCCTGGTTAGCTTATTGTTGCTGTTACTTTACATGATCACAAAGTAACTCACATGAATCACCCAACACGATAGTTGAATTTTATAATCAAATAAAACATGTATTTATTTCACACCATGTGCTGACCCTGCCTCAAAATCCTTCCGCCCCTGATGAAATAGACAACAATAATAAAGCATTTTTTTTCAGTCACTTTGGGACGAATTGCAGCATTCTTTTCTCAGGACTATTTAAATAGTATACAGAAAAACTCAGATTTAAGATCTGTTTAAAGGTAGCAGCTCTGTTTACATGTGAAAGGTCCAGCGGTCTACTTGGTACAGATAGTAGTCCTTAGGGTGGTTGAATTCCATTGACTAACCTTCTTTTGTCACAACAGGTCACAAATCTTGCTGCCGTGTTTGCACATTGTTGTATTTCTCCCAATCCTTTTTTTTGTCATAGTTTCAAACTCACATTGGGTGTGTGTAATCTGTGGGAAGTGTCTAAATGACAATTAAAGATCTTTCTGTTTCCCACTGCCTTTGATTGATATTTGTCTTTATACACTGTAATTGTTTTGTTGTTTTTTTCCTACTCATTCTGTTTTAGTTCATCATTTTTATTTTGCATTGGTGTTTACTGATTTGTGTAAAGCACATTGAACTGCCTTGTTGAAATGTGCTATGCAAATAATTATCATAATAAATTAATCATGTTTTCAATAATATGCTTTGACTCTGTTCTTTTGGATTCATGCTCACTCCTGCTTTGACTCACATCCACATGGACTAATAGGATCTAGGCCTACTGACCCATAATGACTTATTTTAATTATGTCATATATTCATTATTGTTGGACTGTACATGACATGAATGGTGCTGTTTATTTTACACAGAAATTGTGCAACTGGTGTTCCCTCATTACGTCTTGAGATTTCCAAGTCCAAACAGCTTTGATCAGTTCAGACAAAGAGGTGTCAAACATGTTCACTCTTCTTTCCCCCTCTGACGGGAGATGATTGTCTCCTCTTTGAGTTAATTTGCACCTGAATTCAGAGATCTCCACTTGTTGATCACCCAGGATGCAAATGGATGAAAACACTGCCCGTAGATACCCAGTATTTGAAATGCAAAACGTGGTCTATGCAGACAGAATTACTGTTCTGTACAAAACAGTCCCTTGTTGTCCTGTACAGAAACCAGACCACTCACTGTCTTCAAAAAGTACAGGGGGTGGAGTCGTATACTTCTACAAGTTAAGATGTCAAATATAGGCTACAATAAAATATCACATCGTAACTTAAGTTATAGAAGTAGTTATTTTATTCCTCTTTTAGTATGATAATAATCAGTGGATACGACTTTCACTGTCCATGTTATACATTACCCGGACCTGGTGTCCCCATCACACAAAGGGTTAATAATGAGAACTGTACATCCATACACTAGGCTATATGTTCTTTAGAATTACAGACTTGTGTTTTGACTCTGACAGTGTCTGTTCTCTTGGATTTCTACTGACTCCTGCTTTAATATTTATTCTTATATTTGCTTCTATATTACGTCAGATACTCATTGTTGAATCCTGTTGGCACTTTACATATATTCACATGATTTATCCATTGTTTACCGAGCAGACTCTGACAGTGTCTGTTCTCTTGGATTTCTACTGACGCCTGCTTTAATATTTATTCTTATATTTATATTTGCCTCTACATTACGTCAGATATTCATTCATTCCTGTTGGCACTTTACATATATTCATGATGTACAATAAGGTAAATTAACTGCTGGTTATTTCATTAAAAGGAGAAGATTGAATGTGGGGGCATGTAGGAGCATGTCTATTGTCTAGGTAGGCTGTGATTGCTGAAGAGATGGTTCTATTGTTCCTCTAGTTGGCCAATCATTCCAAGCAGTTAGTGCCTCCACCTCAGGGTCTCTAGTATAAAAACAGGGCGTAGTTCCTCCAGGATATCAGTCATTTCAACTTGAACTGACTGTGAACTCCAGACTTAAGATGAACTCTCTTGACTCTACCAGGGACAATTCTGCTGAACAGGAGGATCGCCTTTACCCTGTTGACTTACGTCTGAGTAAGTTACTTTCTCTCCTGCCTTTCTCTTTATTCATGCCATATGTTCATCTTGTTTTACTGATGTACATTCAATTCTGAAAAGAAACATTGTATAATTATATTCTTAATTCTGCTTGTTGTGTAAGGTTTAAATTGGACCTGTAGCTTTGTTATAATATCTTTTTGTTATAATAATATAACAAATATAATAATATAACAAAGCTACAAGTTACTTAAAGCTACATAGTTAGTCACCTACACAATCAATCATCTAAAAACTATGTCCCAAATGTTGACCATGTCTCAATAGAATCCAAGTGCCATTAGGATTACTTAAATCAACTTGTATTATTTTATTATATCCTAGATATTTGATATAAAGTATGTGCCTCATGGATTATGCTGCCATGGTTATAAATTAGTTATAATTTACTTATTTAGAAGTAGTAGTCTCAGGCCTAAATGTGTCAATGTGGTTTTAAATGTCTTCCTTGTCTCTTTATTTTCAGTTTTGGATTCTCCATCAGACTCTTGTCAGAAACCTGTCCTACGAGGCCGAGCAGCAAACCAAAAAAGACACTGTCCTAAACCAAAACGCCACTCTTGTGACCAGTGTGGAAGACAGTTCAGTTTGGAGTCTGGCCTTAAAATCCACCAGATCATTCATCTCCCCCATGAGTGTAATAAATGTGGAAAAAGCTTGACTACTAAACTGACCAGTTTAATTTACCACAAGTGTGGTCAGAGAGAGAGCCCCCACGGTTGTGAACAATGTGGACGGAGCTTTGCCTCGAAACGAGCTCTCAAGGCTCATCAGCGAGACCACATAGGGGATTTCCAATGTGAAGAATGTGGATGCAGTTTCATCTACATGAATAACCTGCATGTTCACCAGAGAATGCATAGAAGCCACCAACCATTCCATTGTGACCAATGTGGGCAAAATTTCACTAGCTTGTCTAAGTTAAAACGACATGTGATAAGTCACACATCAGGAGTCAAACTGGAGTTTGAAGCAATGATTGGGGGTGTAGTAGGCCTATAGACTATTTGTTTTAGGTTTTCATCACGTTTTAATGATGTACATTTAATTGTTTTAATGATGTACATTTAATTCTGAGAATAAACACGTCTGTGTTTATTCTCAGAATTAAATGTACATCAGGATGTTCCTTTTAGCATTCTGTATAATTGTAACTTGACAGCTTTGTTATAAGTTGGATTTATAGCATTTCTGTCTCTTTTAATACTGCACATTTTGTTCATGTATTGTTTTACTTTAGAATTCAACTGCTATTAAGATTTGTGAAGTCACATTTTGTATTTGCATATGGCTGACACAACGGTTCCTTTTCACTTTGTTGTTTTCACTGTAATAAGTGAAAACTGCAGTGTCTGGCACCCATGAAATACAGTGTGAATGATCTGATGTATTTTAAGGCCAGACATCAATGTGAACTGTATTTCACAGTGCTGGCATTTACGTATGTGTGTTGGCTAACAAATGAACCACTGAAGAGTAATAAAGGCGCTTTGACAAAAACCTCCTAACCACTTGAGCATTTTTTTCCCCTGGAAATTTTACATTTTAGGTGGATTCTTCCAGACAGCAGAGATATCAAGATGTCCTTTATAGACAAAAGTTGGAATGTCTGCCCATGATGTACTGGGGAGAAACCCTATGGTTGTGATCAGAGAGATGGAGAGAAACTATAAGATACTGTTTGAATGAACTGATCTTTTTAGTAGTATTTCTCATTCACCAATTTATTTTTTGTCTCAGTTTGTTCATGCTTTATATACAAATACAGTACAAAGAATACAATGTACAAATAAAACAAACTGCCAATTTATTTAGCCAATTACAAAATATGTGTTTTTAAAATGACACTTGATCTATGTAGTGACACATTTGTGTGTATAGCAAATTACAAAATATGTGTTTTCTTTATTTGTTAAATCTACATAATGGTTGTGTAGTCCCAAATAAAGAGTCAAGTCAAGAGTTGTTTGTTTTTTTAGTTTTTGTTTTGAGTACTGTGTGTGTGTGGTAATTTCAGCCAATCACATGAAATACCCTTTGGAAGGCAATAACACATCGAGCAGGAGCACACAGGGGCACATTACATTTAGCAAGTAAATTAAGATGCTGTCATGAACAATCACATAGTTTTGGTTTGTGGTTTGTGTGCTGTGTGTCCATGACAGTAGCATCCATGACAGTAGCATCACAAGTGCTGTGTGTAGTGATCCAGTAGCATCACAAACACTTAGCGAGGTAAAATGCAAATGTAGTGATTCAGATGGACCAACACCATCTAACATACTTTAAATCGCCACAGCATGTCACCCAGAGTCAGCACGACAGATTGATTGCCAGGTATGTTGTAGAGGAGATGCTCCCCATCTCAACAGTGCAGTCTGTTGCTTTCAGAAAACTGGTCAGCAAAATACAACTGAAAGGAAGGCCAATGTGCTGAAAACTGCAGATATACTTCCCTAATACCTGGACAGTGAATATTCTAAAATGGAAGATAGGGAGGTGTCTTTTCTCTTATTGTGCGACAGAACAACCAAAAATCATAAATTCTTGTTTTTAATTATTATTATTTTTAAAGTACAGTAACTATAGTGCTAGTTACTTTCATCATTTAGTAACTATAGTAATTAGTTGATTTTTAGAGCAGTAAAACAAAGTATAGGCCTACTGCATATTATAAACACAATAACAACAAGTGGTTTCTTCACCAACCTGGTTCTATATTGTTCTGAAGGAATTTGGAGCAATCATTTAGGTTTCTAGTATAGAGGCTCAAATGGCCTTAATCAACCTCTGCTTGAATAACAAGAGGTAGGAGAGAGACTCGTTCACACATAGGGAAACAAAGTTGATTATTTGTAGCGCACTCAATCAATTGGTAATGGCCACAAAATAAAATATCGATGTGTCCACTGTTATTAGTTGAATGTTACATATAATTTAAATCAGGTGCAAGCAAAGAGGCCTGGTTAGCTTATTGTTGCTGTTACTTTACATGATCACAAAGTAACTCACATGAATCACCCAACACGATAGTTGAATTTTATAATCAAATAAAACATGTATTTATTTCACACCATGTGCTGACCCTGCCTCAAAATCCTTCCGCCCCTGATGAAATAGACAACAATAATAAAGCATTTTTTTTCAGTCACTTTGGGACGAATTGCAGCATTCTTTTCTCAGGACTATTTAAATAGTATACAGAAAAACTCAGATTTAAGATCTGTTTAAAGGTAGCAGCTCTGTTTACATGTGAAAGGTCCAGCGGTCTACTTGGTACAGATAGTAGTCCTTAGGGTGGTTGAATTCCATTGACTAACCTTCTTTTGTCACAACAGGTCACAAATCTTGCTGCCGTGTTTGCACATTGTTGTATTTCTCCCAATCCTTTTTTTTGTCATAGTTTCAAACTCACATTGGGTGTGTGTAATCTGTGGGAAGTGTCTAAATGACAATTAAAGATCTTTCTGTTTCCCACTGCCTTTGATTGATATTTGTCTTTATACACTGTAATTGTTTTGTTGTTTTTTTCCTACTCATTCTGTTTTAGTTCATCATTTTTATTTTGCATTGGTGTTTACTGATTTGTGTAAAGCACATTGAACTGCCTTGTTGAAATGTGCTATGCAAATAATTATCATAATAAATTAATCATGTTTTCAATAATATGCTTTGACTCTGTTCTTTTGGATTCATGCTCACTCCTGCTTTGACTCACATCCACATGGACTAATAGGATCTAGGCCTACTGACCCATAATGACTTATTTTAATTATGTCATATATGCATTATTGTTGGACTGTACATGACATGAATAGTGCTGTTTATTTTACACAGAAATTGTGCAACTGGTGTTCCCTCATTACGTCTTGAGATTTCCAAGTCCAAACAGCTTTGATCAGTTCAGACAAAGAGGTGTCAAACATGTTCACTCTTCTTTCCCCCTCTGACGGGAGATGATTGTCTCCTCTTTGAGTTAATTTGCACCTGAATTCAGAGATCTCCACTTGTTGATCACCCAGGATGCAAATGGATGAAAACACTGCCCGTAGATACCCAGTATTTGAAATGCAAAACGTGGTCTATGCAGACAGAATTACTGTTCTGTACAAAACAGTCCCTTGTTGTCCTGTACAGAAACCAGACCACTCACTGTCTTCAAAAAGTACAGGGGGTGGAGTCGTATACTTCTACAAGTTAAGATGTCAAATATAGGCTACAATAAAATATCACATCGTAACTTAAGTTATAGAAGTAGTTATTTTATTCCTCTTTTAGTATGATAATAATCAGTGGATACGACTTTCACTGTCCATGTTATACATTACCCGGACCTGGTGTCCCCATCACACAAAGGGTTAATAATGAGAACTGTACATCCATACACTAGGCTATATGTTCTTTAGAATTACAGACTTGTGTTTTGACTCTGACAGTGTCTGTTCTCTTGGATTTCTACTGACTCCTGCTTTAATATTTATTCTTATATTTGCTTCTATATTACGTCAGATACTCATTGTTGAATCCTGTTGGCACTTTACATATATTCACATGATTTATCCATTGTTTACCGAGCAGACTCTGACAGTGTCTGTTCTCTTGGATTTCTACTGACGCCTGCTTTAATATTTATTCTTATATTTATATTTGCCTCTACATTACGTCAGATATTCATTCATTCCTGTTGGCACTTTACATATATTCATGATGTACAATAAGGTAAATTAACTGCTGGTTATTTCATTAAAAGGAGAAGATTGAATGTGGGGGCATGTAGGAGCATGTCTATTGTCTAGGTAGGCTGTGATTGCTGAAGAGATGGTTCTATTGTTCCTCTAGTTGGCCAATCATTCCAAGCAGTTAGTGCCTCCACCTCAGGGTCTCTAGTATAAAAACAGGGCGTAGTTCCTCCAGGATATCAGTCATTTCAACTTGAACTGACTGTGAACTCCAGACTTAAGATGAACTCTCTTGACTCTACCAGGGACAATTCTGCTGAACAGGAGGATCGCCTTTACCCTGTTGACTTACGTCTGAGTAAGTTACTTTCTCTCCTGCCTTTCTCTTTATTCATGCCATATGTTCATCTTGTTTTACTGATGTACATTCAATTCTGAAAAGAAACATTGTATAATTATATTCTTAATTCTGCTTGTTGTGTAAGGTTTAAATTGGACCTGTAGCTTTGTTATAATATCTTTTTGTTATAATAATATAACAAATATAATAATATAACAAAGCTACAAGTTACTTAAAGCTACATAGTTAGTCACCTACACAATCAATCATCTAAAAACTATGTCCCAAATGTTGACCATGTCTCAATAGAATCCAAGTGCCATTAGGATTACTTAAATCAACTTGTATTATTTTATTATATCCTAGATATTTGATATAAAGTATGTGCCTCATGGATTATGCTGCCATGGTTATAAATTAGTTATAATTTACTTATTTAGAAGTAGTAGTCTCAGGCCTAAATGTGTCAATGTGGTTTTAAATGTCTTCCTTGTCTCTTTATTTTCAGTTTTGGATTCTCCATCAGACTCTTGTCAGAAACCTGTCCTACGAGGCCGAGCAGCAAACCAAAAAAGACACTGTCCTAAACCAAAACGCCACTCTTGTGACCAGTGTGGAAGACAGTTCAGTTTGGAGTCTGGCCTTAAAATCCACCAGATCATTCATCTCCCCCATGAGTGTAATAAATGTGGAAAAAGCTTGACTACTAAACTGACCAGTTTAATTTACCACAAGTGTGGTCAGAGAGAGAGCCCCCACGGTTGTGAACAATGTGGACGGAGCTTTGCCTCGAAACGAGCTCTCAAGGCTCATCAGCGAGACCACATAGGGGATTTCCAATGTGAAGAATGTGGATGCAGTTTCATCTACATGAATAACCTGCATGTTCACCAGAGAATGCATAGAAGCCACCAACCATTCCATTGTGACCAATGTGGGCAAAATTTCACTAGCTTGTCTAAGTTAAAACGACATGTGATAAGTCACACATCAGGAGTCAAACTGGAGTTTGAAGCAATGATTGGGGGTGTAGTAGGCCTATAGACTATTTGTTTTAGGTTTTCATCACGTTTTAATGATGTACATTTAATTGTTTTAATGATGTACATTTAATTCTGAGAATAAACACGTCTGTGTTTATTCTCAGAATTAAATGTACATCAGGATGTTCCTTTTAGCATTCTGTATAATTGTAACTTGACAGCTTTGTTATAAGTTGGATTTATAGCATTTCTGTCT
This sequence comes from Electrona antarctica, assembly GCF_951216825.1. NCBI lineage: Eukaryota > Metazoa > Chordata > Actinopteri > Myctophiformes > Myctophidae > Electrona > Electrona antarctica. Next base: position 32,313,481 of record NC_136795.1, read on the forward strand.
CTTTTAATACTGCACATTTTGTTCATGTATTGTTTTACTTTAGAATTCAACTGCTATTAAGATTTGTGAAGTCACATTTTGTATTTGCATATGGCTGACACAACGGTTCCTTTTCACTTTGTTGTTTTCACTGTAATAAGTGAAAACTGCAGTGTCTGGCACCCATGAAATACAGTGTGAATGATCTGATGTATTTTAAGGCCAGACATCAATGTGAACTGTATTTCACAGTGCTGGCATTTACGTATGTGTGTTGGCTAACAAATGAACCACTGAAGAGTAATAAAGGCGCTTTGACAAAAACCTCCTAACCACTTGAGCATTTTTTTCCCCTGGAAATTTTACATTTTAGGTGGATTCTTCCAGACAGCAGAGATATCAAGATGTCCTTTATAGACAAAAGTTGGAATGTCTGCCCATGATGTACTGGGGAGAAACCCTATGGTTGTGATCAGAGAGATGGAGAGAAACTATAAGATACTGTTTGAATGAACTGATCTTTTTAGTAGTATTTCTCATTCACCAATTTATTTTTTGTCTCAGTTTGTTCATGCTTTATATACAAATACAGTACAAAGAATACAATGTACAAATAAAACAAACTGCCAATTTATTTAGCCAATTACAAAATATGTGTTTTTAAAATGACACTTGATCTATGTAGTGACACATTTGTGTGTATAGCAAATTACAAAATATGTGTTTTCTTTATTTGTTAAATCTACATAATGGTTGTGTAGTCCCAAATAAAGAGTCAAGTCAAGAGTTGTTTGTTTTTTTAGTTTTTGTTTTGAGTACTGTGTGTGTGTGGTAATTTCAGCCAATCACATGAAATACCCTTTGGAAGGCAATAACACATCGAGCAGGAGCACACAGGGGCACATTACATTTAGCAAGTAAATTAAGATGCTGTCATGAACAATCACATAGTTTTGGTTTGTGGTTTGTGTGCTGTGTGTCCATGACAGTAGCATCCATGACAGTAGCATCACAAGTGCTGTGTGTAGTGATCCAGTAGCATCACAAACACTTAGCGAGGTAAAATGCAAATGTAGTGATTCAGATGGACCAACACCATCTAACATACTTTAAATCGCCACAGCATGTCACCCAGAGTCAGCACGACAGATTGATTGCCAGGTATGTTGTAGAGGAGATGCTCCCCATCTCAACAGTGCAGTCTGTTGCTTTCAGAAAACTGGTCAGCAAAATACAACTGAAAGGAAGGCCAATGTGCTGAAAACTGCAGATATACTTCCCTAATACCTGGACAGTGAATATTCTAAAATGGAAGATAGGGAGGTGTCTTTTCTCTTATTGTGCGACAGAACAACCAAAAATCATAAATTCTTGTTTTTAATTATTATTATTTTTAAAGTACAGTAACTATAGTGCTAGTTACTTTCATCATTTAGTAACTATAGTAATTAGTTGATTTTTAGAGCAGTAAAACAAAGTATAGGCCTACTGCATATTATAAACACAATAACAACAAGTGGTTTCTTCACCAACCTGGTTCTATATTGTTCTGAAGGAATTTGGAGCAATCATTTAGGTTTCTAGTATAGAGGCTCAAATGGCCTTAATCAACCTCTGCTTGAATAACAAGAGGTAGGAGAGAGACTCGTTCACACATAGGGAAACAAAGTTGATTATTTGTAGCGCACTCAATCAATTGGTAATGGCCACAAAATAAAATATCGATGTGTCCACTGTTATTAGTTGAATGTTACATATAATTTAAATCAGGTGCAAGCAAAGAGGCCTGGTTAGCTTATTGTTGCTGTTACTTTACATGATCACAAAGTAACTCACATGAATCACCCAACACGATAGTTGAATTTTATAATCAAATAAAACATGTATTTATTTCACACCATGTGCTGACCCTGCCTCAAAATCCTTCCGCCCCTGATGAAATAGACAACAATAATAAAGCATTTTTTTTCAGTCACTTTGGGACGAATTGCAGCATTCTTTTCTCAGGACTATTTAAATAGTATACAGAAAAACTCAGATTTAAGATCTGTTTAAAGGTAGCAGCTCTGTTTACATGTGAAAGGTCCAGCGGTCTACTTGGTACAGATAGTAGTCCTTAGGGTGGTTGAATTCCATTGACTAACCTTCTTTTGTCACAACAGGTCACAAATCTTGCTGCCGTGTTTGCACATTGTTGTATTTCTCCCAATCCTTTTTTTTGTCATAGTTTCAAACTCACATTGGGTGTGTGTAATCTGTGGGAAGTGTCTAAATGACAATTAAAGATCTTTCTGTTTCCCACTGCCTTTGATTGATATTTGTCTTTATACACTGTAATTGTTTTGTTGTTTTTTTCCTACTCATTCTGTTTTAGTTCATCATTTTTATTTTGCATTGGTGTTTACTGATTTGTGTAAAGCACATTGAACTGCCTTGTTGAAATGTGCTATGCAAATAATTATCATAATAAATTAATCATGTTTTCAATAATATGCTTTGACTCTGTTCTTTTGGATTCATGCTCACTCCTGCTTTGACTCACATCCACATGGACTAATAGGATCTAGGCCTACTGACCCATAATGACTTATTTTAATTATGTCATATATTCATTATTGTTGGACTGTACATGACATGAATAGTGCTGTTTATTTTACACAGAAATTGTGCAACTGGTGTTCCCTCATTACGTCTTGAGATTTCCAAGTCCAAACAGCTTTGATCAGTTCAGACAAAGAGGTGTCAAACATGTTCACTCTTCTTTCCCCCTCTGACGGGAGATGATTGTCTCCTCTTTGAGTTAATTTGCACCTGAATTCAGAGATCTCCACTTGTTGATCACCCAGGATGCAAATGGATGAAAACACTGCCCGTAGATACCCAGTATTTGAAATGCAAAACGTGGTCTATGCAGACAGAATTACTGTTCTGTACAAAACAGTCCCTTGTTGTCCTGTACAGAAACCAGACCACTCACTGTCTTCAAAAAGTACAGGGGGTGGAGTCGTATACTTCTACAAGTTAAGATGTCAAATATAGGCTACAATAAAATATCACATCGTAACTTAAGTTATAGAAGTAGTTATTTTATTCCTCTTTTAGTATGATAATAATCAGTGGATACGACTTTCACTGTCCATGTTATACATTACCCGGACCTGGTGTCCCCATCACACAAAGGGTTAATAATGAGAACTGTACATCCATACACTAGGCTATATGTTCTTTAGAATTACAGACTTGTGTTTTGACTCTGACAGTGTCTGTTCTCTTGGATTTCTACTGACTCCTGCTTTAATATTTATTCTTATATTTGCTTCTATATTACGTCAGATACTCATTGTTGAATCCTGTTGGCACTTTACATATATTCACATGATTTATCCATTGTTTACCGAGCAGACTCTGACAGTGTCTGTTCTCTTGGATTTCTACTGACGCCTGCTTTAATATTTATTCTTATATTTATATTTGCCTCTACATTACGTCAGATATTCATTCATTCCTGTTGGCACTTTACATATATTCATGATGTACAATAAGGTAAATTAACTGCTGGTTATTTCATTAAAAGGAGAAGATTGAATGTGGGGGCATGTAGGAGCATGTCTATTGTCTAGGTAGGCTGTGATTGCTGAAGAGATGGTTCTATTGTTCCTCTAGTTGGCCAATCATTCCAAGCAGTTAGTGCCTCCACCTCAGGGTCTCTAGTATAAAAACAGGGCGTAGTTCCTCCAGGATATCAGTCATTTCAACTTGAACTGACTGTGAACTCCAGACTTAAGATGAACTCTCTTGACTCTACCAGGGACAATTCTGCTGAACAGGAGGATCGCCTTTACCCTGTTGACTTACGTCTGAGTAAGTTACTTTCTCTCCTGCCTTTCTCTTTATTCATGCCATATGTTCATCTTGTTTTACTGATGTACATTCAATTCTGAAAAGAAACATTGTATAATTATATTCTTAATTCTGCTTGTTGTGTAAGGTTTAAATTGGACCTGTAGCTTTGTTATAATATCTTTTTGTTATAATAATATAACAAATATAATAATATAACAAAGCTACAAGTTACTTAAAGCTACATAGTTAGTCACCTACACAATCAATCATCTAAAAACTACAGTATGTCCCAAATGTTGACCATGTCTCAATAGAATCCAAGTGCCATTAGGATTACTTAAATCAACTTGTATTATTTTATTATATCCTAGATATTTGATATAAAGTATGTGCCTCATGGATTATGCTGCCATGGTTATAAATTAGTTATAATTTACTTATTTAGAAGTAGTAGTCTCAGGCCTAAATGTGTCAATGTGGTTTTAAATGTCTTCCTTGTCTCTTTATTTTCAGTTTTGGATTCTCCATCAGACTCTTGTCAGAAACCTGTCCTACGAGGCCGAGCAGCAAACCAAAAAAGACACTGTCCTAAACCAAAACGCCACTCTTGTGACCAGTGTGGAAGACAGTTCAGTTTGGAGTCTGGCCTTAAAATCCACCAGATCATTCATCTCCCCCATGAGTGTAATAAATGTGGAAAAAGCTTGACTACTAAACTGACCAGTTTAATTTACCACAAGTGTGGTCAGAGAGAGAGCCCCCACGGTTGTGAACAATGTGGACGGAGCTTTGCCTCGAAACGAGCTCTCAAGGCTCATCAGCGAGACCACATAGGGGATTTCCAATGTGAAGAATGTGGATGCAGTTTCATCTACATGAATAACCTGCATGTTCACCAGAGAATGCATAGAAGCCACCAACCATTCCATTGTGACCAATGTGGGCAAAATTTCACTAGCTTGTCTAAGTTAAAACGACATGTGATAAGTCACACATCAGGAGTCAAACTGGAGTTTGAAGCAATGATTGGGGGTGTAGTAGGCCTATAGACTATTTGTTTTAGGTTTTCATCACGTTTTAATGATGTACATTTAATTGTTTTAATGATGTACATTTAATTCTGAGAATAAACACGTCTGTGTTTATTCTCAGAATTAAATGTACATCAGGATGTTCCTTTTAGCATTCTGTATAATTGTAACTTGACAGCTTTGTTATAAGTTGGATTTATAGCATTTCTGTCTCTTTTAATACTGCACATTTTGTTCATGTATTGTTTTACTTTAGAATTCAACTGCTATTAAGATTTGTGAAGTCACATTTTGTATTTGCATATGGCTGACACAACGGTTCCTTTTCACTTTGTTGTTTTCACTGTAATAAGTGAAAACTGCAGTGTCTGGCACCCATGAAATACAGTGTGAATGATCTGATGTATTTTAAGGCCAGACATCAATGTGAACTGTATTTCACAGTGCTGGCATTTACGTATGCGTGTTGGCTAACAAATGAACAACTGAAGAGTAATAAAGGCGCTTTGACAAAAACCTCCTAACCACTTGAGCATTTTTTTCCCCTGGAAATTTTACATTTTAGGTGGATTCTTCCAGACAGCAGAGATATCAAGATGTCCTTTATAGACAAAAGTTGGAATGTCTGCCCATGATGTACTGGGGAGAAACCCTATGGTTGTGATCAGAGAGATGGAGAGAAACTATAAGATACTGTTTGAATGAACTGATCTTTTTAGTAGTATTTCTCATTCACCAATTTATTTTTTGTCTCAGTTTGTTCATGCTTTATATACAAATACAGTACAAAGAATACAATGTACAAATAAAACAAACTGCCAATTTATTTAGCCAATTACAAAATATGTGTTTTTAAAATGACACTTGATCTATGTAGTGACACATTTGTGTGTATAGCAAATTACAAAATATGTGTTTTCTTTATTTGTTAAATCTACATAATGGTTGTGTAGTCCCAAATAAAGAGTCAAGTCAAGAGTTGTTTGTTTTTTTAGTTTTTGTTTTGAGTACTGTGTGTGTGTGGTAATTTCAGCCAATCACATGAAATACCCTTTGGAAGGCAATAACACATCGAGCAGGAGCACACAGGGGCACATTACATTTAGCAAGTAAATTAAGATGCTGTCATGAACAATCACATAGTTTTGGTTTGTGGTTTGTGTGCTGTGTGTCCATGACAGTAGCATCCATGACAGTAGCATCACAAGTGCTGTGTGTAGTGATCCAGTAGCATCACAAACACTTAGCGAGGTAAAATGCAAATGTAGTGATTCAGATGGACCAACACCATCTAACATACTTTAAATCGCCACAGCATGTCACCCAGAGTCAGCACGACAGATTGATTGCCAGGTATGTTGTAGAGGAGATGCTCCCCATCTCAACAGTGCAGTCTGTTGCTTTCAGAAAACTGGTCAGCAAAATACAACTGAAAGGAAGGCCAATGTGCTGAAAACTGCAGATATACTTCCCTAATACCTGGACAGTGAATATTCTAAAATGGAAGATAGGGAGGTGTCTTTTCTCTTATTGTGCGACAGAACAACCAAAAATCATAAATTCTTGTTTTTAATTATTATTATTTTTAAAGTACAGTAACTATAGTGCTAGTTACTTTCATCATTTAGTAACTATAGTAATTAGTTGATTTTTAGAGCAGTAAAACAAAGTATAGGCCTACTGCATATTATAAACACAATAACAACAAGTGGTTTCTTCACCAACCTGGTTCTATATTGTTCTGAAGGAATTTGGAGCAATCATTTAGGTTTCTAGTATAGAGGCTCAAATGGCCTTAATCAACCTCTGCTTGAATAACAAGAGGTAGGAGAGAGACTCGTTCACACATAGGGAAACAAAGTTGATTATTTGTAGCGCACTCAATCAATTGGTAATGGCCACAAAATAAAATATCGATGTGTCCACTGTTATTAGTTGAATGTTACATATAATTTAAATCAGGTGCAAGCAAAGAGGCCTGGTTAGCTTATTGTTGCTGTTACTTTACATGATCACAAAGTAACTCACATGAATCACCCAACACGATAGTTGAATTTTATAATCAAATAAAACATGTATTTATTTCACACCATGTGCTGACCCTGCCTCAAAATCCTTCCGCCCCTGATGAAATAGACAACAATAATAAAGCATTTTTTTTCAGTCACTTTGGGACGAATTGCAGCATTCTTTTCTCAGGACTATTTAAATAGTATACAGAAAAACTCAGATTTAAGATCTGTTTAAAGGTAGCAGCTCTGTTTACATGTGAAAGGTCCAGCGGTCTACTTGGTACAGATAGTAGTCCTTAGGGTGGTTGAATTCCATTGACTAACCTTCTTTTGTCACAACAGGTCACAAATCTTGCTGCCGTGTTTGCACATTGTTGTATTTCTCCCAATCCTTTTTTTTGTCATAGTTTCAAACTCACATTGGGTGTGTGTAATCTGTGGGAAGTGTCTAAATGACAATTAAAGATCTTTCTGTTTCCCACTGCCTTTGATTGATATTTGTCTTTATACACTGTAATTGTTTTGTTGTTTTTTTCCTACTCATTCTGTTTTAGTTCATCATTTTTATTTTGCATTGGTGTTTACTGATTTGTGTAAAGCACATTGAACTGCCTTGTTGAAATGTGCTATGCAAATAATTATCATAATAAATTAATCATGTTTTCAATAATATGCTTTGACTCTGTTCTTTTGGATTCATGCTCACTCCTGCTTTGACTCACATCCACATGGACTAATAGGATCTAGGCCTACTGACCCATAATGACTTATTTTAATTATGTCATATATTCATTATTGTTGGACTGTACATGACATGAATAGTGCTGTTTATTTTACACAGAAATTGTGCAACTGGTGTTCCCTCATTACGTCTTGAGATTTCCAAGTCCAAACAGCTTTGATCAGTTCAGACAAAGAGGTGTCAAACATGTTCACTCTTCTTTCCCCCTCTGACGGGAGATGATTGTCTCCTCTTTGAGTTAATTTGCACCTGAATTCAGAGATCTCCACTTGTTGATCACCCAGGATGCAAATGGATGAAAACACTGCCCGTAGATACCCAGTATTTGAAATGCAAAACGTGGTCTATGCAGACAGAATTACTGTTCTGTACAAAACAGTCCCTTGTTGTCCTGTACAGAAACCAGACCACTCACTGTCTTCAAAAAGTACAGGGGGTGGAGTCGTATACTTCTACAAGTTAAGATGTCAAATATAGGCTACAATAAAATATCACATCGTAACTTAAGTTATAGAAGTAGTTATTTTATTCCTCTTTTAGTATGATAATAATCAGTGGATACGACTTTCACTGTCCATGTTATACATTACCCGGACCTGGTGTCCCCATCACACAAAGGGTTAATAATGAGAACTGTACATCCATACACTAGGCTATATGTTCTTTAGAATTACAGACTTGTGTTTTGACTCTGACAGTGTCTGTTCTCTTGGATTTCTACTGACTCCTGCTTTAATATTTATTCTTATATTTGCTTCTATATTACGTCAGATACTCATTGTTGAATCCTGTTGGCACTTTACATATATTCACATGATTTATCCATTGTTTACCGAGCAGACTCTGACAGTGTCTGTTCTCTTGGATTTCTACTGACGCCTGCTTTAATATTTATTCTTATATTTATATTTGCCTCTACATTACGTCAGATATTCATTCATTCCTGTTGGCACTTTACATATATTCATGATGTACAATAAGGTAAATTAACTGCTGGTTATTTCATTAAAAGGAGAAGATTGAATGTGGGGGCATGTAGGAGCATGTCTATTGTCTAGGTAGGCTGTGATTGCTGAAGAGATGGTTCTATTGTTCCTCTAGTTGGCCAATCATTCCAAGCAGTTAGTGCCTCCACCTCAGGGTCTCTAGTATAAAAACAGGGCGTAGTTCCTCCAGGATATCAGTCATTTCAACTTGAACTGACTGTGAACTCCAGACTTAAGATGAACTCTCTTGACTCTACCAGGGACAATTCTGCTGAACAGGAGGATCGCCTTTACCCTGTTGACTTACGTCTGAGTAAGTTACTTTCTCTCCTGCCTTTCTCTTTATTCATGCCATATGTTCATCTTGTTTTACTGATGTACATTCAATTCTGAAAAGAAACATTGTATAATTATATTCTTAATTCTGCTTGTTGTGTAAGGTTTAAATTGGACCTGTAGCTTTGTTATAATATCTTTTTGTTATAATAATATAACAAATATAATAATATAACAAAGCTACAAGTTACTTAAAGCTACATAGTTAGTCACCTACACAATCAATCATCTAAAAACTATGTCCCAAATGTTGACCATGTCTCAATAGAATCCAAGTGCCATTAGGATTACTTAAATCAACTTGTATTATTTTATTATATCCTAGATATTTGATATAAAGTATGTGCCTCATGGATTATGCTGCCATGGTTATAAATTAGTTATAATTTACTTATTTAGAAGTAGTAGTCTCAGGCCTAAATGTGTCAATGTGGTTTTAAATGTCTTCCTTGTCTCTTTATTTTCAGTTTTGGATTCTCCATCAGACTCTTGTCAGAAACCTGTCCTACGAGGCCGAGCAGCAAACCAAAAAAGACACTGTCCTAAACCAAAACGCCACTCTTGTGACCAGTGTGGAAGACAGTTCAGTTTGGAGTCTGGCCTTAAAATCCACCAGATCATTCATCTCCCCCATGAGTGTAATAAATGTGGAAAAAGCTTGACTACTAAACTGACCAGTTTAATTTACCACAAGTGTGGTCAGAGAGAGAGCCCCCACGGTTGTGAACAATGTGGACGGAGCTTTGCCTCGAAACGAGGTCTCAAGGCTCATCAGCGAGACCACATAGGGGATTTCCAATGTGAAGAATGTGGATGCAGTTTCATCTACATGAATAACCTGCATGTTCACCAGAGAATGCATAGAAGCCACCAACCATTCCATTGTGACCAATGTGGGCAAAATTTCACTAGCTTGTCTAAGTTAAAACGACATGTGATAAGTCACACATCAGGAGTCAAACTGGAGTTTGAAGCAATGATTGGGGGTGTAGTAGGCCTATAGACTATTTGTTTTAGGTTTTCATCACGTTTTAATGATGTACATTTAATTGTTTTAATGATGTACATTTAATTCTGAGAATAAACACGTCTGTGTTTATTCTCAGAATTAAATGTACATCAGGATGTTCCTTTTAGCATTCTGTATAATTGTAACTTGACAGCTTTGTTATAAGTTGGATTTATAGCATTTCTGTCTCTTTTAATACTGCACATTTTGTTCATGTATTGTTTTACTTTAGAATTCAACTGCTATTAAGATTTGTGAAGTCACATTTTGTATTTGCATATGGCTGACACAACGGTTCCTTTTCACTTTGTTGTTTTCACTGTAATAAGTGAAAACTGCAGTGTCTGGCACCCATGAAATACAGTGTGAATGATCTGATGTATTTTAAGGCCAGACATCAATGTGAACTGTATTTCACAGTGCTGGCATTTACGTATGCGTGTTGGCTAACAAATGAACAACTGAAGAGTAATAAAGGCGCTTTGACAAAAACCTCCTAACCACTTGAGCATTTTTTTCCCCTGGAAATTTTACATTTTAGGTGGATTCTTCCAGACAGCAGAGATATCAAGATGTCCTTTATAGACAAAAGTTGGAATGTCTGCCCATGATGTACTGGGGAGAAACCCTATGGTTGTGATCAGAGAGATGGAGAGAAACTATAAGATACTGTTTGAATGAACTGATCTTTTTAGTAGTATTTCTCATTCACCAATTTATTTTTTGTCTCAGTTTGTTCATGCTTTATATACAAATACAGTACAAAGAATACAATGTACAAATAAAACAAACTGCCAATTTATTTAGCCAATTACAAAATATGTGTTTTTAAAATGACACTTGATCTATGTAGTGACACATTTGTGTGTATAGCAAATTACAAAATATGTGTTTTCTTTATTTGTTAAATCTACATAATGGTTGTGCAGTCCCAAATAAAGAGTCAAGTCAAGAGTTGTTTGTTTTTTTAGTTTTTGTTTTGAGTACTGTGTGTGTGTGGTAATTTCAGCCAATCACATGAAATACCCTTTGGAAGGCAATAACACATCGAGCAGGAGCACACAGGGGCACATTACATTTAGCAAGTAAATTAAGATGCTGTCATGAACAATCACATAGTTTTGGTTTGTGGTTTGTGTGCTGTGTGTCCATGACAGTAGCATCCATGACAGTAGCATCACAAGTGCTGTGTGTAGTGATCCAGTAGCATCACAAACACTTAGCGAGGTAAAATGCAAATGTAGTGATTCAGATGGACCAACACCATCTAACATACTTTAAATCGCCACAGCATGTCACCCAGAGTCAGCACGACAGATTGATTGCCAGGTATGTTGTAGAGGAGATGCTCCCCATCTCAACAGTGCAGTCTGTTGCTTTCAGAAAACTGGTCAGCAAAATACAACTGAAAGGAAGGCCAATGTGCTGAAAACTGCAGATATACTTCCCTAATACCTGGACAGTGAATATTCTAAAATGGAAGATAGGGAGGTGTCTTTTCTCTTATTGTGCGACAGAACAACCAAAAATCATAAATTCTTGTTTTTAATTATTATTATTTTTAAAGTACAGTAACTATAGTGCTAGTTACTTTCATCATTTAGTAACTATAGTAATTAGTTGATTTTTAGAGCAGTAAAACAAAGTATAGGCCTACTGCATATTATAAACACAATAACAACAAGTGGTTTCTTCACCAACCTGGTTCTATATTGTTCTGAAGGAATTTGGAGCAATCATTTAGGTTTCTAGTATAGAGGCTCAAATGGCCTTAATCAACCTCTGCTTGAATAACAAGAGGTAGGAGAGAGACTCGTTCACACATAGGGAAACAAAGTTGATTATTTGTAGCGCACTCAATCAATTGGTAATGGCCTCAAAATAAAATATCGATGTGTCCACTGTTATTAGTTGAATGTTACATATAATTTAAATCAGGTGCAAGCAAAGAGGCCTGGTTAGCTTATTGTTGCTGTTACTTTACATGATCACAAAGTAACTCACATGAATCACCCAACACGATAGTTGAATTTTATAATCAAATAAAACATGTATTTATTTCACACCATGTGCTGACCCTGCCTCAAAATCCTTCCGCCCCTGATGAAATAGACAACAATAATAAATTCCCGAACAAAATAAAGAGAAACCCAGGGTTTGATTGACTCAGTTTATGGTAACACTTCTCTGTCATGTCCAGCCTAAAAAGCCACCAGGAAATTCACACCGGAGAGAAACCCTATGGTTGTGATCAGTGTGGAAAACACTTCTCTCAAATGTCCAGTCTTAAAAAACACAAGATAATTCACACTGGAGAGAAACCCTATAGACGTGATCATTGTGGACACCACTTCTCTAGAATGGCAACTCTTAAAATCCACAAGAGAATTCACACTGGAGAGAAACCCTATGGATGTGACCATTGTGGACAACACTTATCTGTCATGTCCAGCCTAAAAGGCCACCAGGAAATTCACACCGGAGAGAAACCCTATGGTTGTGATCAGTGTGGAAAACACTTCTCTAAAAGTGATGCATGTACTCTATAGATTATTGAGAATGCTAAACTGTTATAGGCTACGCATACACATGAGCATGTTGATTTTAGAACAATAGGATAGGACATGAAAAAAGTTGATTTGTTGCTAGTAAACGTAACTAACTAATACTGTTTTAATTAACTGATATTTTGGGAGTAAATCTCATTCACTGTTCACTAGTTTTTGTCTGTAGGCCTACAGAGAATACAGTACAGTACAGAGAATATCAGTTAGTGTTACTACAACTTAAACATACTGCCTATATATTAATACATTCATACGAATATATAGGCAGTCATATGATGGCTATTTAAAATGCTACTTTTATTTTACAAAATGTGTGTTTTTACCATGTTTAGATACTTCTATTAGCAGCATAGACTTCAACATGACACTTGATCTATGTAGTGACACATTATTTTGTGCTTATGAAGAAAGACAAACAAGCGAAGAGGTGTTTTGTTAGCTTTTGTTTATACGAGGACTGTGGTAATTTCAGTGAAACACATGAAATTCCATTTTGAGGCAATAACAACATATTACAGTTTTGCAAGATGCATTAAGATGCTGTTCATGATTCACATTATGGTTTGTAGGAGTGCTGTGTGTACATGATTTTAGGACCCTCTTGAAAACGAGATACTATATCTCAATGGGGCATTCCTAAATAAAGAACAACAGTACAATGTTTCAGCCAGTAACATCACAAACAATGTCCCTTTCGTTGCAATGCAAGTTCAATCTTTAAATCACTTTATTATCTAGAAGACGGTGGTCTGGTTTCTGTACAGAACTGTTGTTGTTTTGTACAGAACAGTCATCTGTCTGTATATACCTGTTTTGCATTTCAAATACTGGGTGTCTATGGGCAGTGTTCAACCATTTCTGCATCCTGGGTGATCACAAGTGGAGATCTATGAATTCAGGTGTAAATGCACTCAAAGATTAGACGTTGATGTGTGAAAGGTCCAGCGGTCTACTTGGTACAGATAGTAGTCCTTAGGGTGGTTGAATTCCATTGACTAACCTTCTTTTGTCACAACAGGTCACAAATCTTGCTGCCGTGTGTTTTGTCATAGTTTCAAACTCACATTGGGTGTGTGTAATCTGTGGGAAGTGTCTAAATGACAATTAAAGATCTTTCTGTTTCCCACTGCCTTTGATTGATATTTTTCTTTATACACTGTAATTGTTTTGTTGTTTTTTTCCTACTCATTCTGTTTTAGTTCATCATTTTTATTTTGCATTGGTGTTTACTGATTTGTGTAAAGCACATTGAACTGCCTTGTTGAAATGTGCTATGCAAATAATTATCATAATAAATTAATCATGTTTTCAATAATATGCTTTGACTCTGTTCTTTTGGATTCATGCTCACTCCTGCTTTGACTCACATCCACATGGACTAATAGGATCTAGGCCTACTGACCCGTAATGACTTATTTTAATTATGTCATATATTCATTATTGTTGGACTGTACATGACATGAATAGTGCTGTTTATTTTACACAGAAATTGTGCAACTGGTGTTCCCTCATTACGTCTTGAGATTTCCAAGTCCAAACAGCTTTGATCAGTTCAGACAAAGAGGTGTCAAACATGTTCACTCTTCTTTCCCCCTCTGACGGGAGATGATTGTCTCCTCTTTGAGTTAATTTGCACCTGAATTCAGAGATCTCCACTTGTTGATCACCCAGGATGCAAATGGATGAAAACACTGCCCGTAGATACCCAGTATTTGAAATGCAAAACGTGGTCTATGCAGACAGAATTACTGTTCTGTACAAAACAGTCCCTTGTTGTCCTGTACAGAAACCAGACCACTCACTGTCTTCAAAAAGTACAGGGGGTGGAGTCGTATACTTCTACAAGTTAAGATGTCAAATATAGGCTACAATAAAATATCACATCGTAACTTAAGTTATAGAAGTAGTTATTTTATTCCTCTTTTAGTATGATAATAATCAGTGGATACGACTTTCACTGTCCATGTTATACATTACCCGGACCTGGTGTCCCCATCACACAAAGGGTTAATAATGAGAACTGTACATCCATACACTAGGCTATATGTTCTTTAGAATTACAGACTTGTGTTTTGACTCTGACAGTGTCTGTTCTCTTGGATTTCTACTGACGCCTGCTTTAATATTTATTCTTATATTTATATTTGCCTCTACATTACATCAGATATTCATTCATTCCTGTTGGCACTTTACATATATTCATGATGTACAATAAGGTAAATTAACTGCTGGTTATTTCATTAAAAGGAGAAGATTGAATGTGGGGGCATGTAGGAGCATGTCTATTGTCTAGGTAGGCTGTGATTGGTGAAGAGATGGTTCTATTGTTCCTCTAGTTGGCCAATCATTCCAAGCAGTTAGTGCCTCCACCTCAGGGTCTCTAGTATAAAAACAGGGCGTAGTTCCTCCAGGATATCAGTCATTTCAACTTGAACTGACTGTGAACTCCAGACTTAAGATGAACTCTCTTGACTCTACCAGGGACAATTCTGCTGAACAGGAGGATCGCCTTTACCCTGTTGACTTACGTCTGAGTAAATTACTTTCTCTCCTGCCTTTCTCTTTATTCATGCCATATGTTCATCTTGTTTTACTGATGTACATTCAATTCTGAAAAGAAACATTGTATAATTATATTCTTAATTCTGCTTGTTGTGTAAGGTTTAAATTTGACCTGTAGCTTTGTTATAATATATTTTTGTTATAATAATATAACAAATATAATAATATAACAAAGCTACAAGTTACTTAAAGCTACATAGTTAGTCACCTACACAATCAATCATCTAAAAACTATGTCCCAAATGTTGACCATGTCTCAATAGAATCCAAGTGCCATTAGGATTACTTAAATCAACTTGTATTATTTTATTATATCCTAGATATTTGATATAAAGTATGTGCCTCATGGATTATGCTGCCATGGTTATAAATTAGTTATAATTTACTTATTTAGAAGTAGTAGTCTCAGGCCTAAATGTGTCAATGTGGTTTTAAATGTCTTCCTTGTCTCTTTATTTTCAGTTTTGGATTCTCCATCAGACTCTTGTCAGAAACCTGTCCTACGAGGCCGAGCAGCAAACCAAAAAAGACACTGTCCTAAACCAAAACGCCACTCTTGTGACCAGTGTGGAAGACAGTTCAGTTTGGAGTCTGGCCTTAAAATCCACCAGATCATTCATCTCCCCCATGAGTGTAATACATGTGGAAAAAGCTTGACTACTAAACTGACCAGTTTAATTTACCACAAGTGTGGTCAGAGAGAGAGCCCCCACGGTTGTGAACAATGTGGACGGAGCTTTGCCTCGAAACGAGCTCTCAAGGCTCATCAGCGAGACCACATAGGGGATTTCCAATGTGAAGAATGTGGATGCAGTTTCATCTACATGAATAACCTGCATGTTCACCAGAGAATGCATAGAAGCCACCAACCATTCCATTGTGACCAATGTGGGCAAAATTTCACTAGCTTGTCTAAGTTAAAACGACATGTGATAAGTCACACATCAGGAGTCAAACTGGAGTTTGAAGCAATGATTGGGGGTGTAGTAGGCCTATAGACTATTTGTTTTAGGTTTTCATCACGTTTTAATGATGTACATTTAATTCTGAGAATAAACACGTCTGTGTTTATTCTCAGAATTAAATGTACATCAGGATGTTCCTTTTAGCATTCTGTATAATTGTAACTTGACAGCTTTGTTATAAGTTGGATTTATAGCATTTCTGTCTCTTTTAATACTGCACATTTTGTTCATGTATTGTTTTACTTTAGAATTCAACTGCTATTAAGATTTGTGAAGTCACATTTTGTATTTGCATATGGCTGACACAACGGTTCCTTTTCACTTTGTTGTTTTCACTGTAGTAAGTGAAAACTGCAGTGTCTGGCACCCATGAAATACAGTGTGAATGATCTGATGTATTTTAAGGCCAGACATCAATGTGAACTGTATTTCACAGTGCTGGCATTTACGTATGTGTGTTGGCTAACAAATGAACCACTGAAGAGTAATAAAGGCGCTTTGACAAAAACCTCCTAACCACTTGAGCATTGTTTTCCCCTGGAAATTTTACATTTTAGGTGGATTCTTCCAGACAGCAGAGATATCAAGATGTCCTTTATAGACAAAAGTTGGAATGTCTGCCCATGACGTACTGGGGAGAAACCCTATGGTTGTGATCAGAGAGATGGAGAGAAACTATAAGATACTGTTTGAATGAACTGATCTTTTTAGTAGTATTTCTCATTCACCAATTTATTTTTTGTCTCAGTTTGTTCATGCTTTATATACAAATACAGTACAAAGAATACAATTTATTTTAGTGTTACTCAACAAATAAAACAAACTGCCAATTTATTTAGCCAATTACAAAATATGTGTTTTTAAAATGACACTTGATCTATGTAGTGACACATTTGTGTGTATAGCAAATTACAAAATATGTGTTTTCTTTATTTGTTAAATCTACATAATGGTTGTGCAGTCCCAAATAAAGTGTCAAGTCAAGAGTTGTTTGTTTTTTTAGTTTTAGTTTTGAGTACTTTGTGTGTGTGGTAATTTCAGCCAATCACATGAAATACCCTTTGGAAGGCAATAACACATGGAGCAGGAGCACACAGGGGCACATTACATTTAGCAAGTAAATTAAGATGCTGTCATGAACAATCACATAGTTTTGGTTTGTGGTTTGTGTGCTGTGTGTCCATGACAGTAGCATCCATGACAGTAGCATCACAAGTGCTGTGTGTAGTGATCCAGTAGCATCACAAACACTTAGCGAGGTAAAATGCAAATGTAGTGATTCAGATTCAGATGGACCAACACCATCTAACATACTTTAAATCGCCACAGCATGTCACCCAGAGTCAGCACGACAGATTGATTGCCAGGTATGTTGTAGAGGAGATGCTCCCCATCTCAACAGTGCAGTCTGTTGCTTTCAGAAAACTGGTCAGCAAAATACAACTGAAAGGAAGGCCAATGTGCAGAAAACTGCAGATATACTTCCCTAATACCTGGACAGTGAATATTCTAAAATGGAAGATAGGGAGGTGTCTTTTCTCTTATTGTGCGACAGAACAACCAAAAATCATAAATTCTTGTTTTTAATTATTATTATTTTTAAAGTACAGTAACTATAGTGCTAGTTACTTTCATCATTTAGTAACTATAGTAATTAGTTGATTTTTAGAGCAGTAAAAAAAAGTATAGGCCTACTGCATATTATAAACACAATAACAACAAGTGGTTTCTTCACCAACCTGGTTCTATATTGTTCTGAAGGAATTTGGAGCAATCATTTAGGTTTCTAGTATAGAGGCTCAAATGGCCTTAATCAACCTCTGCTTGAATAACAAGAGGTAGGAGAGAGACTCGTTCACACATAGGGAAACAAAGTTGATTATTTGTAGCGCACTCAATCAATTGGTAATGGCCACAAAATAAAATATCGATGTGTCCACTGTTATTAGTTGAATGTTACATATAATTTAAATCAGGTGCAAGCAAAGAGGCCTGGTTAGCTTATTGTTGCTGTTACTTTACATGATCACAAAGTAACTCACATGAATCACCCAACATGATAGTTGAATTTTATAATAAAATAAAACATGTATTTATTTCACACCATGTGCTGACCCTGCCTCAAAATCCTTCCGCCCCTGATGAAATAGACAACAATAATAAAGCATTTTTTTTCAGTCACTTTGGGACGAATTGCAGCATTCTTTTCTCAGGACTATTTAAATAGTATACAGAAAAACTCAGATTTAAGATCTGTTTAAAGGTAGCAGCTCTGTTTACATGTGAAAGGTCCAGCGGTCTACTTGGTACAGATAGTAGTCCTTAGGGTGGTTGAATTCCATTGACTAACCTTCTTTTGTCACAACAGGTCACAAATCTTGCTGCCGTGTTTGCACATTGTTGTATTTCTCCGAATCCTTTTTTTTGTCATAGTTTCAAACTCACATTGGGTGTGTGTAATCTGTGGGAAGTGTCTAAATGACAATTAAAGATCTTTCTGTTTCCCACTGCCTTTGATTGATATTTGTCTTTATACACTGTAATTGTTTTGTTGTTTTTTTCCTACTCATTCTGTTTTAGTTCATCATTTTTATTTTGCATTGGTGTTTACTGATTTGTGTAAAGCACATTGAACTGCCTTGTTGAAATGTGCTATGCAAATAATTATCATAATAAATTAATCATGTTTTCAATAATATGCTTTGACTCTGTTCTTTTGGATTCATGCTCACTCCTGCTTTGACTCACATCCACATGGACTAATAGGATCTAGGCCTACTGACCCGTAATGACTTATTTTAATTATGTCATATATTCATTATTGTTGGACTGTACATGACATGAATAGTGCTGTTTATTTTACACAGAAATTGTGCAACTGGTGTTCCCTCATTACGTCTTGAGATTTCCAAGTCCAAACAGCTTTGATCAGTTCAGACAAAGAGGTGTCAAACATGTTCACTCTTCTTTCCCCCTCTGACGGGAGATGATTGTCTCCTCTTTGAGTTAATTTGCACCTGAATTCAGAGATCTCCACTTGTTGATCACCCAGGATGCAAATGGATGAAAACACTGCCCGTAGATACCCAGTATTTGAAATGCAAAACGTGGTCTATGCAGACAGAATTACTGTTCTGTACAAAACAGTCCCTTGTTGTCCTGTACAGAAACCAGACCACTCACTGTCTTCAAAAAGTACAGGGGGTGGAGTCGTATACTTCTACAAGTTAAGATGTCAAATATAGGCTACAATAAAATATCACATCGTAACTTAAGTTATAGAAGTAGTTATTTTATTCCTCTTTTAGTATGATAATAATCAGTGGATACGACTTTCACTGTCCATGTTATACATTACCCGGACCTGGTGTCCCCATCACACAAAGGGTTAATAATGAGAACTGTACATCCATACACTAGGCTATATGTTCTTTAGAATTACAGACTTGTGTTTTGACTCTGACAGTGTCTGTTCTCTTGGATTTCTACTGACTCCTGCTTTAATATTTATTCTTATATTTGCTTCTATATTACGTCAGATACTCATTGTTGAATCCTGTTGGCACTTTACATATATTCACATGATTTATCCATTGTTTACCGAGCAGACTCTGACAGTGTCTGTTCTCTTGGATTTCTACTGACGCCTGCTTTAATATTTATTCTTATATTTATATTTGCCTCTACATTACGTCAGATATTCATTCATTCCTGTTGGCACTTTACATATATTCATGATGTACAATAAGGTAAATTAACTGCTGGTTATTTCATTAAAAGGAGAAGATTGAATGTGGGGGCATGTAGGAGCATGTCTATTGTCTAGGTAGGCTGTGATTGGTGAAGAGATGGTTCTATTGTTCCTCTAGTTGGCCAATCATTCCAAGCAGTTAGTGCCTCCACCTCAGGGTCTCTAGTATAGAAACAGGGCGTAGTTCCTCCAGGATATCAGTCATTCCAACTTGAACTGACTGTGAACTCCAGACTTAAGATGAACTATCTTGACTCTACCAGGGACAATTCTGCTGAACAGGAGGATCGCCTTTACCCTGTTGACTTACGTCTGAGTAAGTTACTTTCTCTCCTGCCTTTCTCTTTATTCATGCCATATGTTCATCTTGTTTTACTGATGTACATTCAATTCTGAAAAGAAACATTGTATAATTATATTCTTAATTCTGCTTGTTGTGTAAGGTTTAAATTTGACCTGTAGCTTTGTTATAATATCTTTTTGTTATAATAATATAACAAATATAATAATATAACAAAGCTACAAGTTACTTAAAGCTACATAGTTAGTCACCTACACAATCAATCATCTAAAAACTATGTCCCAAATGTTGACCATGTCTCAATAGAATCCAAGTGCCATTAGGATTACTTAAATCAACTTGTATTATTTTATTATATCCTAGATATTTGATATAAAGTATGTGCCTCATGGATTATGCTGCCATGGTTATAAATTAGTTATAATTTACTTATTTAGAAGTAGTAGTCTCAGGCCTAAATGTGTCAATGTGGTTTTAAATGTCTTCCTTGTCTCTTTATTTTCAGTTTTGGATTCTCCATCAGACTCTTGTCAGAAACCTGTCCTACGAGGCCGAGCAGCAAACCAAAAAAGACACTGTCCTAAACCAAAACGCCACTCTTGTGACCAGTGTGGAAGACAGTTCAGTTTGGAGTCTGGCCTTAAAATCCACCAGATCATTCATCTCCCCCATGAGTGTAATAAATGTGGAAAAAGCTTGACTACTAAACTGACCAGTTTAATTTACCACAAGTGTGGTCAGAGAGAGAGCCCCCACGGTTGTGAACAATGTGGACGGAGCTTTGCCTCGAAACGAGCTCTCAAGGCTCATCAGCGAGACCACATAGGGGATTTCCAATGTGAAGAATGTGGATGCAGTTTCATCTACATGAATAACCTGCATGTTCACCAGAGAATGCATAGAAGCCACCAACCATTCCATTGTGACCAATGTGGGCAAAATTTCACTAGCTTGTCTAAGTTAAAACGACATGTGATAAGTCACACATCAGGAGTCAAACTGGAGTTTGAAGCAATGATTGGGGGTGTAGTAGGCCTATAGACTATTTGTTTTAGGTTTTCATCACGTTTTAATGATGTACATTTAATTGTTTTAATGATGTACATTTAATTCTGAGAATAAACACGTCTGTGTTTATTCTCAGAATTAAATGTACATCAGGATGTTCCTTTTAGCATTCTGTATAATTGTAACTTGACAGCTTTGTTATAAGTTGGATTTATAGCATTTCTGTCTCTTTTAATACTGCACATTTTGTTCATGTATTGTTTTACTTTAGAATTCAACTGCTATTAAGATTTGTGAAGTCACATTTTGTATTTGCATATGGCTGACACAACGGTTCCTTTTCACTTTGTTGTTTTCACTGTAATAAGTGAAAACTGCAGTGTCTGGCACCCATGAAATACAGTGTGAATGATCTGATGTATTTTAAGGCCAGACATCAATGTGAACTGTATTTCACAGTGCTGGCATTTACGTATGTGTGTTGGCTAACAAATGAACCACTGAAGAGTAATAAAGGCGCTTTGACAAAAACCTCCTAACCACTTGAGCATTGTTTTCCCCTGGAAATGTTACATTTTAGGTGGATTCTTCCAGACAGCAGAGATATCAAGATGTCCTTTATAGACAAAAGTTGGAATGTCTGCCCATGATGTACTGGGGAGAAACCCTATGGTTGTGATCAGAGAGATGGAGAGAAACTATAAGATACTGTTTGAATGAACTGATCTTTTTAGTAGTATTTCTCATTCACCAATTTATTTTTTGTCTCAGTTTGTTCATGCTTTATATACAAATACAGTACAAAGAATACAATGTATTTTAGTGTTACTCAACAAATAAAACAAACTGCCAATTTATTTAGCCAATTACAAAATATGTGTTTTTAAAATGACACTTGATCTATGTAGTGACACATTTGTGTGTATAGCAAATTACAAAATATGTGTTTTCTTTATTTGTTAAATCTACATAATGGTTGTGCAGTCCCAAATAAAGAGTCAAGTCAAGAGTTGTTTGTTTTTTTAGTTTTTGTTTTGAGTACTGTGTGTGTGTGGTAATTTCAGCCAATCACATGAAATACCCTTTGGAAGGCAATAACACATGGAGCAGGAGCACACAGGGGCACATTACATTTAGCAAGTAAATTAAGATGCTGTCATGAACAATCACATAGTTTTGGTTTGTGGTTTGTGTGCTGTGTGTCCATGACAGTAGCATCCATGACAGTAGCATCACAAGTGCTGTGTGTAGTGATCCAGTAGCATCACAAACACTTAGCGAGGTAAAATGCAAATGTAGTGATTCAGATTCAGATGGACCAACACCATCTAACATACTTTAAATCGCCACAGCATGTCACCCAGAGTCAGCACGACAGATTGATTGCCAGGTATGTTGTAGAGGAGATGCTCCCCATCTCAACAGTGCAGTCTGTTGCTTTCAGAAAACTGGTCAGCAAAATACAACTGAAAGGAAGGCCAATGTGCAGAAAACTGCAGATATACTTCCCTAATACCTGGACAGTGAATATTCTAAAATGGAAGATAGGGAGGTGTATTTTCTCTTATTGTGCGACAGAACAACCAAAAATCATAAATTCTTGTTTTTAATTATTATTATTTTTAAAGTACAGTAACTATAGTGCTAGTTACTTTCATCATTTAGTAACTATAGTAATTAGTTGATTTTTAGAGCAGTAAAAAAAAGTATAGGCCTACTGCATATTATAAACACAATAACAACAAGTGGTTTCTTCACCAACCTGGTTCTATATTGTTCTGAAGGAATTTGGAGCAATCATTTAGGTTTCTAGTATAGAGGCTCAAATGGCCTTAATCAACCTCTGCTTGAATAACAAGAGGTAGGAGAGAGACTCGTTCACACATAGGGAAACAAAGTTGATTATTTGTAGCGCACTCAATCAATTGGTAATGGCCACAAAATAAAATATCGATGTGTCCACTGTTATTAGTTGAATGTTACATATAATTTAAATCAGGTGCAAGTGTGGAATCTTTTGTGTGTGTGTCGCCTCGGACGGAGCAGGAGAAAGAACAAAGAAAAACCCGTGATGATGGTCTCATGACATCCGCATTTATTTGTTAAACACAGAAGTCAGGTCGTTAACAAAACATGCATGTGGAAATTACACGCTGTGGTCTGTATCTACACCAGCCTCCGTCCCAAATTGAGTCTAGTTGATACAGCCCCGAATGTTGACATTACATGGTGTTAAATACTCAAGATTCGCCTCCTCCCAGAAGGTCCCTCCCCTCTCTGGGCATAAACACTTCCTGACTTCTAACCAATGAGGTGTGAGCCTGGCTTCCTGTTAGAGACGAGCACTTCTAGACAAAAGGCAAGTCTCCTGGTAAACATTTAACGGAGTATAGCTTTGAAATAATACCACAGTAATGAATTAAAGATACAATGAAGATATAAACGGAAATATATGAACAGAACTATATGAAACTAAACAGAATTATGTGGAACTAAACAAAAGTATATAAACCTGAACTGACTATATTTAAGAAATGAATGAGCTTGATACATATCACTATATTCCTGAAATACCCTATGTTAAGAGTACATTTTAGATTAGTACTGAATGCAAGTCTATGTATTAGTTTCCTAGCGTTTATCTTTATTCCATAATAACAGAAGAGTGTTTTAAGAAGGTAATTCCAACATAATGTTTTTAGAGTCAACATGCATTAGACGCAAGCCTGAAATAAGATGCAGTAAAACTAGCCGTCTGTCTCGCACCTTCTGTGGGCTTCAAGGGAACTTAGAACAAAAGGATTTGCATTCTCTCCTAGTAAGGTGTTGCTAGCTCAAGACATTAACAATAGCCCCTTTTGGTACCGCTCGTTAGTGTAAACATACCGTATTCATGGAAATAGGAGTCGTCTGGTCTACTAAAATCTTCACTTTGTAACTGTCCAATTTTAACATTTGTTTAGCATTGCTCAAGTAGAATATATGCTTATATGATTCATAATTTACCACACAAGCAAAGAGGCCTGGTTAGCTTATTGTTGCTGTTACTTTACATGATCACAAAGTAACTCACATGAATCACCCAACACGATAGTTGAATTTTATAATAAAATAAAACATGTATTTATTTCACACCATGTGCTGACCCTGCCTCAAAATCCTTCCGCCCCTGATGAAATAGACAACAATAATAAATTCCCGAACAAAATAAAGAGAAACCCAGGGTTTGATTGACTCAGTTTATGGTAACACTTCTCTGTCATGTCCAGCCTAAAAAGCCACCAGGAAATTCACACCGGAGAGAAACCCTATGGTTGTGATCAGTGTGGAAAACACTTCTCTCAAATGTCCAGTCTTAAAAAACACAAGATAATTCACACTGGAGAGAAACCCTATAGACGTGATCATTGTGGACACCACTTCTCTAGAATGGCAACTCTTAAAATCCACAAGAGAATTCACACTGGAGAGAAACCCTATGGATGTGACCATTGTGGACAACACTTATCTGTCATGTCCAGCCTAAAAGGCCACCAGGAAATTCACACCGGAGAGAAACCCTATGGTTGTGATCAGTGTGGAAAACACTTCTCTAAAAGTGATGCATGTACTCTATAGATTATTGAGAATGCTAAACTGTTATAGGCTACGCATACACATGAGCATGTTGATTTTAGAACAATAGGATAGGACATGAAAAAAGTTGATTTGTTGCTAGTAAACGTAACTAACTAATACTGTTTTAATTAACTGATATTTTGGGAGTACATCTCATTCACTGTTCACTAGTTTTTGTCTGTAGGCCTACAGAGAATACAGTACAGTACAGAGAATACCAGTTAGTGTTACTACAACTTAAACATACTGCCTATATATTAATACATTCATACGAATATATAGGCAGTCATATGATGGCTATTTAAAATGCTACTTTTATTTTACAAAATGTGTGTTTTTACCATGTTTAGATACTTCTATTAGCAGCATAGACTTCAACATGACACTTGATCTATGTAGTGACACATTATTTTGCTTATGAAGAAAGACAAACAATCGAAGAGGTGTTTTGTTAGCTTTTGTTTATACGAGGACTGTGGTAATTTCAGTGAAACACATGAAATTCCATTTTGAGGCAATAACAACATATTACAGTTTTGCAAGATGCATTAAGATGCTGTTCATGATTCACATTATGGTTTGTAGGAGTGCTGTGTGTACATGATTTTAGGACCCTCTTGAAAACGAGATACTATATCTCAATGGGGCATTCCTAAATAAAGAACAACAGTACAATGTTTCAGCCAGTAACATCACAAACAATGTCCCTTTCGTTGCAATGCAAGTTCAATCTTTAAATCACTTTATTATCTAGAAGACGGTGGTCTGGTTTCTGTACAGAACTGTTGTTGTTTTGTACAGAACAGTCATCTGTCTGTATATACCTGTTTTGCATTTCAAATACTGGGTGTCTATGGGCAGTGTTCAACCATTTCTGCATCCTGGGTGATCACAAGTGGAGATCTATGAATTCAGGTGTAAATGCACTCAAAGATTAGACGTTGATGTGTGAAAGGTCCAGCGGTCTACTTGGTACAGATAGTAGTCCTTAGGGTGGTTGAATTCCATTGACTAACCTTCTTTTGTCACAACAGGTCACAAATCTTGCTGCCGTGTGTTTTGTCATAGTTTCAAACTCACATTGGGTGTGTGTAATCTGTGGGAAGTGTCTAAATGACAATTAAAGATCTTTCTGTTTCCCACTGCCTTTGATTGATATTTTTCTTTATACACTGTAATTGTTTTGTTGTTTTTTTCCTACTCATTCTGTTTTAGTTCATCATTTTTATTTTGCATTGGTGTTTACTGATTTGTGTAAAGCACATTGAACTGCCTTGTTGAAATGTGCTATGCAAATAATTATCATAATAAATTAATCATGTTTTCAATAATATGCTTTGACTCTGTTCTTTTGGATTCATGCTCACTCCTGCTTTGACTCACATCCACATGGACTAATAGGATCTAGGCCTACTGACCCGTAATGACTTATTTAATTATGTCATATATTCATTATTGTTGGACTGTACATGACATGAATAGTGCTGTTTATTTTACACAGAAATTGTGCAACTGGTGTTCCCTCATTACGTCTTGAGATTTCCAAGTCCAAACAGCTTTGATCAGTTCAGACAAAGAGGTGTCAAACATGTTCACTCTTCTTTCCCCCTCTGACGGGAGATGATTGTCTCCTCTTTGAGTTAATTTGCACCTGAATTCAGAGATCTCCACTTGTTGATCACCCAGGATGCAAATGGATGAAAACACTGCCCGTAGATACCCAGTATTTGAAATGCAAAACGTGGTCTATGCAGACAGAATTACTGTTCTGTACAAAACAGTCCCTTGTTGTCCTGTACAGAAACCAGACCACTCACTGTCTTCAAAAAGTACAGGGGGTGGAGTCGTATACTTCTACAAGTTAAGATGTCAAATATAGGCTACAATAAAATATCACATCGTAACTTAAGTTATAGAAGTAGTTATTTTATTCCTCTTTTAGTATGATAATAATCAGTGGATACGACTTTCACTGTCCATGTTATACATTACCCGGACCTGGTGTCCCCATCACACAAAGGGTTAATAATGAGAACTGTACATCCATACACTAGGCTATATGTTCTTTAGAATTACAGACTTGTGTTTTGACTCTGACAGTGTCTGTTCTCTTGGATTTCTACTGACGCCTGCTTTAATATTTATTCTTATATTTATATTTGCCTCTACATTACATCAGATATTCATTCATTCCTGTTGGCACTTTACATATATTCATGATGTACAATAAGGTAAATTAACTGCTGGTTATTTCATTAAAAGGAGAAGATTGAATGTGGGGGCATGTAGGAGCATGTCTATTGTCTAGGTAGGCTGTGATTGGTGAAGAGATGGTTCTATTGTTCCTCTAGTTGGCCAATCATTCCAAGCAGTTAGTGCCTCCACCTCAGGGTCTCTAGTATAAAAACAGGGCGTAGTTCCTCCAGGATATCAGTCATTTCAACTTGAACTGACTGTGAACTCCAGACTTAAGATGAACTCTCTTGACTCTACCAGGGACAATTCTGCTGAACAGGAGGATCGCCTTTACCCTGTTGACTTACGTCTGAGTAAATTACTTTCTCTCCTGCCTTTCTCTTTATTCATGCCATATGTTCATCTTGTTTTACTGATGTACATTCAATTCTGAAAAGAAACATTGTATAATTATATTCTTAATTCTGCTTGTTGTGTAAGGTTTAAATTTGACCTGTAGCTTTGTTATAATATCTTTTTGTTATAATAATATAACAAATATAATAATATAACAAAGCTACAAGTTACTTAAAGCTACATAGTTAGTCACCTACACAATCAATCATCTAAAAACTATGTCCCAAATGTTGACCATGTCTCAATAGAATCCAAGTGCCATTAGGATTACTTAAATCAACTTGTATTATTTTATTATATCCTAGATATTTGATATAAAGTATGTGCCTCATGGATTATGCTGCCATGGTTATAAATTAGTTATAATTTACTTATTTAGAAGTAGTAGTCTCAGGCCTAAATGTGTCAATGTGGTTTTAAATGTCTTCCTTGTCTCTTTATTTTCAGTTTTGGATTCTCCATCAGACTCTTGTCAGAAACCTGTCCTACGAGGCCGAGCAGCAAACCAAAAAAGACACTGTCCTAAACCAAAACGCCACTCTTGTGACCAGTGTGGAAGACAGTTCAGTTTGGAGTCTGGCCTTAAAATCCACCAGATCATTCATCTCCCCCATGAGTGTAATACATGTGGAAAAAGCTTGACTACTAAACTGACCAGTTTAATTTACCACAAGTGTGGTCAGAGAGAGAGCCCCCACGGTTGTGAACAATGTGGACGGAGCTTTGCCTCGAAACGAGCTCTCAAGGCTCATCAGCGAGACCACATAGGGGATTTCCAATGTGAAGAATGTGGATGCAGTTTCATCTACATGAATAACCTGCATGTTCACCAGAGAATGCATAGAAGCCACCAACCATTCCATTGTGACCAATGTGGGCAAAATTTCACTAGCTTGTCTAAGTTAAAACGACATGTGATAAGTCACACATCAGGAGTCAAACTGGAGTTTGAAGCAATGATTGGGGGTGTAGTAGGCCTATAGACTATTTGTTTTAGGTTTTCATCACGTTTTAATGATGTACATTTAATTCTGAGAATAAACACAGATGTGTTTATTCTCAGAATTAAATGTACATCAGGATGTTCCTTTTAGCATTCTGTATAATTGTAACTTGACAGCTTTGTTATAAGTTGGATTTATAGCATTTCTGTCTCTTTTAATACTGCACATTTTGTTCATGTATTGTTTTACTTTAGAATTCAACTGCTATTAAGATTTGTGAAGTCACATTTTGTATTTGCATATGGCTGACACAACGGTTCCTTTTCACTTTGTTGTTTTCACTGTAGTAAGTGAAAACTGCAGTGTCTGGCACCCATGAAATACAGTGTGAATGATCTGATGTATTTTAAGGCCAGACATCAATGTGAACTGTATTTCACAGTGCTGGCATTTACGTATGTGTGTTGGCTAACAAATGAACCACTGAAGAGTAATAAAGGCGCTTTGACAAAAACCTCCTAACCACTTGAGCATTTTTTTCCCCTGGAAATTTTACATTTTAGGTGGATTCTTCCAGACAGCAGAGATATCAAGATGTCCTTTATAGACAAAAGTTGGAATGTCTGCCCATGATGTACTGGGGAGAAACCCTATGGTTGTGATCAGAGAGATGGAGAGAAACTATAAGATACTGTTTGAATGAACTGATCTTTTTAGTAGTATTTCTCATTCACCAATTTATTTTTTGTCTCAGTTTGTTCATGCTTTATATACAAATACAGTACAAAGAATACAATTTATTTTAGTGTTACTCAACAAATAAAACAAACTGCCAATTTATTTAGCCAATTACAAAATATGTGTTTTTAAAATGACACTTGATCTATGTAGTGACACATTTGTGTGTATAGCAAATTACAAAATATGTGTTTTCTTTATTTGTTAAATCTACATAATGGTTGTGCAGTCCCAAATAAAGAGTCAAGTCAAGAGTTGTTTGTTTTTTTAGTTTTAGTTTTGAGTACTTTGTGTGTGTGGTAATTTCAGCCAATCACATGAAATACCCTTTGGAAGGCAATAACACATGGAGCAGGAGCACACAGGGGCACATTACATTTAGCAAGTAAATTAAGATGCTGTCATGAACAATCACATAGTTTTGGTTTGTGGTTTGTGTGCTGTGTGTCCATGACAGTAGCATCCATGACAGTAGCATCACAAGTGCTGTGTGTAGTGATCCAGTAGCATCACAAACACTTAGCGAGGTAAAATGCAAATGTAGTGATTCAGATTCAGATGGACCAACACCATCTAACATACTTTAAATCGCCACAGCATGTCACCCAGAGTCAGCACGACAGATTGATTGCCAGGTATGTTGTAGAGGAGATGCTCCCCATCTCAACAGTGCAGTCTGTTGCTTTCAGAAAACTGGTCAGCAAAATACAACTGAAAGGAAGGCCAATGTGCAGAAAACTGCAGATATACTTCCCTAATACCTGGACAGTGAATATTCTAAAATGGAAGATAGGGAGGTGTCTTTTCTCTTATTGTGCGACAGAACAACCAAAAATCATAAATTCTTGTTTTTAATTATTATTATTTTTAAAGTACAGTAACTATAGTGCTAGTTACTTTCATCATTTAGTAACTATAGTAATTAGTTGATTTTTAGAGCAGTAAAAAAAAGTATAGGCCTACTGCATATTATAAACACAATAACAACAAGTGGTTTCTTCACCAACCTGGTTCTATATTGTTCTGAAGGAATTTGGAGCAATCATTTAGGTTTCTAGTATAGAGGCTCAAATGGCCTTAATCAACCTCTGCTTGAATAACAAGAGGTAGGAGAGAGACTCGTTCACACATAGGGAAACAAAGTTGATTATTTGTAGCGCACTCAATCAATTGGTAATGGCCACAAAATAAAATATCGATGTGTCCACTGTTATTAGTTGAATGTTACATATAATTTAAATCAGGTGCAAGCAAAGAGGCCTGGTTAGCTTATTGTTGCTGTTACTTTACATGATCACAAAGTAACTCACATGAATCACCCAACACGATAGTTGAATTTTATAATAAAATAAAACATGTATTTATTTCACACCATGTGCTGACCCTGCCTCAAAATCCTTCCGCCCCTGATGAAATAGACAACAATAATAAAGCATTTTTTTTCAGTCACTTTGGGACGAATTGCAGCATTCTTTTCTCAGGACTATTTAAATAGTATACAGAAAAACTCAGATTTAAGATCTGTTTAAAGGTAGCAGCTCTGTTTACATGTGAAAGGTCCAGCGGTCTACTTGGTACAGATAGTAGTCATTAGGGTGGTTGAATTCCATTGACTAACCTTCTTTTGTCACAACAGGTCACAAATCTTGCTGCCGTGTTTGCACATTGTTGTATTTCTCCCAATCCTTTTTTTTGTCATAGTTTCAAACTCACATTGGGTGTGTGTAATCTGTGGGAAGTGTCTAAATGACAATTAAAGATCTTTCTGTTTCCCACTGCCTTTGATTGATATTTGTCTTTATACACTGTAATTGTTTTGTTGTTTTTTTCCTACTCATTCTGTTTTAGTTCATCATTTTTATTTTGCATTGGTGTTTACTGATTTGTGTAAAGCACATTGAACTGCCTTGTTGAAATGTGCTATGCAAATAATTATCATAATAAATTAATCATGTTTTCAATAATATGCTTTGACTCTGTTCTTTTGGATTCATGCTCACTCCTGCTTTGACTCACATCCACATGGACTAATAGGATCTAGGCCTACTGACCCGTAATGACTTATTTTAATTATGTCATATATTCATTATTGTTGGACTGTACATGACATGAATAGTGCTGTTTATTTTACACAGAAATTGTGCAACTGGTGTTCCCTCATTACGTCTTGAGATTTCCAAGTCCAAACAGCTTTGATCAGTTCAGACAAAGAGGTGTCAAACATGTTCACTCTTCTTTCCCCCTCTGACGGGAGATGATTGTCTCCTCTTTGAGTTAATTTGCACCTGAATTCAGAGATCTCCACTTGTTGATCACCCAGGATGCAAATGGATGAAAACACTGCCCGTAGATACCCAGTATTTGAAATGCAAAACGTGGTCTATGCAGACAGAATTACTGTTCTGTACAAAACAGTCCCTTGTTGTCCTGTACATAAACCAGACCACTCACTGTCTTCAAAAAGTACAGGGGGTGGAGTCGTATACTTCTACAAGTTAAGATGTCAAATATAGGCTACAATAAAATATCACATCGTAACTTAAGTTATAGAAGTAGTTATTTTATTCCTCTTTTAGTATGATAATAATCAGTGGATACGACTTTCACTGTCCATGTTATACATTACCCGGACCTGGTGTCCCCATCACACAAAGGGTTAATAATGAGAACTGTACATCCATACACTAGGCTATATGTTCTTTAGAATTACAGACTTGTGTTTTGACTCTGACAGTGTCTGTTCTCTTGGATTTCTACTGACTCCTGCTTTAATATTTATTCTTATATTTGCTTCTATATTACGTCAGATACTCATTGTTGAATCCTGTTGGCACTTTACATATATTCACATGATTTATCCATTGTTTACCGAGCAGACTCTGACAGTGTCTGTTCTCTTGGATTTCTACTGACGCCTGCTTTAATATTTATTCTTATATTTATATTTGCCTCTACATTACGTCAGATATTCATTCATTCCTGTTGGCACTTTACATATATTCATGATGTACAATAAGGTAAATTAACTGCTGGTTATTTCATTAAAAGGAGAAGATTGAATGTGGGGGCATGTAGGAGCATGTCTATTGTCTAGGTAGGCTGTGATTGGTGAAGAGATGGTTCTATTGTTCCTCTAGTTGGCCAATCATTCCAAGCAGTTAGTGCCTCCACCTCAGGGTCTCTAGTATAAAAACAGGGCGTAGTTCCTCCAGGATATCAGTCATTTCAACTTGAACTGACTGTGAACTCCAGACTTAAGATGAACTCTCTTGACTCTACCAGGGACAATTCTGCTGAACAGGAGGATCGCCTTTACCCTGTTGACTTACGTCTGAGTAAGTTACTTTCTCTCCTGCCTTTCTCTTTATTCATGCCATATGTTCATCTTGTTTTACTGATGTACATTCAATTCTGAAAAGAAACATTGTATAATTATATTCTTAATTCTGCTTGTTGTGTAAGGTTTAAATTGGACCTGTAGCTTTGTTATAATATCTTTTTGTTATAATAATATAACAAATATAATAATATAACAAAGCTACAAGTTACTTAAAGCTACATAGTTAGTCACCTACACAATCAATCATCTAAAAACTATGTCCCAAATGTTGACCATGTCTCAATAGAATCCAAGTGCCATTAGGATTACTTAAATCAACTTGTATTATTTTATTATATCCTAGATATTTGATATAAAGTATGTGCCTCATGGATTATGCTGCCATGGTTATAAATTAGTTATAATTTACTTATTTAGAAGTAGTAGTCTCAGGCCTAAATGTGTCAATGTGGTTTTAAATGTCTTCCTTGTCTCTTTATTTTCAGTTTTGGATTCTCCATCAGACTCTTGTCAGAAACCTGTCCTACGAGGCCGAGCAGCAAACCAAAAAAGACACTGTCCTAAACCAAAACGCCACTCTTGTGACCAGTGTGGAAGACAGTTCAGTTTGGAGTCTGGCCTTAAAATCCACCAGATCATTCATCTCCCCCATGAGTGTAATAAATGTGGAAAAAGCTTGACTACTAAACTGACCAGTTTAATTTACCACAAGTGTGGTCAGAGAGAGAGCCCCCACGGTTGTGAACAATGTGGACGGAGCTTTGCCTCGAAACGAGCTCTCAAGGCTCATCAGCGAGACCACATAGGGGATTTCCAATGTGAAGAATGTGGATGCAGTTTCATCTACATGAATAACCTGCATGTTCACCAGAGAATGCATAGAAGCCACCAACCATTCCATTGTGACCAATGTGGGCAAAATTTCACTAGCTTGTCTAAGTTAAAACGACATGTGATAAGTCACACATCAGGAGTCAAACTGGAGTTTGAAGCAATGATTGGGGGTGTAGTAGGCCTATAGACTATTTGTTTTAGGTTTTCATCACGTTTTAATGATGTACATTTAATTGTTTTAATGATGTACATTTAATTCTGAGAATAAACACGTCTGTGTTTATTCTCAGAATTAAATGTACATCAGGATGTTCCTTTTAGCATTCTGTATAATTGTAACTTGACAGCTTTGTTATAAGTTGGATTTATAGCATTTCTGTCTCTTTTAATACTGCACATTTTGTTCATGTATTGTTTTACTTTAGAATTCAACTGCTATTAAGATTTGTGAAGTCACATTTTGTATTTGCATATGGCTGACACAACGGTTCCTTTTCACTTTGTTGTTTTCACTGTAATAAGTGAAAACTGCAGTGTCTGGCACCCATGAAATACAGTGTGAATGATCTGATGTATTTTAAGGCCAGACATCAATGTGAACTGTATTTCACAGTGCTGGCATTTACGTATGTGTGTTGGCTAACAAATGAACAACTGAAGAGTAATAAAGGCGCTTTGACAAAAACCTCCTAACCACTTGAGCATTTTTTTCCCCTGGAAATTTTACATTTTAGGTGGATTCTTCCAGACAGCAGAGATATCAAGATGTCCTTTATAGACAAAAGTTGGAATGTCTGCCCATGATGTACTGGGGAGAAACCCTATGGTTGTGATCAGAGAGATGGAGAGAAACTATAAGATACTGTTTGAATGAACTGATCTTTTTAGTAGTATTTCTCATTCACCAATTTATTTTTTGTCTCAGTTTGTTCATGCTTTATATACAAATACAGTACAAAGAATACAATGTATTTTAGTGTTACTCAACAAATAAAACAAACTGCCAATTTATTTAGCCAATTACAAAATATGTGTTTTTAAAATGACACTTGATCTATGTAGTGACACATTTGTGTGTATAGCAAATTACAAAATATGTGTTTTCTTTATTTGTTAAATCTACATAATGGTTGTGCAGTCCCAAATAAAGAGTCAAGTCAAGAGTTGTTTGTTTTTTTAGTTTTTGTTTTGAGTACTGTGTGTGTGTGGTAATTTCAGCCAATCACATGAAATACCCTTTGGAAGGCAATAACACATGGAGCAGGAGCACACAGGGGCACATTACATTTAGCAAGTAAATTAAGATGCTGTCATGAACAATCACATAGTTTTGGTTTGTGGTTTGTGTGCTGTGTGTCCATGACAGTAGCATCCATGACAGTAGCATCACAAGTGCTGTGTGTAGTGATCCAGTAGCATCACAAACACTTAGCGAGGTAAAATGCAAATGTAGTGATTCAGATTCAGATGGACCAACACCATCTAACATACTTTAAATCGCCACAGCATGTCACCCAGAGTCAGCACGACAGATTGATTGCCAGGTATGTTGTAGAGGAGATGCTCCCCATCTCAACAGTGCAGACTGTTGCTTTCAGAAAACTGGTCAGCAAAATACAACTGAAAGGAAGGCCAATGTGCAGAAAACTGCAGATATACTTCCCTAATACCTGGACAGTGAATATTCTAAAATGGAAGATAGGGAGGTGTCTTTTCTCTTATTGTGCGACAGAACAACCAAAAATCATAAATTCTTGTTTTTAATTATTATTATTTTTAAAGTACAGTAACTATAGTGCTAGTTACTTTCATCATTTAGTAACTATAGTAATTAGTTGATTTTTAGAGCAGTAAAACAAAGTATAGGCCTACTGCATATTATAAACACAATAACAACAAGTGGTTTCTTCACCAACCTGGTTCTATATTGTTCTGAAGGAATTTGGAGCAATCATTTAGGTTTCTAGTATAGAGGCTCAAATGGCCTTAATCAACCTCAGCTTGAATAACAAGAGGTAGGAGAGAGACTCGTTCACACATAGGGAAACAAAGTTGATTATTTGTAGCGCACTCAATCAATTGGTAATGGCCACAAAATAAAATATCGATGTGTCCACTGTTATTAGTTGAATGTTACATATAATTTAAATCAGGTGCAAGCAAAGAGGCCTGGTTAGCTTATTGTTGCTGTTACTTTACATGATCACAAAGTAACTCACATGAATCACCCAACACGATAGTTGAATTTTATAATAAAATAAAACATGTATTTATTTCACACCATGTGCTGACCCTGCCTCAAAATCCTTCCGCCCCTGATGAAATAGACAACAATAATAAATTCCCGAACAAAATAAAGAGAAACCCAGGGTTTGATTGACTCAGTTTATGGTAACACTTCTCTGTCATGTCCAGCCTAAAAAGCCACCAGGAAATTCACACCGGAGAGAAACCCTATGGTTGTGATCAGTGTGGAAAACACTTCTCTCAAATGTCCAGTCTTAAAAAACACAAGATAATTCATACTGGGGAGAAACCTTATGGATGTGATCAGTGTGGACAACACTTCTCAAGAATGGCAGATCTTAAAAGCCACAAGAGAATTCACACTGGAGAGAAACCCTATAGACGTGATCATTGTGGACACCACTTCTCTAGAATGGCAACTCTTAAAATCCACAAGAGAATTCACACTGGAGAGAAACCCTATGGATGTGACCATTGTGGACAACACTTATCTGTCATGTCCAGCCTAAAAGGCCACCAGGAAATTCACACCGGAGAGAAACCCTATGGTTGTGATCAGTGTGGAAAACACTTCTCTAAAAGTGATGCATGTACTCTATAGATTATTGAGAATGCTAAACTGTTATAGGCTACGCATACACATGAGCATGTTGATTTTAGAACAATAGGATAGGACATGAAAAAAGTTGATTTGTTGCTAGTAAACGTAACTAACTAATACTGTTTTAATTAACTGATATTTTGGGAGTACATCTCATTCACTGTTCACTAGTTTTTGTCTGTAGGCCTACAGAGAATACAGTACAGTACAGAGAATACCAGTTAGTGTTACTACAACTTAAACATACTGCCTATATATTAATACATTCATACGAATATATAGGCAGTCATATGATGGCTATTTAAAATGCTACTTTTATTTTACAAAATGTGTGTTTTTACCATGTTTAGATACTTCTATTAGCAGCATAGACTTCAACATGACACTTGATCTATGTAGTGACACATTATTTTGCTTATGAAGAAAGACAAACAATCGAAGAGGTGTTTTGTTAGCTTTTGTTTATACGAGGACTGTGGTAATTTCAGTGAAACACATGAAATTCCATTTTGAGGCAATAACAACATATTACAGTTTTGCAAGATGCATTAAGATGCTGTTCATGATTCACATTATGGTTTGTAGGAGTGCTGTGTGTACATGATTTTAGGACCCTCTTGAAAACGAGATACTATATCTCAATGGGGCATTCCTAAATAAAGAACAACAGTACAATGTTTCAGCCAGTAACATCACAAACAATGTCCCTTTCGTTGCAATGCAAGTTCAATCTTTAAATCACTTTATTATCTAGAAGACGGTGGTCTGGTTTCTGTACAGAACTGTTGTTGTTTTGTACAGAACAGTCATCTGTCTGTATATACCTGTTTTGCATTTCAAATACTGGGTGTCTATGGGCAGTGTTCAACCATTTCTGCATCCTGGGTGATCACAAGTGGAGATCTATGAATTCAGGTGTAAATGCACTCAAAGATTAGACGTTGATGTGTGAAAGGTCCAGCGGTCTACTTGGTACAGATAGTAGTCCTTAGGGTGGTTGAATTCCATTGACTAACCTTCTTTTGTCACAACAGGTCACAAATCTTGCTGCCGTGTGTTTTGTCATAGTTTCAAACTCACATTGGGTGTGTGTAATCTGTGGGAAGTGTCTAAATGACAATTAAAGATCTTTCTGTTTCCCACTGCCTTTGATTGATATTTTTCTTTATACACTGTAATTGTTTTGTTGTTTTTTTCCTACTCATTCTGTTTTAGTTCATCATTTTTATTTTGCATTGGTGTTTACTGATTTGTGTAAAGCACATTGAACTGCCTTGTTGAAATGTGCTATGCAAATAATTATCATAATAAATTAATCATGTTTTCAATAATATGCTTTGACTCTGTTCTTTTGGATTCATGCTCACTCCTGCTTTGACTCACATCCACATGGACTAATAGGATCTAGGCCTACTGACCCGTAATGACTTATTTTAATTATGTCATATATTCATTATTGTTGGACTGTACATGACATGAATAGTGCTGTTTATTTTACACAGAAATTGTGCAACTGGTGTTCCCTCATTACGTCTTGAGATTTCCAAGTCCAAACAGCTTTGATCAGTTCAGACAAAGAGGTGTCAAACATGTTCACTCTTCTTTCCCCCTCTGACGGGAGATGATTGTCTCATCTTTGAGTTAATTTGCACCTGAATTCAGAGATCTCCACTTGTTGATCACCCAGGATGCAAATGGATGAAAACACTGCCCGTAGATACCCAGTATTTGAAAATATAGGCTACAATAAAATATCACATCGTAACTTAAGTTATAGAAGTAGTTATTTTATTCCTCTTTTAGTATGATAATAATCAGTGGATACGACTTTCACTGTCCATGTTATACATTACCCGGACCTGGTGTCCCCATCACACAAAGGGTTAATAATGAGAACTGTACATCCATACACTAGGCTATATGTTCTTTAGAATTACAGACTTGTGTTTTGACTCTGACAGTGTCTGTTCTCTTGGATTTCTACTGACTCCTGCTTTAATATTTATTCTTATATTTGCTTCTATATTACGTCAGATACTCATTGTTGAATCCTGTTGGCACTTTACATATATTCACATGATTTATCCATTGTTTACCGAGCAGACTCTGACAGTGTCTGTTCTCTTGGATTTCTACTGACGCCTGCTTTAATATTTATTCTTATATTTATATTTGCCTCTACATTACATCAGATATTCATTCATTCCTGTTGGCACTTTACATATATTCATGATGTACAATAAGGTAAATTAACTGCTGGTTATTTCATTAAAAGGAGAAGATTGAATGTGGGGGCATGTAGGAGCATGTCTATTGTCTAGGTAGGCTGTGATTGGTGAAGAGATGGTTCTATTGTTCCTCTAGTTGGCCAATCATTCCAAGCAGTTAGTGCCTCCACCTCAGGGTCTCTAGTATAAAAACAGGGCGTAGTTCCTCCAGGATATCAGTCATTTCAACTTGAACTGACTGTGAACTCCAGACTTAAGATGAACTCTCTTGACTCTACCAGGGACAATTCTGCTGAACAGGAGGATCGCCTTTACCCTGTTGACTTACGTCTGAGTAAGTTACTTTCTCTCCTGCCTTTCTCTTTATTCATGCCATATGTTCATCTTGTTTTACTGATGTACATTCAATTCTGAAAAGAAACATTGTATAATTATATACAGTGTGAATGATCTGATGTATTTTAAGGCCAGACATCAATGTGAACTGTATTTCACAGTGCTGGCATTTACGTATGTGTGTTGGCTAACAAATGAACCACTGAAGAGTAATAAAGGCGCTTTGACAAAAACCTCCTAACCACTTGAGCATTTTTTTCCCCTGGAAATTTTACATTTTAGGTGGATTCTTCCAGACAGCAGAGCTATCAAGATGTCCTTTATAGACAAAAGTTGGAATGTCTGCCCATGATGTACTGGGGAGAAACCCTATGGTTGTGATCAGAGAGATGGAGAGAAACTATAAGATACTGTTTGAATGAACTGATCTTTTTAGTAGTATTTCTCATTCACCAATTTATTTTTTGTCTCAGTTTGTTCATGCTTTATATACAAATACAGTACAAAGAATACAATTTATTTTAGTGTTACTCAACAAATAAAACAAACTGCCAATTTATTTAGCCAATTACAAAATATGTGTTTTTAAAATGACACTTGATCTATGTAGTGACACATTTGTGTGTATAGCAAATTACAAAATATGTGTTTTCTTTATTTGTTAAATCTACATAATGGTTGTGCAGTCCCAAATAAAGAGTCAAGTCAAGAGTTGTTTGTTTTTTTAGTTTTTGTTTTGAGTACTGTGTGTGTGTGGTAATTTCAGCCAATCACATGAAATACCCTTTGGAAGGCAATAACACATGGAGCAGGAGCACACAGGGGCACATTACATTTAGCAAGTAAATTAAGATGCTGTCATGAACAATCACATAGTTTTGGTTTGTGGTTTGTGTGCTGTGTGTCCATGACAGTAGCATCCATGACAGTAGCATCACAAGTGCTGTGTGTAGTGATCCAGTAGCATCACAAACACTTAGCGAGGTAAAATGCAAATGTAGTGATTCAGATTCAGATGGACCAACACCATCTAACATACTTTAAATCGCCACAGCATGTCACCCAGAGTCAGCACGACAGATTGATTGCCAGGTATGTTGTAGAGGAGATGCTCCCCATCTCAACAGTGCAGTCTGTTGCTTTCAGAAAACTGGTCAGCAAAATACAACTGAAAGGAAGGCCAATGTGCAGAAAACTGCAGATATACTTCCCTAATACCTGGACAGTGAATATTCTAAAATGGAAGATAGGGAGGTGTCTTTTCTCTTATTGTGCGACAGAACAACCAAAAATCATAAATTCTTGTTTTTAATTATTATTATTTTTAAAGTACAGTAACTATAGTGCTAGTTACTTTCATCATTTAGTAACTATAGTAATTAGTTGATTTTTAGAGCAGTAAAACAAAGTATAGGCCTACTGCATATTATAAACACAATAACAACAAGTGGTTTCTTCACCAACCTGGTTCTATATTGTTCTGAAGGAATTTGGAGCAATCATTTAGGTTTCTAGTATAGAGGCTCAAATGGCCTTAATCAACCTCTGCTTGAATAACAAGAGGTAGGAGAGAGACTCGTTCACACATAGGGAAACAAAGTTGATTATTTGTAGCGCACTCAATCAATTGGTAATGGCCACAAAATAAAATATCGATGTGTCCACTGTTATTAGTTGAATGTTACATATAATTTAAATCAGGTGCAAGCAAAGAGGCCTGGTTAGCTTATTGTTGCTGTTACTTTACATGATCACAAAGTAACTCACATGAATCACCCAACACGATAGTTGAATTTTATAATCAAATAAAACATGTATTTATTTCACACCATGTGCTGACCCTGCCTCAAAATCCTTCCGCCCCTGATGAAATAGACAACAATAATAAAGCATTTTTTTTCAGTCACTTTGGGACGAATTGCAGCATTCTTTTCTCAGGACTATTTAAATAGTATACAGAAAAACTCAGATTTAAGATCTGTTTAAAGGTAGCAGCTCTGTTTACATGTGAAAGGTCCAGCGGTCTACTTGGTACAGATAGTAGTCCTTAGGGTGGTTGAATTCCATTGACTAACCTTCTTTTGTCACAACAGGTCACAAATCTTGCTGCCGTGTTTGCACATTGTTGTATTTCTCCCAATCCTTTTTTTTGTCATAGTTTCAAACTCACATTGGGTGTGTGTAATCTGTGGGAAGTGTCTAAATGACAATTAAAGATCTTTCTGTTTCCCACTGCCTTTGATTGATATTTGTCTTTATACACTGTAATTGTTTTGTTGTTTTGTTCCTACTCATTCTGTTTTAGTTCATCATTTTTATTTTGCATTGGTGTTTACTGATTTGTGTAAAGCACCTTGAACTGCCTTGTTGAAATGTGCTATGCAAATAATTATCATAATAAATTAATCATGTTTTCAATAATATGCTTTGACTCTGTTCTTTTGGATTCATGCTCACTCCTGCTTTGACTCACATCCACATGGACTAATAGGATCTAGGCCTACTGACCCGTAATGACTTATTTTAATTATGTCATATATTCATTATTGTTGGACTGTACATGACATGAATAGTGCTGTTTATTTTACACAGAAATTGTGCAACTGGTGTTCCCTCATTACGTCTTGAGATTTCCAAGTCCAAACAGCTTTGATCAGTTCAGACAAAGAGGTGTCAAACATGTTCACTCTTCTTTCCCCCTCTGACGGGAGATGATTGTCTCCTCTTTGAGTTAATTTGCACCTGAATTCAGAGATCTCCACTTGTTGATCACCCAGGATGCAAATGGATGAAAACACTGCCCGTAGATACCCAGTATTTGAAATGCAAAACGTGGTCTATGCAGACAGAATTACTGTTCTGTACAAAACAGTCCCTTGTTGTCCTGTACAGAAACCATACCACT
Organism: Electrona antarctica; assembly: GCF_951216825.1. Lineage (NCBI taxonomy): Eukaryota > Metazoa > Chordata > Actinopteri > Myctophiformes > Myctophidae > Electrona > Electrona antarctica. The sequence continues at coordinate 32,354,956 of NC_136795.1, forward strand.
CACTGTCTTCAAAAAGTACAGGGGGTGGAGTCGTATACTTCTACAAGTTAAGATGTCAAATATAGGCTACAATAAAATATCACATCGTAACTTAAGTTATAGAAGTAGTTATTTTATTCCTCTTTTAGTATGATAATAATCAGTGGATACGACTTTCACTGTCCATGTTATACATTACCCGGACCTGGTGTCCCCATCACACAAAGGGTTAATAATGAGAACTGTACATCCATACACTAGGCTATATGTTCTTTAGAATTACAGACTTGTGTTTTGACTCTGACAGTGTCTGTTCTCTTGGATTTCTACTGACTCCTGCTTTAATATTTATTCTTATATTTGCTTCTATATTACGTCAGATACTCATTGTTGAATCCTGTTGGCACTTTACATATATTCACATGATTTATCCATTGTTTACCGAGCAGACTCTGACAGTGTCTGTTCTCTTGGATTTCTACTGACGCCTGCTTTAATATTTATTCTTATATTTATATTTGCCTCTACATTACGTCAGATATTCATTCATTCCTGTTGGCACTTTACATATATTCATGATGTACAATAAGGTAAATTAACTGCTGGTTATTTCATTAAAAGGAGAAGATTGAATGTGGGGGCATGTAGGAGCATGTCTATTGTCTAGGTAGGCTGTGATTGGTGAAGAGATGGTTCTATTGTTCCTCTAGTTGGCCAATCATTCCAAGCAGTTAGTGCCTCCACCTCAGGGTCTCTAGTATAAAAACAGGGCGTAGTTCCTCCAGGATATCAGTCATTTCAACTTGAACTGACTGTGAACTCCAGACTTAAGATGAACTCTCTTGACTCTACCAGGGACAATTCTGCTGAACAGGAGGATCGCCTTTACCCTGTTGACTTACGTCTGAGTAAGTTACTTTCTCTCCTGCCTTTCTCTTTATTCATGCCATATGTTCATCTTGTTTTACTGATGTACATTCAATTCTGAAAAGAAACATTGTATAATTATATTCTTAATTCTGCTTGTTGTGTAAGGTTTAAATTTGACCTGTAGCTTTGTTATAATATCTTTTTGTTATAATAATATAACAAATATAATAATATAACAAAGCTACAAGTTACTTAAAGCTACATAGTTAGTCACCTACACAATCAATCATCTAAAAACTATGTCCCAAATGTTGACCATGTCTCAATAGAATCCAAGTGCCATTAGGATTACTTAAATCAACTTGTATTATTTTATTATATCCTAGATATTTGATATAAAGTTTGTGCCTCATGGATTATGCTGCCATGGTTATAAATTAGTTATAATTTACTTATTTAGAAGTAGTAGTCTCAGGCCTAAATGTGTCAATGTGGTTTTAAATGTCTTCCTTGTCTCTTTATTTTCAGTTTTGGATTCTCCATCAGACTCTTGTCAGAAACCTGTCCTACGAGGCCGAGCAGCAAACCAAAAAAGGCACTGTCCTAAACCAAAACGCCACTCTTGTGACCAGTGTGGAAGACAGTTCAGTTTGGAGTCTGGCCTTAAAATCCACCAGATCATTCATCTCCCCCATGAGTGTAATAAATGTGGAAAAAGCTTGACTACTAAACTGACCAGTTTAATTTACCACAAGTGTGGTCAGAGAGAGAGCCCCCACGGTTGTGAACAATGTGGACGGAGCTTTGCCTCGAAACGAGCTCTCAAGGCTCATCAGCGAGACCACATAGGGGATTTCCAATGTGAAGAATGTGGATGCAGTTTCATCTACATGAATAACCTGCATGTTCACCAGAGAATGCATAGAAGCCACCAACCATTCCATTGTGACCAATGTGGGCAAAATTTCACTAGCTTGTCTAAGTTAAAACGACATGTGATAAGTCACACATCAGGAGTCAAACTGGAGTTTGAAGCAATGATTGGGGGTGTAGTAGGCCTATAGACTATTTGTTTTAGGTTTTCATCACGTTTTAATGATGTACATTTAATTCTGAGAATAAACACAGACGTGTTTATTCTCAGAATTAAATGTACATCAGGATGTTCCTTTTAGCATTCTGTATAATTGTAACTTGACAGCTTTGTTATAAGTTGGATTTATAGCATTTCTGTCTCTTTTAATACTGCACATTTTGTTCATGTATTGTTTTACTTTAGAATTCAACTGCTATTAAGATTTGTGAAGTCACATTTTGTATTTGCATATGGCTGACACAACGGTTCCTTTTCACTTTGTTGTTTTCACTGTAGTAAGTGAAAACTGCAGTGTCTGGCACCCATGAAATACAGTGTGAATGATCTGATGTATTTTAAGGCCAGACATCAATGTGAACTGTATTTCACAGTGCTGGCATTTACGTATGTGTGTTGGCTAACAAATGAACCACTGAAGAGTAATAAAGGCGCTTTGACAAAAACCTCCTAACCACTTGAGCATTTTTTTCCCCTGGAAATTTTACATTTTAGGTGGATTCTTCCAGACAGCAGAGATATCAAGATGTCCTTTATAGACAAAAGTTGGAATGTCTGCCCATGATGTACTGGGGAGAAACCCTATGGTTGTGATCAGAGAGATGGAGAGAAACTATAAGATACTGTTTGAATGAACTGATCTTTTTAGTAGTATTTCTCATTCACCAATTTATTTTTTGTCTCAGTTTGTTCATGCTTTATATACAAATACAGTACAAAGAATACAATTTATTTTAGTGTTACTCAACAAATAAAACAAACTGCCAATTTATTTAGCCAATTACAAAATATGTGTTTTTAAAATGACACTTGATCTATGTAGTGACACATTTGTGTGTATAGCAAATTACAAAATATGTGTTTTCTTTATTTGTTAAATCTACATAATGGTTGTCCAGTCCCAAATAAAGAGTCATGTCAAGAGTTGTTTGTTTTTTTAGTTTTTGTTTTGAGTACTGTGTGTGTGTGGTAATTTCAGCCAATCACATGAAATACCCTTTGGAAGGCAATAACACATGGAGCAGGAGCACACAGGGGCACATTACATTTAGCAAGTAAATTAAGATGCTGTCATGAACAATCACATAGTTTTGGTTTGTGGTTTGTGTGCTGTGTGTCCATGACAGTAGCATCCATGACAGTAGCATCACAAGTGCTGTGTGTAGTGATCCAGTAGCATCACAAACACTTAGCGAGGTCAAATGCAAATGTAGTGATTCAGATTCAGATGGACCAACACCATCTAACATACTTTAAATCGCCACAGCATGTCACCCAGAGTCAGCACGACAGATTGATTGCCAGGTATGTTGTAGAGGAGATGCTCCCCATCTCAACAGTGCAGTCTGTTGCTTTCAGAAAACTGGTCAGCAAAATACAACTGAAAGGAAGGCCAATGTGCAGAAAACTGCAGATATACTTCCCTAATACCTGGACAGTGAATATTCTAAAATGGAAGATAGGGAGGTGTCTTTTCTCTTATTGTGCGACAGAACAACCAAAAATCATAAATTCTTGTTTTTAATTATTATTATTTTTAAAGTACAGCAACTATAGTGCTAGTTACTTTCATCATTTAGTAACTATAGTAATTAGTTGATTTTTAGAGCAGTAAAAAAAAGTATAGGCCTACTGCATATTATAAACACAATAACAACAAGTGGTTTCTTCACCAACCTGGTTCTATATTGTTCTGAAGGAATTTGGAGCAATCATTTAGGTTTCTAGTATAGAGGCTCAAATGGCCTTAATCAACCTCTGCTTGAATAACAAGAGGTAGGAGAGAGACTCGTTCACACATAGGGAAACAAAGTTGATTATTTGTAGCGCACTCAATCAATTGGTAATGGCCACAAAATAAAATATCGATGTGTCCACTGTTATTAGTTGAATGTTACATATAATTTAAATCAGGTGCAAGCAAAGAGGCCTGGTTAGCTTATTGGTGCTGTTACTTTACATGATCACAAAGTAACTCACATGAATCACCCAACACGATAGTTGAATTTTATAATAAAATAAAACATGTATTTATTTCACACCATGTGCTGACCCTGCCTCAAAATCCTTCCGCCCCTGATAAAATAGACAACAATAATAAATTCCCGAACAAAATAAAGAGAAACCCAGGGTTTGATTGACTCAGTTTATGGTACCATACGTTGTTGGAGGAACAAGCTCACCGTTAGATAGATGGTCTGTACTCACCGTTAGATAGTCTGTACTCACAGTTAAGATAGATGGTCTGTACTCACAGTTAGATGGTCTGTACTCACAGTTAGATAGATGGTCTGTACTCACACTTGGGTTAGATGGTCTGTACTCATAGTTAGATAGATGGTCTGTACTCACAGTTCCTTCTTCCAGCTGTGCAGGAGCTGCAGCGTCCCAAACCGCTTCAGGATGAACCGTGTGCTGTAGGCAGACCCAAATACACCACTCTGTGCATGCATGACTGCACATGGACCCTCTGCAGTGGCAAGCTATGTCAGCAATGTCCTGAAGCACACTGCATTCAACAGAAAACCCACACACTAATGAACCTCCCCTTTACAACAAATGCATTTTTTTTATTTTTTTCCAATGCTCACATATAGGCTACTGTAGTGATCTAGCCCTGGTCCAGTGCGTTAGCCACTTCTCACTAACTAACTGCATTAGTGAGAACTCGCTAACGCACTAGCCTACTAGACCAGGTGCCAGGGCTAGTAGTGATCATACTCACCCAAAACAATGTATTGCTTGTTTAGCTTTAGCATAGCGTTCATTTGGTTACACTGCTGTTACACAAAGCCTATATGGCTCCCAACTGCAAACATGATTTTACAATTTGCAGAACGTAGGGGGCGGGGAGTGAGAGAATATTACATCACTGTAGTTTTGTAAGATAGTATACATTAAGATGCACATGGGCTTTTCATTAAGCTTTATTCTAAAAAATGTAAATGACAGCACAAATCATGCAGAATAGCTGATAGTGGTTCATATAGTGATAGTGGTTATCAAAGTCAGAGATAGCGAAGCTTGTGCAGTCCTATTAAACGTCTGTAATTGTGCCAAATAAATTCTTCACTTGTGCTATCTATTTATTTACCTTTTAACAAAATAATGATTACTGTCAGAATAGATCTCTTACTGTGTGTTTAATTTACCACAAGTGTGGTCAGAGAGAGAGCCCCCACGGTTGTGAACAATGTGGACGGAGCTTTGCCTCGAAACGAGCTCTCAAGGCTCATCAGCGAGACCACATAGGGGATTTCCAATGTGAAGAATGTGGATGCAGTTTCATCTACATGAATAACCTGCATGTTCACCAGAGAATGCATAGAAGCCACCAACCATTCCATTGTGACCAATGTGGGCAAAATTTCACTAGCTTGTCTAAGTTAAAACGACATGTGATAAGTCACACATCAGGAGTCAAACTGGAGTTTGAAGCAATGATTGGGGGTGTAGTAGGCCTATAGACTATTTGTTTTAGGTTTTCATCACGTTTTAATGATGTACATTTAATTCTGAGAATAAACACAGACGTGTTTATTCTCAGAATTAAATGTACATCAGGATGTTCCTTTTAGCATTCTGTATAATTGTAACTTGACAGCTTTGTTATAAGTTGGATTTATAGCATTTATGTCTCTTTTAATACTGCACATTTTGTTCATGTATTGTTTTACTTTAGAATTCAACTGCTATTAAGATTTGTGAAGTCACATTTTGTATTTGCATATGGCTGACACAACGGTTCCTTTTCACTTTGTTGTTTTCACTGTAGTAAGTGAAAACTGCAGTGTCTGGCACCCATGAAATACAGTGTGAATGATCTGATGTATTTTAAGGCCAGACATCAATGTGAACTGTATTTCACAGTGCTGGCATTTACGTATGTGTGTTGGCTAACAAATGAACCACTGAAGAGTAATAAAGGCGCTTTGACAAAAACCTCCTAACCACTTGAGCATTTTTTTCCCCTGGAAATTTTACATTTTAGGTGGATTCTTCCAGACAGCAGAGATATCAAGATGTCCTTTATAGACAAAAGTTGGAATGTCTGCCCATGATGTACTGGGGAGAAACCCTATGGTTGTGATCAGAGAGATGGAGAGAAACTATAAGATACTGTTTGAATGAACTGATCTTTTTAGTAGTATTTCTCATTCACCAATTTATTTTTTGTCTCAGTTTGTTCATGCTTTATATACAAATACAGTACAAAGAATACAATTTATTTTAGTGTTACTCAACAAATAAAACAAACTGCCAATTTATTTAGCCAATTACAAAATATGTGTTTTTAAAATGACACTTGATCTATGTAGTGACACATTTGTGTGTATAGCAAATTACAAAATATGTGTTTTCTTTATTTGTTAAATCTACATAATGGTTGTGCAGTCCCAAATAAAGAGTCAAGTCAAGAGTTGTTTGTTTTTTTAGTTTTTGTTTTGAGTACTGTGTGTGTGTGGTAATTTCAGCCAATCACATGAAATACCCTTTGGAAGGCAATAACACATGGAGCAGGAACACACAGGGGCACATTACATTTAGCAAGTAAATTAAGATGCTGTCATGAACAATCACATAGTTTTGGTTTGTGGTTTGTGTGCTGTGTGTCCATGACAGTAGCATCCATGACAGTAGCATCACAAGTGCTGTGTGTAGTGATCCAGTAGCATCACAAACACTTAGCGAGGTAAAATGCAAATGTAGTGATTCAG